>NC_136528.1:4557201-4795032 GCF_910591455.1 Pholis gunnellus
CGACACATAAGAGATGCATGTTTTCTATTATCTGAAATCTATTTAACTACTGAAAACACACTTTTACCCATTAGCTTTGACTGCAATTTGACCTTGAGCATGAGTAATGGTGGGAGATGTATGAATGCACCCTATTCGGGTTTTGAGGCCACATTATGTTTCTGTCAGAGTGCACAGAGTATATTCGTATGCAGCTGAATGCCTCTGTCAAGCTTAATGGGCATGCACAAAATAAGCAGATTACCAGGCCCAGTCCCTTCGGATGACATGGAGATCAGCAGAGGAGGGAGAATTTATGTGCATAGCTTTCAGGGGACTATAGACCCTTTCACAGCCGACATCAAAAATGTGCTTGAGCATGTTGGCAACGCAAGTAGCGTTTTTGCCCGCGCCACCCAGAAGAGTTAGCAAGCTTTAAACATTGAATTTAAAGTGGTACCAACATCAAAATGTCTGGTTGCTGCATGTTCGATTGTCAGAATCGATATTTCAACTACGGACTTAAGTTCTACAGAATTCCTGCAAGATCACGACCGTTACAGAGCAACACATGTTTCAGTTTAACGAGTTAAGCCGAATGTGTGTAAACGGTTGGCGTAGATAATGAACACAGATGAATATGTATTTGTTGTTTTCAACAGCAGCCGTCACTACGAGCAACCACGAAAGCAGTCGGCTGAGAGTCTTCATTTAACACGGTCACTCAATAAACCCAAACACCGGTGGCGTCTACGGCTGCAAGCTATTAAATGTGTTGACTAATGTTACCACGGGACTGTTTGTAGTGTCCATTTTAAAACTCTTGAGTCTCTGTCCGTACTTTTAAGCTATTGTACAACGCCGTACTTACGTTGCCAAACTGCATTTGCACACGTACGTATACCTGTCTTACTTTAGATGAGAAATTACAAAGTTTTAAAGTACAATATTGGACGATCAATTATTGTTGAATTGTTTAGTTGTCCATATTTATTCTATGAAATAAAAGGACAACAACGAATAATGATCGTCAAAAAAAACAGCTGATTTATACACAGTGTGGTCAATTTTAGGGTGTCAACGATCTGGCAGAACTGAAAATAAAGCCCCTGGTCTGCATGCCAGAATGTCTCATCAAAGTAAAAACAGCACAGAGCCAAACAACAAACAAAATGTTGCCGTCAGAATACCTAATGACGCTTTTCTAACGTTTGCGCACAGGCTTCCTGACAGCCGGAGGACAAGGGGCTCTGTGCATTTGGACAAAGGGAGTGGACTCTCACCGGCTCGGGGAGATTTTTAACAAGAAAAGGACTTGCTGAATATTTCATACACTTAATTCTGCAACAGTCACACCATTCTGCACTGGAGGGCAATCTTGCAAGACCAGATCCGGGAGTGGAGTAGACTGAGTGAGCAAGCAGCTGGATGTCAGAATCAACGATATGGTTGTCATCAAATTCATTGTTATTTTGCTCGTTCACATGGAGCAGGGCTGCCCAGCCTTTTTAAAACCAAGATCTGCCGAGCTCAACGTGATCTCACATTAGGGAAAGTTCAGATTTAAGTGTTTTAGTAGCTTACATTCTCCTGAAAATGTTTGCTCTGTAAACTCATATTCTGTAAATCAAAACCTTTAAATGTTTCATTCATTATATTGGTTCAATAAAGAAATGTACAATAGGACGTCAACATCGTAACGATAATTTACAGCTAAATAAGTGTTTTCTCTGACAAAATAGCCGTTAGCCATTTTATGCTGGAGATCTACTCTCCGTAAATCTGCAAAAAGTGATCAGCTTGGTCGGTTTGGTTTCGGCCTACTAGTGAATGACGCCTACAGTACTTCGAAAATAGACAATCAAATTACCGCGGGGCAACAGCCAATCAGCCTTACTTGGCATCAAATTTGTGCCATCCGAATTGATTGCCCAAAGGCTTTGGGGCACACGTTCTGTTTTCTTTCCACACTCTGGGCACATGACATTGTGAGCGTGGCAGCATCTCAAGCCAAGCGCATTTAAAACACAACTATTTTATCAGCCACTGACTGTTTTATGTCAAGCATTAGGCCAGAATTATATGAATGTCTGAGTTACTCAGTACCATACAAAACCACGTTTTTTTCCTTCCAGTCTTTTAATGCCCATCATCCACTATGACCACCTCTCTGTGACGTATGTGCAGTCCAAGTTTCTTACACCTGAGACATATGATCTGGATCATAAAGTCCTTTTAGAGATATTTACAGTATAAAACAATACATTTGCTCAGCAAAGGATAACACAAATGTTATATGTTTTCTTATGGATTCCCATCCATTTCTGACACTCTTCAAGTTAATTTCAACCGACGTCATCTTTTGCTGTTATATTTATATTAATTAATGCTGTCCACACTACGAGGTAACCCCAGAGTCAAACTTATCTGGATTCGGTAGCGTTTCCAAACTCTTTTGTTTTTGGTGCTCTAGAACTCTGGAGTAATGTGGACGCTCAGTGTAAATGTAGCAAAAGGTATGCGTTTAAAAATGGAATCATAGTAGTGTGGATGTAGCTTTAGATGGTCTCCAAGTTTCACACAATGCTGCCATTATTATCCGTTACAAAGAACAATAGGAGCGAGGGAGGTGAGGCTGAGCTTCCTACTGAAGAGTGCAGTAATTGCAGCACTTTAGAGCTGCACTGAGATGGAGTAATAAAGAGCATTGTGTCTAATTCGTGGTTAGAACACACACATGTAAACAGATGTTATTGCTCTCTGGGAGAATGAGTCAGTTTGGCCAGGAGAGAAAGGGGGAGGAGGTAAAGCTAATGAACAACAAACAAAGGGATGGAGGGATTGGACTGGAGGAAGCAGAAGAGGAGGGGGAGAAAGTGGTGGTGAAGGGATAGAAGTTGAATATCAGAGCAAGATAGAAACAAGAAATGTATTCGAGAGGGGAGAAGTCCGTCTGTCCTATCAGGTTTGACTCCTTCTGTTCTTTTGTGGCTTTAAAGTCAGCACGTTGAAATGAAGAGAGCGGGGGAGGAAGATGCGGGAGAAATAAGGGGAGGTGGAAGAGGAAAGCGGAAAGGTTAGAGTTGTAATTAACCTTCGGAGTCAGCATCGCTCCAGAATAAACAACCCCAACTTTCTGTAACCCTACAGCTTTGTTTAACCTTGTCTGCAGCTTTCTCTGCACTTTGTTCCTCACCTATAAAATACAAGGGAAGGTTTTTCTTTCTTTTTTTTACTTTTTTGGAGGTCCACATTTTCATTATTTATTTATCTTTACACACAGCTCCCTTCCTTTTTTACCTATCTTGAACATGTGTCATCTGCTTTTGTAGTTTTGGGGTACTTTTAAATAAGGATTTATGCATTTCTGCTCTATGTACAGTGCCCAAAAGACAAGCTGGTGCCATTTTATACTGTTGTCTCTGTAATTTGTGTCTGATGCAAATTTCTATTGACTTGTGGGCAATCGCACCGCCTGTGAAATGATGTTCTGTCCAGGCGGCAACCTTCAAGCTGAAAAGTGAAGCCAATGCGAAAGTGCCTTAAACCTGCATTCTTTCAAATAACCAGCAGGGGGCGACTCCTCTGGTTGCTGGTTGCAAAAAGAAGTCAGATTGTATAGAAGTCTATGAGAAAATGACCCTACTTCTGACTTGATTTATTACCTCAGTAATTATTGTGTACATGACTTTATTGTCTCAATCAAGTCTTCTTCGATAAAGCATGATTTCATTTAGTAAACGATGGTCTCTTTTAGAGACCATAAAGCAGAGTATGCTTCAGGGCGGGGCTACCTTGTGATTGACAGTTTGCTACCACTGCGTTGTCCGGTCTGGGAGTTGCCCGTGTTTTCCCCTACAACTTTAATCCTTTCACAGTGAGTTTCCAGTTCATGAAAATGAATTGTAACATTTTGGTCATCTCAAAAAATGTCCCATACTATGTTCGGTTGTACTCAACCCTCTCGTGTCAGTTCTGAATGCTGAAAGCCAAGATGGCTACGGCCAAAAACCAAGATGGTCACCGCAAAAATGCGAAACTCAAGGCTTCGAAACAGCAGTCAATTAACCAATGGGTGACGTCTATGGTTATGTCTGAAGAACATGAATCATGTTGGCATGGCTTACACTTGCTAAATAGAACTGTTTCAATATGTTCAATGACAACGTGAAAATACCTGGTGAGGACGGGAATCTCCAAGTGGTGGTATGACTGTGGAGCCTGCTGAACAAGTATAAATGGTACTGCAATTAAATGGATCCAACAACAATTCCATGTACTGTGCTGCTGATCCAAAACACTAAGGATAACTGCTGTTGAGAGTCACAACAGGCTTTTAGGCAGTCACAGCAGAGAGCAGTTGTACACCATGTTTCCCACATACTGACATTAAAAATGAGCGAAAAGGTGTACCAAAAAAAAATCACTTTAAACAGAAGGAGATCAATTTATATATGACTGCCTCCATTACAGCTTCTCTGCTGCTCAGTTCACTATATGCTCCATCAGGATCCATCATCCTGCTGCCCACAGACACATGCAAAATCACACACACACACACACACATCTCTGAGTAGCCTCTGAACACCTTTAAACATTGTTTGGGTCTCACAGGCGTCAGTGTAGTGATGTTTTTTTTATTTATCTGTTTATCTCTTTCAGTAGCAAACGGGCTAAAAGCAGCAGTCGGTGCCATCTGTTACTGTGGAGGCTGATAGCTGCTCTGATGGGCTGGGACTAAGGTCCACACTGCTGACACACACACACACACACACACACACACTCCTGCTGTAACTTAACTGTAGCAGGTTTGGTTCAGGTAGCCTAAGTGCACACACACACAGATCAGCATGTACACATTTCAGTCTGAGCTACCATGTGTCTAAAATCCATAGAGTTAATGATGCCAACACACGGACAATTGAAGGTGTTCATAAGCAACAGAACTGTTGATTATCTGAAGACAGGTGGGTACTTCATTACATGTAAGTAACTATTCGATCCCCGGCTCCACCAGTCCATGTCGATGTGTCCTTGGGCAAGACACTTAACCCCAAACTGCTTCCGTAAACTGTGCCTACGACGTGTGAATGCTGCGTGAATGTCAGTTAGTCCTGATGGGCAGATGTCACCTTGCCTGGTAGCCCCTACTCTCAGTGCATGATTGGTGTAAATGGCTCAACGACATGTAGTGTTAAAGCGCTTTTGAGTGGTCGAAAGACTACATGGCGAAGGCTCTGATTGGCTAGTACTTGTTGCCTTCATTGGTTGGTTTGGCTGGTTTAGGCATGAGGAGTGGGAAAAAATATTGTGACCAAGTAGGTCTAATGATGTCATTCTGCATAAAAATTAGCCATGAGAGTATCTATATTATGAGCAATGGGCTTTTGGTCCAAAAGAACATTTTAATATTGTGGTTTCGGAACAATGGGCCGTCGGAACAATAGTATGGGTCCACACCTTTGTTTGGGATTATCACTATGAGGGAGAAGCCGAGGAAAAGCGTCTGTGCGCTGCACTTCATTGGAGTTGGGTAACTTAACCAAACCTGCATTTGCCCAAAAAAAACATTTCGTCTTCATCCTTAAAGTCTTTTCTATTGTAAAACTGAAACATATTCCACATCACAGCAGATCTTCAAACAAAGCATAAATCTGACCTTTTGCGTCGCTTGTTTGTTTTCGAGTGTGGAACGGGCTCACTCTGGTCAAACAAACAATCCTGTATGGTTGTCATTATGTTTTTTCCACTTTAAAGATGGAAAAAAGAAAGGAAGAGTACTTTTTTGATGAATTGTTGTTCCACTATAGACTGACTGCTGGACATAATACGCATTTCAAAGACTTTTCTGTGACAATTGCTACTGACAAATCATTTTTTCAAGATTTTTCCTCTGAAGTGCCAATGAAGTGAAATACAAGGGCTTTCAGGGAGGTTTGGAGTGGGCTACAGAGGTCTAGTCAGCTCATTTCTTTCTAACTCCACACCCCCAGATGTCACAGTGCAGTGACTACTGGAACAGGGACTGGACCCAAATGCAGACAGCAGGATCAATGCCATGATTTATTGTAGAGAAATGCATACAGATTCCAAAAGACGCAAGGGCAGGAAGCTAAAATGTCTGAAATGAGAGAAAGGTGAGTATAGGAAGCCATGAATAAAGGACAAAAAAGGTCAGAGCAGAGCGGAACATGACACCCAGAATTTCTTTGATTTCGAACTTGTATCATTCACACCCAACAGACACTGACTCAAGTGACATCGCCTGAAGCCATTTATAAGACTGGCTTCTGGAGACAACTTAAGGCCTTATACAACTAATTGACAGATAAAGCAACATCTGGAAACAAACTAAGGGGAACTGCTTGTGTAAAGTCCAAGCAGTTCCCCTTAAATTGCCTTAGACCACATCATAATCTATTATTTAGATAATTATTTCATACAGCCTTGTGCACTCTTGGATTGTGTCTTTTTAAGATTTTATCTACCAGAGGGAGGCAAACTCTTTTTTTAACTTCACATACTCTCAATCCATATATCAGATTGCTTTAAACCTCAACAGATCTTATTTTAAAGTTTAGTTTTTTTTCATCCTGAATGTGATTTCATCCATTGTTCTCTGTTGAGGCGACACGGCTCCTCAAAGCTCCTGCAGAGGAGGGGAAATGAAAAGCCCGAGTTCAGATTCCTAATCCACTCAGCAGCGCCAGCAAGGCTGAAGGGTGAAGAGGTGGGCAGTGTGAAACTGTGCGTAGGATGTGGTAAAGAGATGGAGAAGCAGCTCTCAGCATTTCATTTTTTTATGTTCTTTCCTGGGAACGCTGAGAAAAAAAACATATTTTATTTCAATATCTGCAATAATATAACAGACGCCAATCAAAAAAATGCTCTTACTTTTTTTGGGGTATTTGCAGTAACCTTAACTCGACCTTCATTGTCTGATTTGTTTCCCTCATTGCCCTCTCATGCTTAGCTGCGTGGATGATAGATGGTGGAAATGACTTTCTCTGGGCTGGAGTATCCCCAAATCGATTTTCTCAAAACAGAAATGCATTTCCATACTAGGCAGAGCTACAGCAGGAAAGCTGAGTGGTGAGACGTGGGACAGAGAGAGAAGAAGAGGTTTGGCTGTAATTCACTGGTAAACAAACCCAGATTCAGTACAGCACAGAGGGCCCTGTTCTACTGTATTTACAGTCCTTTGTTTTACAGTGATAGACAACAGAGAGAGGAAGATCATTGTTATGAACATTCCTATATGAGATTCAGTTGTGTTATGGCAGAGTCACAATGATGTTAATGTGTGACATAGAGGTAAGAGTAAACATTTTAATGCACGTTTCTTTTCTAAGCCGCCAAATATCTGATGTCGTTGTTTGATGAATTGTTAAACATTTTTGGAAAATGTACTTATTATCTTTCTTTCTGTAGTATGAGAATATTTATATCAATCTGATGCCTGAGCATTAAGTACAACCTCTAAAAAACACCTCTAAAGCTCAGTCCACAGGCTTCATTTGATAAACTCGTACAAACAGAGTGATATAAAAACAACACTTCAAGGTTTTCAAATCCCGCTTTGGCAAAGGCACATTTCAGGAACAAAGCAATTCAAAGCGCAGTACTCATCAGTGTTGGGAAATAGGCCGAGGGGGGCTTCAAGTAGCAGCATTACTAGTTTAACTACATTTCTCAGTAGTGTGGTGGTAGGGAAAAAAATGAGTAGCCATCAATGGGGATCCAGAGCGTCTACGACAACTCAAATTTATACTGAGACCAGACAAAACGATATGTATAAATCTAGGTGCTATATTTGTACCTTGATGATATCATTTTGAGTGCTGATGGAGCAACAACAATGTTAGCAAAGCATCGCACCGATCAATCTTAACAATCAAAAAACAAGCATTTTAACAGGGTCAATTCCATTCATGTGAACACCATAAACCTTAAAGAAGCAACATACAACATTCAGAGCATTGATAAACAAGCCAGTGGTGGGCCGTCAGGGCCTGCAAAGCCTTCTCTGCTGGCCCAAACAGAATCACAAAGTTATAGATATTTTATAATTTAATATTTTTTCTTAAATACATTTAATTTTTTCTTATATGTATTATAATTTATTTTCTCATTGCACAGCTACTGTCTTCCTCAGTTGCTCTGCTTCAGTGCAGCTTGTTTTAAGTAGAGCTTTTATCCAATCAGATTTCACCTCTGTGTCTCTAGGTAGAAGAGAGGCCCGAGGCCTGCAGACTCACCAGTGAATCCATGTGCAGTTTAAGTAAATGGGGACGATATTGTTGATTGTCATAGTGTTCAACCAATCAGATCTTTAGTTTGACATTCTTTGACGCGCCAGAGCGGCCTGCTGGCCTACAGCTACGTCAGCATTACTGCAGCTCACTTTGCAGGGGTGAGGTGCAGTGTGTGCTGTGATTGGTCAGTGGGCGAGCACGTGACTATTGTGAAACAAAACTTATCTTACCAGCAGAGCTTAGTTGGAGGAGTACGAGTTCAAATTGAAAGATATGGAAGAAATTATAACATTTTTAGGGTTTTGCTTGGTGTGGTTTATTTATTTTTTTACCTAGCTTTGTTTTTTCAACACTCAACGGCTGAATAAGGAGGAGAAACGGAATTAGTGGCGGAGTTACTGACAACGCCTTTCTCAAGAAAGACATTTCAGGAAAAGCTGGACATCGTAAGAAATGGTCAGTCAACGCCACAGCTGGAAGCCCTGACTCAGCCAGGAAAAGGATTTGTATGAACGGTATTTCTTGCTGACAGCGACGGAGAAGCGTTGCACATTTAATGGCTGGGTTTGGAGCTATGCTACGCTAACCTGAGGACAACCATAGCATTTGAAAACTTTTGGAGAGACTCGAGTGGATCTACGAGCCGCAGGCCCCGCTGCCCAATGTTGAGAGCTGTTGAGCGGAAATGGAAATGCTCCAAATCTCTATTTCTTTATAGTACATGTGGACCGTGAAAATTGTCCCATCAGAAAACCCTTTCATTTTACTGCACCAGGGTCTGAAAGTCTGCCCAGCTCAGTCCTAGTTCTGGTTTTCCCTTACATCCCTTCCCTCCTGCGGGCCCAGCAATACGGTCCGGGCCTCCAGCAGCGTGTCGTCGATGTTGGCTCCCAGCGTCGACCCAACTGAATTTTGCTATTGAGGCTTTCAGGGGGTCTGAAATGTCAATCAAGGGGACGGTAGACATATTTATTTTACATAGCAAATAGCTGTTTGCTGCTATATTGATGTTCAGAATATCAGATAGAAGACCTTTAACAGAACATATTTTTCTCAACAAAGAACATTTTGTATATGGGAAATCATTTTCACAGTACTGTGTGTTGTATTGACTTGAATTTGGCTCTAAAATGTGATCTTCCCCCGAGGAAAACGATTAAATCATCTCGTACAGGAGCAGGACCTTTTATCTACAGAGTTGGTCTCCGCTGTGATAACACTTAAAAGCCGGCTGATCTGATAGAAATTTCCTCTCCAACCCGCAGTTCAAAATCTCTGTCTTGCATTGACCTGGCTCCCCTCTGAGTGCTGTGGCTGACCCTGTCTTTCCATGATGACAATAAACATCAGGCTTCGTTTGTGCTCCAGCTGTGACTCTCATTTCTATCCAGCTTGGAACAGCTTGTTGACCTCTAGCCTCAGGCTGCCTCCTCTCCGCTCACATCGAAACAAAACTGTGCCTTTACTGCTCGTTGGGGATGTAATACTTGGAATATATTAGAGTTCAATCCAGTAATATATTATACTAATGAATGATATATATAGTAATATAGTACATCTCTCAACTTTAGTTCAAATGACTTTGCAGAACAATTTATATCAAGGTATTCACAACCTTCAATTCATGTTGGCTTGTTCACGTATGACCATTATTTTGTCCTAATATCGATCAAGTATTAAGAGTATTAGTTTAACCATATCCTATTCACACTGTACTGCACTTGCAATGTGTGGGTATTGTTTTGTTGGGATAGGTAATGCAAAAAAAACATTGGCACTGAACTTACAAAGATTGTTGTCACTGAACACAATTTTGGAATTTGCAGAATGGTACAATATCAACGTCATATCGAGCAAGAGTTTTCATGAAATAACAGCAGAGCATAGTATATTATAGTTTAGTATGCTTTAGTATAGTATACTATAATATGCGATACTATAGTATAGAATAGTATGCTGTAATATAGTTTAGTATAGTATGCTTTGGCATAGTATAGTGTAGTATAGTATTCTACAGTGTAGTATAGTATCCTGATGATTTGCTGCTGGAATCAGCAAATATGTCTGAATGAAAATAAAAAATAAAAATGACTTTATTCTTGAAAACCATGAGACATCAAGAGAAGCCGGAGATTAAATGTTGAGAGTGAAAGGACACTCAAGCGCAAAATAATACAATGAAAAAACTATCATGAGGGAAATTGAATGCACCCTGTGACTGAGCTAAGACTATTGACACTAGTTCAACACTAAATAATATATACTGTATATTTTATGATCCAAGCACAATATTACCTTGTGTTAAGTTACTAATGAATGAGACTGAATTAACTAACAAAGGAAAAACAGAGAGAACACCTCTAGTTGGTTGAGTTTGATAAGCCTGAGGAGAGAGGGTTGGAGGTGGCGGTGTCACAGCTGTGGCAGCAGCTGTCCAGGTTGCGAGCTGTTGTGGCTGCACGCCTTCATTACACATGGGGACACATCATGTGGCGTGGCTGATGCCAGAGGGAGTGGGGAAAGTTTGTGTTTTTACTAGTTTATCAGAATTACAAAGAAGTAGGCAGCTACCGGAGACTGCTTGGTGTTGAAGTGGTGAACATGGTAAACATCAGAACTGGTAACTTAACTCAACGCATTTGTAGTAGCTTTATGTACAGTCTTGCATACTGCACGCATGGCTGTCGACTCATGGTCTTGTTTTCGGCTGTTTCCCTCAAACAATTGACCCTTCGCTAAGTCCCGCCCCAAAATCCCAGATTGGCCAATCACCGTGTAGCATTATCAGAAGATTTAAAGCTAGTCATGGTTAAACCTTCTGTATTAGTGATACTCGTCACCTGGAGAAGTTGGAAGTTGTCCAGAAATTGTCCAGTTGTCCAGTTGTCCAGTTGGAAGTTGTCCAGAAATTTAAACCACAGATTGGTATTGACTTAATAAAACTACACACATAAAGAAATTGTAACATTCTAATCCATAAAAAAGTTCGGTGCAATAAAGTGGAATGACACAGGAAAAGAGAATTGAACACAGTAAGAAAAAGCACTAACCCAGCTGGTTCCACTGATTAGTTCTCCTACATGTGCTAATTAGAATCAGCTGGGTTAGTCAATCTTGGTGGGTTAGTACTTCCACTATTTAAGAAAGGAACACCCACCTTTTAATGCAAAATAAACAAAAGCATTTTTTTCCAAGCTGTCATTCAAGGAATATCTCGTGACGGGTAGAGGCAAAGAGCTCCTCCAAAAAACCTTCGCAACAACATTGTTGACCAACGTAGCATTAGCTCTTGTTACCGACAGATTTCTCAACTCCAAAATGTTCCTTTAAGCTGCATTATGACCATTATCTGCAAGTGGAAGGGATATCAGACCAGCATCAACCGAACATGCAGAGGAGCTGCTCGCATGATTTTTGACCAGGCAGTCTGACATAAGTCAGAAGAGTGGCCCAAGAGCACAAGGACCACTCGAAAAGAGCTCCCGGTTCTCAACTTTTTCGAGCCAAAATGAACATTCATTTCACGTGCAACAGCTCTGGTGGACATTCCCGCAGTCAGCGCACCTCAAGACATGCGAAATCTGTGGCATTGTGTTTTATGATGAAAGTGGTCTTGTATTGTGACCAGCCCCAGGCACACCTGTGGCATAACGAGGCTGATTAATCATCTTGATGTGCCCCACCATTCTTTGAGATAATTACGTCTTCTGTTCGAATAGTTCAACTCGTGAGAATTGGGAGGAAAAATAAGTGTTTTTATATATATTTTATATTTTCGTTTAGTGTACATTTATTGTTATTATAGCCAAACTTTGTTGATACATTTAATGTACATTCATGTTTCCCATAAGCGTAGCCTAAATGCCTCAGAGATGCAGTACCATCATGTGTAGTACTTTCTTTTTCACATGTTGAACATTAGCTGTTTGTCATGTTTCTGTGTTTTCTGTTGTGAATTTGGTCTCCACAGTGGAGCTTTCTTAAAGCACCGAGCACTGATTTGCATTATTCTCCAACCTTCAAATACTTTCCCTCATAAGTTAGACAACAGTGTTGTGCTTTAGTGGAATTATCCCCCCCTACTGAGAGTTTTTAACTTGTTTTAAATCAAATTTTAATGTTGGATTTGAGAACAAAAGGGCTTGTTAACGTGGGCATTCTTTCTTTTTTTCCAGAGCAGATCGCATGCAGCTCGCTCCAAAAGCCCACAGCTCAGGGAGAGCCGGCGAACGAGGTAATTAGTATCATAATGTAGAATTCATACAAACATGAACCTCTAATCATAAAGCCTCTCGCAGACTTTAAGTGCTGAGACGCATGGGGCTCTAATGGAGAATGAAACGCGCACACACACACACACACAGGAACATTAGCAGGCATAACAGAGTGGCGTTAAGGCTGCCATTAAATGCTCTCTAGCAGAGTAAACACAGAGGCAGTGCTGGGAGTCGTATCACATCCCATCCTCGGTGAACAGATGGACGAGCAACTGCAGCCTGGAAAGCAAGAAGGGACCCTAAAAAGCAGCTAATGGCCTCCGAGGTCCTGCTATCTGCGTGTTTCAATGCTTATTCTTATTCTTCCTGGCAAAGTTGACTGTGCTTTATGCTCTTTTCCATCACCCTCATGCCTTACACAAACAGTGAGACTCAGCTGCCCAGTGTGACCACAGCCCTCTACTGGTGGCCAATCAGAAGGTCAGTTTGAGGGCAGCTGAGAGTATGTTATTCTGTTACTTCATTCACACATTTTACCATGTTATCTCAGGATTTGTACCTTGCAGCAATCTCCGGTTATGCCGAGTGAAGCCGTTGCGCAAGTGTCTCAAAACCTGCAATCTCTCTACTGACCATCAGGGGGCGACTCCTCCGGTTGCAAAAAGAGGTCTGATTGTATAGAAGTCTATGAGAAAATGACTCTACTTCTCTCTTGATTTATTACCTCAGTAAACATTGTAAACATGAGTTTATGGTCTCAATCTCTAGTTTCACGTCTTCTTCAATACAGCATGATGTTAATTTTGTGAATTATGGTGCATTTAGAGTAAAATAGACCATAAAGTCGATTATACTTTAGGGCGGGCTTCCTGTGATTGACAGCTCGCTGCCATTACCAGAGCCTAAGATTTGATCCAGTGTCCTTTAAAACACAGGCCTCACCTTGAATGATCTGAAGCATGCTACAGAAACATCTTACCGTTTCATGGTTATGGTTGAGGGATTGCCTCCACACGGCTCTCAATATGGCGACCGCTGAGCCGGCGGCTAGCAGCTAACGGTGTCCAAAGCACGAATTATGCAAACACCATCAACAGTGCTGACAGAGCTAACAGGGGGAACCAGCGGGCGGGTAAGATGCTTCCATGACCACGACAAGGGTCGGGAAGGCGTCATCGGCGGTGACTGTAGTATGAGCGCAGTGCAGAGCGGTGGCGCCTAGCTATAGCCTGTGGGTCATACGCACACTGTGACTCATATGCATCGACATGCTCACACAGCCAACATGACTCCTCAAACAAAACACTAAGAAGCTTGAATTACAACATAGAGGGAGAGTGAGCTTTATTCGCGGCTCAGGACACCGTTTTATCCTCACATAGTGAATTTAACAGCTTTAAATGATCTTTTTTCTCATAAAATTGCAACTTCAATTCATATCATACCATTAAAGCTTGGGAAAAAAATCATAAAATGATGCCATCATATAATGTCTTTATTGTTGAAGTTATGACTTTATTATCATATGAAATTTTTTACAAAATATTTAAACCTTGTTCTTGGATGTGTGTCTCCCCTATCCTCAAACAGCCACCAAGACAAGAAGCTCTTGCGACACAGCGTCATGCAAATGTCTCATTCAAATTTAAGTATTTCATTCACGTCACCCAGTTGGCAAATTACCGTCTTTGCATTGACTTCGTGTGTAATTGCACCAAGGGAAATGTTTGCATTGTATAACATTGTGGCTGCAATGATTCTACAGCATTTCAATAAAGTTTCATGTCTTTAGCAATACTTTCACCTCAGTATGAGTTTATACAAACAGCGGGAAATGTCATTTTTGTAAACTATTTACATCATAAAATGCCACATATTGCTTTAAATCATTCAGGTATCAAGCAAACTGTGCGTGTGTGTGTGTGTGTGTGTGTGTGTGTGTGTGTGTGTGTGTGTGTGTGTGTGTGTGTGTGTGTGTGTGTGTGTGTGTGTGTGTGTAACACAGAGAGAAACTGTGACGTCCTGTATTGCAACAGCAGTCTGATAATAGAGTTTGAGAAGTATGGATTTGTGTGACCAGTCTTTGTTGGCTCTTTGTGTGTGTGTGTGTGTGTGTGTGTGTGTGTGTGTGTGTGTGTGTGTGTGTGTGTGTGTGGTAATAGAGGGTTAGCACAGCCAGGTGACAGGGCCTGTAATTACAGCCAGCGAAACCAGACAGCCTGTCTTCTCCCTGAAAGAGAGAGACAGGATAGAAGAGAGGAGACAGAAAACACACACCCACTGGCCAAATGGATGTGTTTGTGCGCCTGTATGAACAAAGTCAATTGAAACGTTCAAATCAATGAACGGAAAGTTTCAGATTGTTTTCATTGACTTCACATGGTTGAACGTGGAGGCCAGCACAGCCCTGTAATCACAAGATACATATTTAAAATATAAAGACGCATTAGAGTGCAGATCTCCGCCAAGAGTGTCTGCAACAACCACCGCTGTATTGTGTGATTGAATGAATACAACCTACGATTGGCTAACCTCCCGTCTAGACACTGATATGGGCTGTAAGGCTTCGTAAACGACACTTCGTTCAGACTTCAAAACAAGCTGCGATGTATGCAGGCAATTGGCTCGAAGTCATTATATAAGGCAGTTCTACAGTCTTGCCAAAAACTAAATTAAACTCACCAAGCTGTTGACCGGGTGCACTCAGCAGTGTGTGTACTGGTAGTTTCGTTAGCCAAAGACACCGTTCCAAAGCAATAACAATGACAGTTAAGCCGTGGACAGACACAAAGGTGCACACTCACTCACACATAAACGACATGCAACCGATCGCACGATCCTCCTGAGGGAGATAATACTTCAAAGTAAAAAAAGTCTGATGTAACTCAAAACCTCTGATGTTGAATTCACGCTACGCTGCCGTAATAGGTTGACGGTATATCATTTGATAATATACGAGGTCAATATAAGCTTGTTGGTTAAAAAAAGAAAAACTGATCGCATGTTGTGTTTTGTATGATACATTTTGACTGATGAATTTATTCCAGGAGGATTGATCAATCGTACAGTTGTTTGTAGAGCCAGAGTGTAACCAGAACTTCTAGTCCAGAAGTAAGACAACTTGATTCAAAGATCACATTGGCATTTGTGTAATAACACAAATTACTAAATTAACAGTATGCTATGGTTCATAACATTTGTCTGGTAGGGTAGGTCATTTAAAAATAGTCCAATGTTGTTCTGTTTCAAGGTGTCCACTGGTAGCAGTGTTTGTGAGAGTGGCCTCCACGCGGTACCTTTAATATGTCTGTGATTAGCTGACTTTAAAGGGAGACAAATCCCAGGTGAATAGGATAAAACATGTAACTAATAGATACATTCATTTAACAGTTTCCTCACAATGAGACATTGTCTTGTCAAACATGTGTTAATTTGCATACATTCCCAAAACAGGTATCTGCACATTAGATAAAGCCAGGTTCAAAATGATTTTCATTTTGTTTACATATCGGCATCAAAAGTTTTTAAAGGGGGGATTTTAGATATCTCTTTGTATCGCTCTATAAATCTCCCCCAAGGTGTGAGAACTACCTCAGCGAAAGGTGCGGCACACCTTTCGTGCAAGCCAATCAGCGCAGACTGGAATTATCCAGAGACGAGGGCTTAAAGAGACGGGCGCTAAAACGTGAGGGTGAAAACAGTTATTCAGACGACAGTATGAGAAAAAATATTTTAAAATGTTCCCAGAGAAACCCAGAATACAAGTATTCTGGGTTTCTGACAGTTAGCATATGTCCCCTTTCTTTTTTTGTATTCTTTTTTGTATGTTTAAATATGCAAATTATGATGCAAACCTTTGGTGAATTTAGGAGAAATCCAAAGACGCTAACAGACAAAATAGTAAATTAAACTAAATGTCTACTTTGGATGTTTTCTTTCCACTAGTCTGAAAGAAAACGTGTTATGGAAGCAAAATAGCCCAAAATCTCAAAATGGATTAGTGCATGAAAACAATGTTTTCGCCCCGGGGCGTCTCAAACACCATCTCTCAGAAGCCCAAGACCTCTTAGGTTAAAAAGTCACCAGTGCAATTAAAGAGAGAGAGCAACTAATGGCCACAGAACATTGCTGTACTGTCATATTTTTTGGGCTGTTTCATTTATATTGAATGCATGTGTGTGTGTGTGTGTGTGTGTGTGTGTGTGTGTGTGTGTGTGTGTGTGTGTGTGTGTGTCAGATACATTACAGGATCCTGTCATGAAAACAGAGCAAAGCTGTCAGAAAAGCAATTGTATTTGTTGTCTCATCTGCCCGTCAGCCTGTTGGAGCCCGACACTCCGTCCTCCCTGCTCTTGACAGCACTAAAAGGGACAATTATTTTATTGCCTGCCCTTCTCCATTCTTTCCCGGTGTCTGTGGAGAAATCCCAGCAGAGCGTCTCCTCCCTCTGTCAAGAAATAACAGCCTCAGAAAAATGGTATCCTCGCACCTCCGTGCGTTGTCTCGACTCATTATTCACCCAAAGCCGTGTTTATAAAGATGATTCATGTTCACACTTGCCGTCCCCTCCGCAGTATGTAAGAATAGATGAAGTCCGAGCTTATGAACCCTGAGCTGAGTATGGAACAGTTACAGCTCTGCATCCTCCGTGCACACTCTTGTGTACGAGCCTTTGTGTTGTGCTGTAAACGTTTTTTGTTTCTTGATTTGCCGCGTGTGAAGATCTCTCCCTCGTAAAAGTAATTTCCCTTCTAAAAGGTGACATAACTCAGCCTCCGGCAGCCATGCTGGAGGCACTCGGGCCTCAGCAACAGAGGGCGTTTCTACACACAATGCAGCTCCACAGGCCTGAAGAGACACGGCCCATTTCTGCACCGTAATGGACGGGAAACGGATCAATTCATTATTCATTAATTGGTTCTAATCGGTTTACCATCAGCTCTGTTGTAAACAAACCATTAGCACTTTAAGATAGCATAGGCTCTGACTACTACACTGACCACATTTTGTGCTTTTCTAACCCTGACTCTAGTTTCGTTGATTTTCCTGTGCATTATGATAATGTTTCACTCAGCAGTTGGGGTACAGGAACATCACGAAAAGATGATGTTTTTCTCTTTTGTGAACATCTTAAAGTTGTGAGCACAAGTTTTATATATATTTTTTGAACAAGATCATTTTAGGAGAGCGCGAGGAGCAACGAGAAAGAAAATAGCGGCGCACGCGCGGCTGTGCGGTGAAGGAGTTTCCCCTGCGGTGATCATTAATGGCTCAACAGCGGGATATGGGGTTTATCCTAATTTGAGTGCAACATAAATACTTTATGCTTTATTGTTAGACTAACACTAGGTGTATGGTTGCTTTTTAAAGGACAAAGATGAAAGCTTTAAAACTGACTTACTTGTTGTTTAATGCAGGAAACAAAAGGGCAATAAAGCATTACGGGGGTTTTACTAGCTGAGACACTGGAAGCGGTCAGAGTTCGATGCAATAGAGTTTATTCTTTTAGCAAGTAGTCCAACTGCTTACCCTGCTTTGAACACAGTCTTATACAGTTCCTCCGTCAGGGGCCAATGCTCCACCTTAATTTGAAACTCCTCCTTTGTTGCCCTGGAAATATTGATATAATATTTGTTATGGTCCCATCCAGGTTTCACTTTTCTAATGGTGTCGTGGAAAGTCCCAAACGTTCCATATATTGTCACTTTTTACACTTGATATTTACCATGTTTATGCAGGGTGTATGTATTCATTTATTGTTTAAATACCGCTATTTTAATTTAGCTTTTTACCTCTGTGCCCTTTTCACGCTTTCCTCTTAAACTGACTCAGTGAGCATTGCTTTAAATGACTCTGATATATTTTTTAAGCTGCAAATGGCAAAGAAATCTCTTGAATCAAGACCCACAAAACGTCATAGCAACAGAACAATGTTGGTTTCCCTTAACCGTGCCCATGATCTTCATCCGACCCTAACCAAGTGATCTTATATCATTTTCTTTACTCGACTTAAGACCAGAACGGACGTAGCTAAGTCAAAAGCAAACAGCAGAAGCGTTCCAGACACAGCCTGGTCTCCTAACTGGTATGCTCCCATACAACAGAACTGTATTGTCAATTACGTTTCGAGGGTAATAATACATCTTCTCCCGGGCTAGATTTTTGACGTAACACAAATATGTTTCCAATAAGGTCCGCAGAAATCTGTGTTTTACCAGGTTCTGTTGTCGCGTTGTTGTTTTGTTCTCTTTCAGCTCACAATGTTAACCGCTTGTTTAAAACTGCAACAATAATCCAGGAGAAAATATGTTTCCCTCTTAACATGGGGCATATTTGAGAACTCAGTTTAGTTGTGTGGGAATGCATTTTTTTAGGCCGCTTTCCAAGGTCGAGAATAAACTCTCACATTGAAAATGGAGAGAGAAAAAAAGAACAATGTGATGAAAAGAAACTCGATTGTCCTTAAATGTCTCTCAGCTGGCAATCAGACAGCCTGTACCGATGGTAATGACCTGTGTGTGTTTGTGTGTCAGGATCATTTATTGGCCTAGTTCACATGCAGTCAAGCTTAATTAGTTTAGTTTATTACAAAAGAGACACCAATTCAGTGCAACAAAAATGAACATGGAAAGGGAGCCTGTCATCACAGCTACAGTCGATGCAGAGATAAAAGAAATCTAACACGCCACGATCTAATTACTTTTCACAACACAAGGATTCATTTTCACATTGTTTCTCTTTTGTAGTGACACATAAGCATGCACGCTCACGCTCACACACACACACACACACAGACATACAGTACATACAAGGAGGTGCTGTGGTAGCTGTGGAATAATTATAGGGGGATCAATGTAATGTTCTGCCTTCCCGCTGTCAGCCATTACTGGCCTAATAAAGACACTGAGAGAATTAACATAATGAACTAAGCTCCAGGCTTTGTACGCACACACACACACACACACACACACACACACACACACACACACATCTGTGGAAATCAAATAGAAGAAACAACCACCCTCAACACATACATTGAACACCACACATCCCCTCGGCACATTACAGCCTGTGTCATGCTTAGCCAACAGTTTTCGGAATTATCTTCTCTACTGCACTCATGGGATCCAGCTAAACATTAACACACACACACACACACACACACACACACACACACACACACACACACACCAGCATACACAGCTAACAGCTTGGGTGTGTGGGGTTCACTGTGTGTTTGCCGTTACCCCAAGGGCGCCATAGTGGCTACTTGTACAAGTTTGTATGTCTAAGCTGTCAATATCGGTTTTATGCAAAGTAAGCACGCACACACACATACACACTCACACACACACACACACAAAGTGCAGGGGCCAAAGTCGTGTCTTATGATTTCAGTCATTCTGACTCCAGCCTACACAAGGGTAAAACATTCATTATATGCCTTGGCGTCTCGCTGAGACACACACATGCACGGAGTAATGAATGTGATCTCAGAGGGAGATGTGAGCCGTTCCCCCCATGCTGTGTGTGTGGGGAGTCGGGCCGAGGTTCAATCTCATTACTGCGTCTCCTCGGCGCAGCACACCAAAGTCTGCGCTGCCAAACGCACCACAAGAGAGTGTGTGCGAGTTTAGTGCTCTTTCTCACTCCAACTCCTCCTCCTCCTCTCACGCTGCAGTAATCATTCTGCCTATTATTAGACCGCAGAGGTTATGTGTTCTAATTTAAAAAGTATCGTCAAACTCTAGTTACTAAACCTGCATTATTATTATTGTCTCCGCCAGGAGGATCATGCTATCGGTCGTGCGTGTGTGTGTGTGTGTCCGTGAGTGAGCGAGAGAGTGAGCACCTCAGTGTCTGTCCACGGCTAATCTGGCATTGTGCTGCAGCAAACTGCATTATATTTTGGGTGGCCAGTTATGGCTGCATGCTCAAGGACCTCTTGTGGTTGCAGTGACTCACACTTTCTCATAACACATCTTTATTGCCTGTTTCATATCCAGCCATTGACTGCCTGCTGACTCATCACTCAGTACTCTTAATCGGCCCCCCGACTGCTAGGGGCCCGCTAGTGTTAACACAGTTGAGTGCAGCTCCGGGCCCCGCTACCAGGCGGCAACCTCTGGTTCTGCCAAGTGAAGCCGATGCGGAAGTGTCTTAAAACTTGCGTTCTCTCTACTGACCAGCAGGGGAAAACTGCTTCAGTTGCAAAAAGAAGTCCGACTGTATAGAAGTCTATGAGAAAATGACTCTACTTCTCTCTTGATTTATTACCTCAGTAAACATTGTAAACATGAGTTTATGGTCTCAATCTCTAGTTTCAAGTCTTCTTCAATACAGCATGTTGTTCATTTAGTAGATTATGGTCCATTTAGAGCTTTAGGGGGCGGGCTTACTGTGATTGACAAGTCGCTGCTGCTACCAGAGCCAGACACGGCGTCTCTACGTCACTCCTCCGCATTCCAAATATGGTATCTTCCATTCATGGCATTGGCCGTAATCCCGTGATGGCCAAATCGAAATCGCCGAACTCAAGGCTTCAAACCTTAGTCCACAAACCAATGGGTGATGTCACGATCACTACGTCCACTTCTTATATACAGTCTATGTCCGTTACTCTGCGCCCACAGTGGGGGGGACAACAGTTTGCGTTGTGTTTGGCTCACAGCTAACAAAATGGACAGTCTGTTTGGCTAATAGTTAACATAATTACCAATACAAATACTGCTGCACACCTCTCGGCTGCTGCGCTCAGGTTCACTGTATTGTATGAAATGTCATATACTTCGACCTGATTGCCTGCATACTTGTTTTTGAGTTTGGAGTGTGCTTAGAGGGCATCACTGTCTAGGCGGGTCAGCCAATCGCGGGTTGTCTTCATTTAATCACACAATACAGAGGTGGGCGTTGCAGACACACATGGCCCAGATCGGCTTTCAAGTTTTTGTTGCTAATGTTGAATCAAATGACTGAAATATGTAATGTAATATGCTGTACCAGCCCGTTCTCACTTCACTCTATGCGGCCGTAGTTATGGCGGGAGTGAAGGTGGAAGTGATGTAACGCAGTTTAAAGAGCAACAAATCTGCAAAGGGTGGTGGTAGGGGTGGATGGATGGGTCAAACAGAGCACAGAGTACCTGGAGCATCATCGTCTCAAGCGTATGGCCACAGACCAAACTGACTTGGGCACCGAGACTATACACTTTTAACAGAAATCTTACATGACAGACATGGGGTGTTACGTTTTAAGTACGCTGGCACTTATTAGGGAAGATAGTATTGGTTGCATTGTGGGAAATGTAGGATTCAGCCTTGTTCTGAGCCTGTTTCCTAAATATTGACTCATGTTTGCATATTACCCATGGATTTACAGAACGCTATCACTGGATGACTTTGATACTGGAGAGACTTAAAAACATGATGATTCACAAGCAAATTCAGAAGTCTCTTTTTCTATGATATCCAAGCGTCTATTTCCAATGTAAGTCACGATGAATTTAAACGTGTACATGTCTGTGTGTTCATAATTGACTGAGTAACTTTTTTTATAGAATTAAGTACCCTATAGTGCTGCAGGAATGAGTCCTGAAACCTCCCCCGTCACCATCTGGTACGCTGCAGCCACTGCCAAAGACAAGGGAAGATTGCAGCGCATCGTTTGCTCTGCCGAGAAGGTGATCGGCTGCAATCTGCCGTCCCTCCACCGCTCGTACGCCTCCAGGACCCTGAGGAGGGGGAAGGGTTAGATTGTGGCCCACCCCTCTCACCCTAGACACAAACTGTTTGAGTCACTTCCCCTAATGGCAGGAGCCACAAAAACAGCTTCTTCCCAACTGCAGTTGGGGTCATCAACGAGGCCCGGACCCCCCACTGACTCGGAATCAGGACAACCATTTACATATCCCTGCAGAATTGTCTACTTTAAATACACTTTAAAGACACTTAACATTTAGCATAAAAGACATATCACCCCCCCAAAAAAACAGAAATGAGTCAGTACTTTTGTGCTTCCAATTCCCTAGGCTTGAAGTCAATGGGTTTTTTGAATGGGTTTTTGTTTAGATGCCTAAAATATGGTCCGTGGTTAACAGAGCTAAAGAGATTTTGTTCTAGGATAGAAAATACGTCAGTAAATACCCCACTCTTTAGTTCTCCAGCTTTTACGTGTTCTAAAAAAGGCGGTTGCTAACAAGCGGCCAAATGAGACTACAAAACGTCGCCAAGCCAAACACAAGTTCGTCTTTAGTTTCATAGCGGTGAAGTGAAGTTGTGGAACCCGGGGTGTAGTTTGTTTACTGCCTGACGTTGGCTTTTTACCTCTGGCGATTATACACTTCATGGTTTGAAAACCCCGGCGTTGCAGTATTGATTTTCTTTCAGTCGAGTAGTCGACTAGTTGTTCGCCGGAGAACAAATGAACACACAGGAAATTGTTTTGACAACAACAAGTGTCCAATAAAGATTTGATTAACGTGAGCATGAACATTACCAGCACTACCATGGCAACTTCCTCAAATTCCTCCTGGTCTCTGAGAAATCCCTGACTCTGCCTATTTAGGGAAACTGTACATTTTAGAGAAACGTTAAATAGAACAACTTTGAATTTACAGGCACTGAGGCTGGTTTAGACAGGATTACTCTGACACATGCATTATGAATACATACAGTATGGAGACAAAAAAAGACACAGTGACTCAAATTTCTTTATATGTACAGTTGACATTTATAGAGCTAATATAAAACCACTGTGGTACAGATCATTTATAAAAACTAAACCGTAACAACGACAAGATAAATAG
Source organism: Pholis gunnellus (assembly GCF_910591455.1). NCBI lineage: Eukaryota > Metazoa > Chordata > Actinopteri > Perciformes > Pholidae > Pholis > Pholis gunnellus. The sequence goes on from NC_136528.1 coordinate 4,580,457, forward strand.
AGTCCTGATCAGTAAAAATATCTTGGTCCCCTTCCAGCGTCAGAGATGAGGCCGAGGCAGAGAGTGACTGCTGATGGTGGTGGAAGATAAATTAATGTTTCATTGCTTTCACAACCGCATGTATCCTCCGCTAGACTGGAGCTATTTCACAGGCGGGAGATTTATCTCGGCCAAGTTTTGTACAAATAAATTAACTCTTCGGTCCAACACCCAGTGTATCCAAAACTCCTCCTACTGTTGAAGACTTGGGCCATTTTAAAAGAGCCCGGGAGTATTGAGCCGACAATGATTTTACTGGCATTGGTGTTTCATTATCTCATGATGTCTAAATGCTGCTTTGAGGGGGGGGGGGGGGCGTTTCCACCCCAACTGACTACAGTCCTGAGGGAATAACTGGATATTAATATTCACCATATTCATGTCCAATCAGTGTTGATGGTAAATGTCGTAATGACCGAAAAAGCGGCGTTCTCCTGCTCTCCTGCTTCAATAGAATACATTTACCATCAATACTGATTGGACATCCACATAAAAAGGTGGGGAATTCTCCTTGTTGAACCTCGAATGAATCAAGGAACCATATTGAGCTTTGAATCCTTTCCTCTTAATGCACAACGCCTCTAATTTCCTGCTTTTGAATATGATGTATATGATTAAGAACCGGTCACACCAGAGAGCGATTGAAGAAAGTCATTTTTCTAATAGGTTGGTGTAGGGACTGATTGCAGGGTTAAGTGGTGAACAACTGTGACTTGCCGGAGAGCCACTGACATGCTAGCCAGCTGGGAACATGCTAGCTATTGCCAATCATATATTATATATTTTGTCCATGAAATGTCGTTATCAAGAATGAACATCATTTCATTCAGTCAAGAGTTTTTGAATAGGGAGAAAGCTAAGTTTCTAGCTGTCACTTTGCAAGTTCCTTAGCCTGGCTGCTAACGGGTAACACCAATAAGGTAACGCAGTCTTTTTCTGCCATTGATTCCGGGTCTGCTGTCAACATACCCTCCCACTTCAGAGGGGCAGTTAATACTCCGACAGAGAAGAGTAAAGTAGAAGTGGAGTCACTTCAAGGTCAGCACTGTCAAGACTGTTTGCAATTGGTCAACAGAGTCCTATCAGATTTGATCCGAATGACTTCGCCCTCCCACAGAGAATCTACTAATAGTTCAGATTACATTGGAATAAACGGACTTTCATCAGAAAATGTTACAGTTCAAAAGGCTGATGTGAACGGGCCTTTAGTGGTGCATATCCCCCTTCACAGAAACACTGATCCGTTGCATCCCGCAATCTCTTCATTTCACGAGGATGTTTTACATTCTCTAAATTAGCCCATGTTTATGTACATGTTGTCTAAAAAAACACTGTTACATGTGTTAATTGTCGAGGAGCAGCTCCAGTCGTGCTGGGAACACACTACATCATCAGATCCTCCTATTTCGGGCAGTGCTAACCACCGTGAGGCCCACTACTTTACAACATCATGAATACAAGGTCCACACAGTTACAGGCCTTTCACTCCTTCCTCCATCTAGGTTACATTTCCCTCAAACGCTGCAGGCTGGTAATCCCTCTCCCTCATGTATAAAACCATCAGTGTGAGGGGTAGGCAGATCAATACTGACAATCACAATACTTTTCAGAACTGGCTCTGAAGACAACGTTCTGTTGTCATCAACGTTAGATCACATTATGGGCTTCTTCGTGTGTACTACCACTGGGGTTGTACCAAAAAGTTTCAAGCTTCATTGATAATGTTGACATTTTCATTTTAAATGAACGTTTTAATTTTTTGGGGGGTTTGAGTGGGTTAAATGTAACAAAGCAACAAGTAAATATTGAAAAAAACCTACAGAAACATTGCGTGCAATAGTCCACCTTCCACCTTCTCTTCTCTCTCTGTCCTCCTATATTACAGCAACACACACAAAACCAGCGCCGCAGCACTCCTGACAATTATGCTACTGTAAGACATTAAGTTGTCAGTTTGCGAGTTTGCGGGTTGAGTCGGGTTTGGGTGGCGGACTAACATATTTTTGCGGGTTGGGTGGATCATAACGGGTTTTTTAATTAATTTAAAAAGGGAGACCCAAATTCACATTATGTTTTTATCCAACAAAATGTTCTCTCCCACTTACACTTACTTATTTGCTGCACGCACATATATTAAAGGGGTGTCTGGCAGCAATCGAACAGCACCATAAACTACATTTATATAACCAATATTATATTATATACAATATTATATACCAACAAAGATGAAACTTTTTTTTTTTCCCCTTTTTTTTTCTTTTGGGTGATGAGGTCATCAAATTAGATGACTGATGGATCCTCGAATTTTAACTAAATTATATTCGGTGCAGCCCGAACTGCTACTAAAGCTTGCTGGTGCTGCCATATTCTGTGTTAGTCGTTCTAAGATCAGTTGTTTTTTTTATGTGTGTGAATGGCTTTCCAAAGCCCGATTGCGGAGTGACATATAGGAAACCTGGTAAAGTCGGACTAAAAGTGGTGTAGTGTGCTCCCAGCATTGGTTGTGAACTTTAAATACATGGGAAATAGAATTTGACATTCCTAAAACAATATTCAAAAATGATATTCCCTTGTGATGAAATAACACTTTCAAGCTCATAGCTTCTTCACAGCTAACAGCTGTGAGGAAAGTATTAATACTGGTGATGTAGATGTGGGGTTGACACTTGATTGGATGCAGTAGCACAGTTCAGATGGGACAGGTGTAATACAGGTGTCGTGCTTGTGATGATATGAGGTAAGAATGGGTGTCGGCCTCTGCTAAGAGTGGTTTGGTGGAAGTTGAAGAAAGAGCTTCGTCATTCAGCATTACGTTGTCCGGACGTCCCGTTAATGTCTGGCACACGCCTGCTGGTGTGTCTGTTTATGCAAGTATGTTCAAACATTTGTGCGTCTTAGTGTATATGAGAATGTCCGTGTGTTCTGCGTAGTGATTAGGTGTGTTCTTATCACACTGCTGCTGGGTGGAAACTTCATCACGTCACCTCTTTCATGTTTGAATGCGAGATAAACAATTAAGTGGTTTCTCTGAGTCTGTTTCTTTGACAAAGCTTGCTTTGTTTTTGATGATAATCGGATTGTTGATCATTAACATGGCCGACAATCAAATTACCTAACAATGGAATCCAACACGGACACGTGGATGCGCAGAGATAAAAGTGATATTGACCTTTTTATCTGACGCCGGGTAAACTATCTCCCATAATGTTGGAGAATGTTTAAGAACTAGAAAGCTGGTTGAGCATCAGACAGCCGCTTCCTGTTGCAAAATGTTACCATTTCTGGAGATACAAAGTTCCCCCCCCCAGGAGCAACGGTATACAACTTCTTTATGTGACTGCTGATGTCCGTGTAGAAGTATATCCTGCATCACTATATGGTTGTGTGTGTGTGTGTGTGTCATGGTATCTGGAGCTGCAGTTCCTCCTCCTCCTCGTCCATGTCGCTGGTCGGAGCATCCGGGTTTTCCGGACTGAACCGAGCCGATCGCATCTTCCCAAACAGACCGGGACTCTGCTGCTGCCGCCGCAGTCTGGGAGAGAGAGAGAGAGAGAGAGAGAGAGAGAGAGAGAGAGACAGACAGAGAGAGAGAGAGTTAAAATAGCATGCTGAAGAATATGACAGTATTGCCTATCATTTTTATATTAGACACACTGGGTCTGTGTGTGGGTGAATGTACACAACTACACGCGCATGAACAGCAAGAGAAAGGAAAAAGGCTAATACGGAATAGCTTCAAGATGTAACGAGAGTAAAGAGTGACACGCATCAGGGGGGCGAATGAAGTGTCGCAGCTCGGCGGTTCTGGATACACCACTGTTCTGTTTACCCAGCGTAGACGCACAGCAACTCTCTAGAAGAGCAGTAACTTCATCACATTCGTCTTCGAGTCGAAACATCCCCATTAACTGTGCTTGCAGATGCCCCAACCCCCGAACTCACACTTCGACAGGTGTAGAAACACCTGCAGTTCGCGCCTGTCAGAGCTGTCGGGAAATGATTCAGGTAAGGGTCTCTAACCTCAACCAAGGCCAATCTCCACACATACACAACAGATCACGTGCAGGACTTAAACCGTATTTTGTTCTGTGTATTGTTAATACCAGTCACATATCTTTAACTTTTACTGCACACAGAAACTGCTTCAGAAAACATCCCAAAAATTTCAGAAAACAGCCAATGCAATTATCTGAAAACTGCAGACTGTTGTTTGCAGTTTCCAGATGATTGCACCTCTAAAATAAAGCTGCAGGTATAAATATTCCTTTATAATTCTGTTGGTGTTTCTAAGTCACTTCTTCAGAGCTCTGACTGTGTGTTGATCAGCTCTGAGTAACTGGAGCTACAACATGTTCTTTGCGGAAGTTTGTTTGTGAAGTTTTGGAGTTATTGACGGATAAACACTGATTACATTGTGAAGAGCGTTTGTGCTTTTTGTCATTTTTCATCATCATCAAAACAAGCTGGAGAGTGCGTCCCAGTGGTTTTCTGATTGCCCATTGATCCTCAGCACTTGGACAGTGCTTGTGCCCAGGGGAAAAAACAAAGAAACATTCACTTGTGAAACTTGAATTCCATTCAACTCACCGTTTCATTCAACCCTATACCTTGACAAACTCAAGGCGTGTGTTACAATCATCAATTCATACGCGTTGCCTTTGGAGGCCTTTACACACCGAAGGCGTGATGAATAGACAACATGAAATTGCGAAACGCCGAAAATATTTATACCGGCAACAATGTAAAGTTGTAGCAGTTGTTCAATAAAAGACTGAAATAGGTTCACGCAGACAGAGGACCAATTACCAGGATCCTATTGGACCCAGAGCAGCGTCTGGCAGGCTCTCTGAGGTACACTCTTGTACAGCCAGAGCTGCTATAAGTACTTTGTAAATTTCCTTTTTACCAAAATGCTTGGAGTGAATCTGCCTCTAGTAAACAGTTACGCAGTGTGTCGAGGGATTTTATTGTGAAGGGTAAGAACAGAAGGAGTGGATCTGGTCTGCGCTGCCTTTGTCAAGGTTGAAAGGAGTGATAAAGTTTGCCTTCCTGGTTTCGGACTGCGGAGCCTCCGTGTTCTTGTATTTTAAAATATGCCCATTCCACCCAACATGAATGGTTGATGCCGTTTCTTGCTATGCAAAAGCTCAGAAAAATCTACGCTTTTCTACCGTGTAATATTCACGTTCGGTGTGAATGCACTCGTTAGAAAAAATGCATATTGACGTGCAAATGAATCGCACGAAAAAAATGAAAAAAAAACAGCCTTGTTAGCAGCTCTGTAAGGCCGCACATAGCCATAGCAAACACTAGCGTCAACATAAACTACAGTCTTGGACCCAATGATGCCACCAGATTTAAAGTCATTAGGATTCCGCCTCTGGGGACCATGAACAGTTTTTCAATTTCATGGGAACCTTCAAATATTTGCTGAAATATTTCGGTTCGATCAACCGACCAACCATCCAACCTGCATTGCCATCCCTAGAGCCCCACTGTTATCAAGTAATACCAGAGTTATGGCAGGCTTCCACTCTAATAGCTTAGAGTGAAAATCAGTACTGAATCTAGTTCAGCATTAGAGGTTAACATGATATAAATACATGGAGAATACACTTTACCACCTGACTAAAGCTAAAGCAACTGACATCTGACGTTTGTTTGTGCTGAGGACAAAATGAAAACACCAGGCAATATGTGATCTACCTGCCAGAGTTGATTTCAATGAGCCACAAAATGAAAAAATAAAAGATTTCATTTCATCCTGAGCTGTGTGCATTTCCAATTGATTTAAAAAAGGCAATGACTATTGATTTCTTTCCAAGATGCAAGCTGGGTCTATTATGAAACAGACCCTGAAGATAGATTTGGCCACACTTGATTCTTCCCAGCGTCAATTGTTTTTTGTCTTGCTGCCCTCGTTCTCCCCGAACGCACGAATTGTCAGGATGGTTTGAGGCGAGCCAAGGCAGAGTCAATTCAAATCCTCTTATGCATTTCAGTTGGCGTCTTCCCCGATCCAAGACCGTTTGAACGCTCTCTGAAGATGCTAATGTATCCCAGCTCATTCTTAACCTCGTCTTGACAAGATTCCCTTAATGCGTCCCTCACATGACCTTAGACAGAGTGGTCCCAGAAAAAGAACTGGGTCTGATTTTAAGTTCATAACTTTGCACAAATGGAGTTGAAGCTCTAAGAACAGAGTGGAAACTGTGTGAAGAGGAGCTAACTGAAGGGTATTGTTGTTTAGGTATTCTGGCTGTCTGTTGCTGCCTCACGAGGAAAGCTTTAATTACTGGTGGACTCAGGGGTGAAGGGACCGCCCCCCTCGGTGCCCCCATGATCGAAGCAAATGAAGCAAAAGTGCCCTCTTGGATGGCCCAATGGTGGATGAAAAACATAAAGTGCCCTCCAGGGCGCTCTTGCAGCGGAGAATCGTGTCCTCGCAGGCCGACTCTGGCCTGCTGCCTGTTTCTAAAAAGCCTGTGGTGAATTTACAAAAATAAACTGGAACATGGCTTCAACATATTTCTTATAAATTGCCCTATATGTATATCTAAATTTAGTGAAATGATCTGTCTTGACCTCTTGGCACAGAAGTCAATATTTCACCGTTTCTGCTCGTTCTGTTTGTTGCGTCTTCACATTAGACTTACAGATTTACATCTTACATTTGCATCGCAGTCTTTTAAGTGGGCCCAAAGTGCACGGACTAAAACAAATATGGCAATTAAAAAAAGAAATCGGCCTGTTTTAGCTTTACTTATTCAGAGATTTCCACATAGCATAATGTTATTATAAGTGTGCACTCAGGCCATGCTCTGTGTTCGAGTTTTAAAGTATTGAATCCATTTGAATTACATTTGAGTTAAGATTGTTTACAATGTGTGGGACACTACATCAGTGAAAGCCGAAGAAACCCTTTGACAGGAGACCGAATAAACACCAGAAACACTATCAGCTGTCTATGAACACCTAAACCGTCACAGCATCCACTGGGAGAGAGTTCAAAGGCCATCCACCAGGAGACAGTGGACGGGTGGAGGACCATACCCACATCACTAGATTGGATCTCCCACTTTCCTTTGGTTCATCTCTTCATTCATTTCTTTTTACTGTTTCCTCCAACCCCAACATGTCCTCCCCCACAGCACCTTTTGATCTTCTCACCTTCTTTCCCTCATAATCTCCTCCCTCCTTTTCTCTCTCTCCCCCCTTCTCTCTCTCTCTTTCTACTGTTGTCCGACGTTTTGTCGGTCAGCGGGCCGGGGTCAGGGTCATAGCAACTGGTAGACAAACCATTGTAACATTTGGACCACAATAACAGCCCAGCCACTAAAAGCTTTTCTATTGAGCCTACAAACACTTAGCGAAGCGACGGACACGAATGACTATCAATCTATAGAGAAAGACAGGAGGAAAGAGAGAGAGAGACGGAGAGACAGGAGGGGGAAGAAAGAGACAGAGATGACCGCCAACCATTTGTTTCAAGCTGTGTTGTGGTCACTCTGTCAATGAGCAATGAGGAGGATCGATGGCTTTAAAAAGAAACACCTGCAAAGAGCGACAGTGTGGCCGCGATGCACCAGATCATTTTCCACTGATGGAAACTCAAGCGACTGCTGATTGGAATGCAGTGTGTGTGTGTGAGTGTGTGAGTGTGTGAGTGTGTGTGTGTGTGTGTGTGTGTGTGTGTGTGTGTGTGTGGACTTTGCGGGTGCCAAACAGTTTTAGTGCTCCCACAAGGGACAGCTGTGTCTCTCCGGTAGGGCTCAGTCATGGCAGCATTTAAAATGGTGCGACGGTCATTTCAGTAGAATCCCCCGTAATCAGTGGATGCGAAAAATAAAAAACTTGAAGGGTCCTACTTTACCGTGGGAAATCATATCGGTGTTTAACAAATTCCATTTGCCGAATTCCATTCGGTCGAAAGCCCTGGGAAAATCTACTTATGGAATATTTGATCACCGAGGTATCCTTATGGTCCCCAGTACAGCTCAAGCTGCAGGGCACTGGATCCTACAGTTCACATAATGCAACTCAAACTGTCACGAGACCCTCCTGCCTGGTAAACAGCCACAACTCTCAAGACTCCACGCCCGATGCAAACAACACAGGCTTTCATATTAAAACTCGGAGATGACCCTGAAACCCATTAGTTCCAACGGCTCGCGCCACACTGCTGCGCCTTTTCGTCACAGCGAATACCCAAGCTTTGCTCCAGGGGCCTTTATTCTCTTCTGGCACACAGGCCTAAGTCAACAACATTTCATTTCACAATTAATTTAGCCTCACAGTGAGCCTGGCAGCTGCAAAGAGGTTGTCAGCTTCACATCTCACACACACACAAACATCTCAACACGAGCAGCGGCGCTCTTTTCAGAAACGGTCATCCCTACGAAACCCCAACCCCGAAAGTTCCTGCACTTTCAGAAAGTACTACCCCAGACTAGGGCCTATTTGGGAGGCAAATGTCCCTGGAACTTAATTTAGACCCTGGTCCCGACGGTCCCGACGGTCCCTACGGTCCTTGCGGCCCCTCACAAGGTTCCTAGTCCCTGGGGAAAGTTCCTGCAAGCGAAAAAGGGGCTTAGAATACACACACACTAAATGACACCGCACCTACAGGACAGGCTGTCACACACACACACACACACACTTTCCCGTGTACGCTAACATGTGTCAGTGGCACATGGTGTAAAACACGCTGACAGGACAAGGTGACGTAGTCAGCACAGAGCCATCCATCAATATGAAGCGAACACACACACACACACACACACACACACACACACCTAGACGAGCAGTCTCTTGAATTACACCCTCCACAAGAACACACTCAGATTTGTGTCAGTTCCCGAAGCCGTTACCATGCCGACAGGTCCGTCAAGTCTCCACAGAGCAAAGCAACGCAACAGAGCTCTCTGTTACTAGGGTAACCCGCGACTGGGAGCTCTGCGATTGGCTGTCGGGGGGGACGGTAGCGACGACGCGGAGAAAATGGAGAGAATGCAGAGGGAGAGGCAGAGAGCAAAGAGCTGAGGACTGTGCAAAGCTGATAGAGTGGGAGAGCTAAACTGAACACACACACACACACACACACACACAGACACACACACACACACAAGGATCTGACAAAGCTAATCTCTGAATAGTAAGAGAAGTGAGTGCTGAGGCTCACAGTGAGCCTGGCAGCTACGAGTAGGCCGTCAGCATCACGTCACACACACACACACACACACACACACACACACACACACACAGACACCTGAACATGGTGTGTTTTGAGTAAGTGCCTTCATGGTTGTCTGGACGAGTTTGGGAGTGCGATTGCTGCTGCTAAACACGGCACCACTCATGCTGACAGAACAAAAATTCCATTTAGGCATAAGCCTTTTCTAAGATATTCCAATGTCTTTGGGGATTTTGATAACAACATACTAGTGTCGAATATTTGAATGGCGCTGGAAACCTAGAGTGAAGAAAAGATCTGCTTTTTTTACGGTATTAAAAGGAAAAATACTAAAAAATAGAGAAGTTGAAAGGCTACTTAACCGAACTGAAATAAGCCAGTTAAATCTAAAGGTAGCAGCAGAAATGTTAGCCGGCCAGTCTCACCTTGTTGACAGTCCTGCTGATCTAATTGCTAACTAATCGAGACAAGTATGCACTTTAATACCAGGTGTAAATAAAGACCCGTGGGTCGGATGCCATCATCCAGATACACATCACTTGTGAACACCAGGCGTAAATTGTCTCAGAATTCCACTTGCTGCACACCTCCTTGTCTGGTTTTTGTATTTAAAACAGACCATGTTGAAACCAGCCCAGCATGGGTCCATGATGCAATACCAACTGTAATATTGCCTGTAATGTTAAATGCACAACATCTTACCTTACATGCACATGGATCAGACCTGCTAAACATACAGCAAATATTCCACTTGGCAGATAACACTTACTAGTTTTAATGTGAACTGATGTCTCTGGTACTCACTAGGAGCGATACGGCTTCCATTAGAAGTGGGAGCGATGATGCAGCTTGTCAGATATTGTTTTTGTTTTTTTACTCATTTGAAAATCACTCAACCGGCTGAGCCAGGCATGTTTGCACCGTGTTTACCTTAGTCTCCGTTACAACCAAGTCGTGCCAACAGACAGCCTCAAGTAGGGGTGTGATGCAGGAAGTGACATCAAATGTGATACCGAGTGTTCGTCTGCTTCAAAGTAGCAACATGTTACGCACCAATTGATCGTCAAAGCCTCACGTGAAGAGATACTTGGCACCTGAAATCTGTTCTGTGCATTCACTGCGTGTGTAGGCGTGCGTGCGTGTGTGCGTGTGTGTGTGTGTGTGTGTGTGTGTGTGTGTGTGTGTGTTTATCTTACCTTGACTGTAAGTGTTCGAATTGAACCTGCAGGTTCTCAGTCTGCTCCACCTGCTCATCCAGAGACCTCTGCAGCTTCCTCGTCTGGTTATGGGACTCATCCAACTGGATACACAGTAACACGCTTATTTGTAACGGGCAATCTCATAAGTCTCACCAAATTATTAATTGAGGTTGACGGCTTCTGGGTCGTCGGAAGGGTAACACACACCTGATATTCTGAGGAATACATGTTTGTTATTACTGAAGATGAATACGTAGTTTGCTGACTGGCTCAGCTTGATTACCAGCTGGTACCCCATCCTGATACAGTTAGCAAAGCTAGCTGATCCAAAGGGGCTACTTCCTGTTTACTTCCTGTCAGAAGAGACCTGTTTTTAGTCTTTAGTTGTGTAGCTGCTGGTTGGTTTGTTGGAACGATTGGTAGAGATTTGGATTGGTGGAATAGTAGCAATGACGGTCTCTTTTGAAACGGATACATGCACAGGCGTGGTCCTACCTCGTCCTCTGCCTGTCCCAACTCCTTCTTGAGCTCCTCCACCCTCAGTCGCAGCTTCTTGACCTCGGCCTCGTGGCTCTCCACCCGCCGGTTGGCGTGGGCGAGCTCCACCGTCTTCTCCTGGAACTGCTTCTTCAGCTTAGCTTGAACATGGCGAAGGTCGGCGAGCTCCTGAGGACGGAGCAGACAGACGGAGAAGACGGGTTTAGGGACTCGTGTTTCCGAGGCAGAGCTGATTCCGGGTCAACCGGCTCTTCTGTCTCATTTACTACTGAGAAATATATTAATCGGGTCATTGTTTAAGTAAAAGTACCAAAGATTTAGTGATCTGACGCTCTGCAGTTTGTTTCACTGGGACTTATAGTCAAAACAACTAAGAACAACGTGAGGACCTGAGGTTGCCTTGTAGTTTCAGGTGTGGACTACAAGTCCTTGTCATAGACATATCCCCCCCTTTTCTCTCGAAAGTAGCAAATTACTAGATCTTCTCAGTAAAGCAAATAACTGGATTAAATTACTCTTAAAATGTGGAATTATAACTGCAATATGTACTTAGTGGGACATTTCACAGTTGAAAAATACACGTGTCAGTGCTGTCTGGTCGGCAGAAATGATGGGGTCAACTGCCTCAAACACAGTGTGGCATTCCTGTGCTTGAAAATAAATAATATGAACTGAAATCTGCCCACAACACATGGCGATGTATTGGTCAGGCTACACTAAATACTCCAAAACACCTTATAGTCCAATATGAATTCAATCATTGTGTTTGTATCCAGTGAAATCAAAAGGGTAACTCCCACCAAACTTCCCATTCAGCGTCTTCAGACGTTCAACAATGATTGCATCTGCTGCCAGCTGCCAGCATCTTGTACAGGTGGTACACTGGCTTTTTAGGGCCAATAAACACGAAATAGTCTCGTAGACAAATTTGTGCGTTAGGGTACTTCACGTAATTCAAGAGAAACACGGCTGCAGTCAGTAAGGACGGAAGCACTTTGTTGTGGTGTTGTACAAGACAGAGAGTGGAGCTAGGAACGGCCCTTTATCTCCAGCCAAGTAAACCGCCACCAGTATAACAGCATCCGAGATGCACTGATGAGAGCCACACGCGGGTGTAATGGCCTCTAAACATTTGGTCGCGTTCCAAACCGCAGTTTTTTCCTCTTCTATTTATCAGGCTGTAGTTCGAGGTAATCGTGGTCGTGGTTGAGTTTGAGCCAGCGGAAAAAAGCTCCACTCCACAGGTTTCTTTAGTTTTAGGATGAGCTGGGGAAATTCTGCACTTGCGAAGCTAATGGCCTCATCAATAATGGACCGTTGTCACTCACTGCACTTCCATGTACTTTGATGCCGATGATTCGGCCTCCCCTCTCGGCTGTCCGAAGCCTTAACGGCTCCCCCGACGGAGACGCTTCCAAGAAAGCCTTTTCCGCGTTCGTGCAACAATACGATGGAGAGAAATGAGATATCTCCAGGAACAATAAAACCCCGAGCCGGGATCAAGGAGTGGGAAGTGCCCTTCACTTATTTATTTATTTATTTATCGCTATCTGTATTTGATCCACCCTTTATCTTTATTATCTATTAAATATTTGATGCTTCTATCCATCAGCCCGGAATGAGCTTTAACTTCTCGAGTGGGTTTTTTTTTTTTTGTTGAATGCCTGAATGCCACAAAAATACTGCAACCCCAGAGCCAGATCAAACAAAGAGAGCGCCGGGGTGATGCGGAGGGGAATAATTAAAGGGGGGGGGGGGGGGGGGGGGTCTTGAGACAGGGGTGAGGGAATGAGGAGACAGATGAGGAGAAGGAAGGGGGAGGTAGTAATTGGAAGGGTGGTATTTTATAGGATAATAAAAGGTAAGCATGAGAACAAAGACGAGAGACAGAGAGAGCAGCCTGCACATGAAAAAAAAAAGGACGGAGATTACATGACATGTTGTGCTTTGGCCAACTGGAGAAAGACGAGCTATGCATAAAAAGGATAAGTCTGGCATTATTCTATATTTCTGTTTTTGTCAAAAAAAAACATGTTTCAGTCTGTCTCTCTCTACTTTCTAACTTCCTAAAAAAAGGCTCATTTATTTCCTTAAAAACAGCAGTTCACAGTTCTTATCAAACGTTACTCAAGCAGGAGGAAGTAGTGCTTATATTGGGGACTATTTTCAGCAGTGGATTAATACACATTTGGAACTGTATTCAGAATATCTCCCACCTTTTCTTTTAAAGGAATAGTTAATCGTTTAAGGGAATAAACCTAATTATTATTCTATCCTATACCCCGACATTGAAATAATCATCAGCTGTTTGGTTACTTATTTGGTTGACTGAAAGTAAATCAATTTTGATAATCTGAGTCGTTTGTGTCATCCATCGAGTAGAGAAGGAAACCATTCACTGGGTCCCCTATATTAGTCTGTGGCTGACAATATCAGAATAAAATCATGAAATAAAATGGATATTTACCTTTTCCATTTGTGTGTGCATAATGTGTGACAACAATTACAAATACATTTTTAAAATCCAATGAAAATGTTGAAAAAGTATTTTTTACATTAATAATTATGCTTTTTCATTAAAAAAATGACAATGAGAGTTGGATTACAGAAAACTCATACACATTTTTGTTCAAACAAATGGAAAATCAAATTCAGGTGATTACATTAGAATATATGCAGCCATAGACTTCCATTTACAGTTACACAAATGCAAGGGTATGCTGCTTTCTTTTGTGAACGAATATCTAGACAGATACATTAATAATGAAAGGAGGCACAATGAATGAATTAAATATACAATCGGATAAATAGATTTAGACATATAGCTTTCGTATTGTGAGTAGTAGTGTACACGGCATTACAAGGGAAAGGATCGTGTGAGTCCCCTGGACGTGTCGATAATAAGTTAACTGCCATGTTTTGGATTGTAATGCGTCAGCGCCTGGTTCAGTCGGTCTCTTGCAGAGTGATAGTTATACATACATGAATACAAAAACGGCTTTCATCCCGAAGGCGTCCTGGGGAAGATCTCTGTTCGTCCTAAACACATTTTCTATGGGGACGACTTTCGTACGTACAGTACGGTGCCTCAACGTTTTTTTTAGAATTTTGGCATCGACTTGGTACCGAAGCATCGGTTCTCGTGACCTCCATAGTTTAAAAATAAAAAATTCCTATATTTTTCTGGGTCGCTTTACCAGTTTCCCTACAGGTCTGTTTAAGACTCTCCTCTTTTGGTCAACAGGACATCCCAAAATATCCACGCTCCTGAGAAATAGGACACCTAGAAAATGGCTGCTGGTTCGAAAACTAATTTAAAAAAACAAGTAAAAAAAACATGATCAATTAGAGTAAATATTAGATATCATACAGATATCTGAGCCATTTTTTTCCCCACAGCACCAAAAGGTATACATATGGTCTGACATGCTGTCCCTGGCCTGTGATCCGTCGGACAAAAGGCCTGGTGAAATGAAATGAAGATGGATTTCTACTTTCGGGCCAGGAACCTCTATATTCCCCGCAGTTTCATCATTTCAAGACCATCTAATGAATGTCTGAGAGGGCAGGGGAGGAAGTGGGGGGTGGGGGTTGACGGATGAATGGGAGGAGGGCGAGAGGCTGGGAGTCCCTGACTCTATTAAACATGAGGGATTACTGAATGATCTATGAGTGTGAATATGTGCCTCCATGCCTCTGTACATACGTGTGTGTGTGTGTGTGTGTGTGTGTGTGTGTGTGTGTGTGTGTGTGTGTGTGTGTGTGCGGACGCTTATACTCTATTATGGGTTTATGTATATTGTGCCAAATCTGTGTCTATATGCTCACACACAAAAGCACAATTATGTGTGTGATGGTGTACGTGTGTGTGTGTGTGTGTGTGTGTGTGTGTGTGTGTGTGTGTGTGTGTGTGTGTGTGTGTGTGCGCGCGTGTGTGTGTGTGTGTGTGTGTGTGCGTTACGCCACACTGCCTGTTAAATGTTTCTCCTTGACTGGAGAGACCCTGAAGTCTGCTGCTGCATCTGTTCCACTAAAACAAAAAGACACACAAATAAAAACACGGGCTTATGCCTGGAAATATAACATACACGTTCATCGATTCGACCCCCCAAAAAAAGGTCTTTGGTGTGAGAAAAATAAAAATGAAAAACAGAATCAGATGTGGAAATAACTGATGTACATAACTGCAGCTCATTAGGAACACACTTGCATATTCCTCCACACACACACATAGAATCTCCCTTCCCCCCTCTGCCATACTGAATTTAGCATTTATTTAGACGGTGAAGTCTTCCTTTACACGCATGACACACACACACACACACACACACACACACACACACACGGCAAATAGCCCAATTGGGTTTATAGTCAGGGCTGGCCCAGAGCAATACAGTGGGGGAGGGACTTATGGCCGCTGCACCAACCTAATTGGCCGGAACAGTTCAGCTCAATAAAAGACGAGGAAGACAATGACAGGAGGCGTAGATAAGACACAACGGAGGACAGAAATATTAGAGGTCAGATTGATAAAAGCGTGAATAAACATGAATATGGAAACGGACATTAAAGCATACATAGTATATGATTGTATAGTAAACTGTGTCGCAACCTCATATAAAACCCATATTTTGGGTTGCTCATTCCATACCAATGAGCAACCCAAAATATAACAGAATTTAATTTACAGCAGAACTGTCTCACCTATCCCCCTACGTCCTAACCGCCCCTTCCAGCTAACAGGACATAATGAGGCACACCTGTTTGCTGAGGCACACTCCTTGATTGAGCTGCTGAGCAGCTGATGTACTACAACATCCACGCAGAGCATCCGTCCATCTGCTATCTGTAACCGCTTACCCTCTTCAGGGACGCGGTGGAGCCGAGTCCCAGCTGACATTGGGCGAAGGCAGGGTACAGCCTGGAAATGTCGCCTGGCTGTGACAGACTACCATTCACGCTGACACGTGGAGAACATGCAAACGTCACACAGACGGGCGAGGGCCAGCCTGGGATCCACCTCACTGAATGGAGTTTGGCCATGCTGGTTCCTTCTGCCTCCGTCGGCCCCTCTCCCAGTTTCTTTTTTGTTTCTTTGTTCTTTTTCCCCTCTCTTCATCTCCCATTCTCTCCTCTTCTTCGCTGTACTCATCCTCCAACCTCTGAAGGTGTGTTCACACCAAGCTTCACAATTATTCGCGCACGTCTGGTGTGAACACATCTTGGTGTGACTTAATTCACCCCGCTGCGTTTCTGCTCAAACTTAATGTTTGGAATAATTACTCTCTCTCTCTCTCTCTCTCTCCATTTGAAAGGTTAGAATTGAGTGTGTCAGCGTGTGTGTGAGTGTGTGTGTGTTGAGAGCTTCATAAATAACCCTGGTAATAGAGGCCATTACGTTGACCAACACTTACACACACACACATCTGCCGGTGCTCGGCCATGCCACCCAGCCCGCTGCTGAAAGCGCCATTTAACTGTTTGCAATCCCCCGAAAAACACGACAAGTTGACCTCAGGTCAAGGCAGCGCTCATCGCTGGACAAAACAACTCCACCGCCACCGTGGGTTATCATTCAGCATGAGGCACATCTGCTTTCCAAGCAGCAGAAACGTCTCCATACCTCAGAAGATTGAAGACCGACCGTCTTCGTCCTGCCAGAGAGGTGCATGTTGGGTAAACGACCCCACCTGCTGGCCATACGTTTCAAATGTTGTTGTAGTGCCTGATGTAAAGCACAGCCTTATCGTTGCATTTGTGTATTAAAAGATGCCACATAAATAAACTTGCCTTGACTTTGAATGACTAACAGTCAGTAACTCGTATGTGATTCTGTGAAACGTGATACCAAATGTGTAAACAGGCTAATTTACGCCCAGAAGGCCTGACCTATGGACGTTTTCGCTCTGCATTTTTATAGATGTGACGTTACACAAACACAAACAAAAGAAATACATGTTTGTGGATGGTAAAGTATTTGCGGATCACAGAACGTGAATTACAATAAAAACATCCAAACTAACCGATCCCTCGTGTGACTCCGTGAATTGAACGGAGTCACACGTGTCATCACATGTGATGTCTGGAGACGTGTTCACAGTTATCACCTGTTGTGTTCGCTACAAGGTGGATGTGGAGTCAGTGTCTATGGCTCAGTAAGGCAGATCAGTCCTGTTTTGGTAGCTTAAAACAAAAACAAAAAAAGATTTGCGGTTCAACGATTTGTTGGTTCCTTCGTTATTTGATTGTCCAAGATTGCTTTGAGCAGTTCCTTTGTCTGGCAGGCTGTAGTCACGCCTGTAGCTAGTAATTAAAATGAAAGTATTTTTTGCTCTTTTTATTCTCAGGGACAATGCACATTGATCAACATCACTTTAAATGTGTCAGCATTAGCCAAATGGCACATTTTGTAACTGTTCCCAGCTAATGCAACCTCTCTTTGGTCAGTTAAAAGAGAGAGCATCGATGTTTATAAATTGATCTCACGACCACTAACTCGAAAAGAAAAACAGTCACAAGGTCATTTTTCATTCTGTCAAGAGTCAGAGCCCTGTATCTGCATCACATGGTTTTACCACCGACTATTCTATTCTATTCTATTCTATTCTATTCTATTCTTTTGGAGTCTATTAACTCCAATGGGAAAAGTGACAACACAGATTATATCCGATTCTCTCGCTCCATAGTCGACCATGCTCCCATTTTTCACAAGCCACAAATCTTCCGAACATTCTGACACTGAAATGGCTTTTTTCCAAACACAGAAATCAGGAGAAATGTACTTTGTTCGGGGCCTTTACTCTGTCTCAGCAACACACTCGTAATCATTCCATCTGTGCGTCTCATCAGATAATGATGAGATCAAATCTTATGAGAAGGAAGTTTGACTAACGTGACAAAATGATTGTTTTGGCTCGACTGGATTGAGTTTTCAGTTGCTGAAGGACAAAAATAACTAAATGGGACTAAAACTAGAAAAGCCTTTTTGTCCAAAGACGAGGACTTTTAGACTAAATCTAAAATAAATGACAAAATGAACACTGATATCCCCTGAAAATATTCTCATGCCACACGATGTCGGGTGTGTGTGTGTTGTGTGCTTTCGCCTTAGCAACACAAAGGGGACCCCAATGTCATATATCAGTCAGGAGTTGATGAGCTCACACTCACACACACACACACATATACACACATTTCATCTATCACCAGCCTATACGATTGGTCAAACACTGTCCACACAAAATATCAATTTCTGCACTCTCACCCCCCTGTTACTGTGTTTGTGCACGTGTATTTGTGTGCGTGCACGACAGTGCGTTGCAGCTTGACAGTGAACATCAATCTGTGCGGTGGTAGTGATGCCCAAAGCCCTGGCTGAAGATGATTCTACTATCAATCAACCTGTGTGTGTGTGTGCTCGTGTGTGTGTGTGCGTGTGTGCGCGTGTGTGTGTGTGTGTGTCCAGTGTCTTAATCGCTTGCCCTGTTTCTCTTTCTCTGTCCGGATCAATACCATGGTTTCAGCACTATACACAAACACAATCAATCTCTCTCTCTTTCTCTTTTCTCAAGCAAACACACACACACACACACACACACACACACACACACACACACACACACACACACACACACGTGTTTCAAGCCAGCAACAGGGCACAATCTCCTTGCATGTAAAGAGATCTCATCAGTGTGTCTGTAATGGGGTAGGTTTATTATAACTGTAATGTTATCGTGATAGTCAATAGAAAAGGAGGGTAAAACTCTAAAAAATAAGTTCCAAGACCTAACGAGCACTGGGACATCGGTAAAGAAGGATTGTCCTGCCCACCTTGTTCTTCTCGAACAGCTCGCTCTGGATGGCCTTGAGGTCGGTGTCGAGCGCCGAGGCGGCCTGCCGGCGCTTCTTGGCCAGTTGCTCCTCCAGGTCTTCGGCCTGAGCTCTCAGCTTCTTGTTGTCCCTCTCCAGGGCGAGCTTCTCCGTCTCCAAGCGCTCCCTGCGCCCCCACTCTGCGGCGTTCTCCACCTGCAGCCTCTCCATCTGACGGGAGAGACACACGCTACTGTTCACACAGGGGATTCCACAAGGCTGCCGTAAAGAAGATCCGCCACTACGCTGGCGTTGCTGCCACGGTGTGCGACTTTGAGATGGTTGAAGCTTTCCCTCCGTGCTGCTGTTCACTCCTCCTCCCTCACTCCTCCCCACGCCACTTTCTCTGCTCTCCGGTGTTCTCACCTCAGCTCGCAGCTCAGCCAGTTTCTTGTCCATACTGGTCCGGGCTCCCAGTTCGTCCTCCAAGTCTTCAGATATGCGGCCCAGTTCGTCCTGGTGCATGTCCTTCAGCAGGTTCAGCTAGATGGTGTAAGGAAGAGAGGGAGAGGGGGGAGACAGAGCGTCATGTTTGTTTTTTTTATCTTGCCCTTTATTGTTAAAGGGTAACTTCGGTATTTATTCAACACCTTCCCCCAAGTGACTAATGGTGACAGCCATTTTTTTTAAATCGGTCCAGTATTGAAGGAGACGCAGGTTGCAATGTAATCGCTGGGGGCAACTCCTCACCGCCAATGAGTGTTCACTAAAAGTGCTTGTTGACTGTTCAGACTGTTACTATAAGTGTCTGACATCATTATGGAAAGAACCCTACGGAGAAATAAAAACCTTTTTCTTTCCCCTTCGCTTCATCCGGTCTGTTTGTTATCAGGAGTGTCGGTGTTGTCAGAGTTTGATGGGTCGGAGTACAGACAGCGTAGCTCAGCGTTATCTAAAAGATTTTTCAGTGTCGTGTCTATATATTGATCCGATTTTCGACAATGTGGACGTGGCGCGAGATTTCAAAGCGAGACCTTCTCTGAGCAGGAGACGCACAGCAATAAACTGACCGAGCAGAAGGTAAAGAAAAAGCTTTCATTTCTCTGTAGGGTTCTTTCCATAATGTCGTCACACACTCATAGTACACAGTCTGAGCCTGCCAGTGACCAAAACGAGCACGTTTAGTGGACGTACATTAACGGTGACGAGTAGCCCCGAGCGATCACATTGCAGCCCGTTTAGTTCTCCTTCAATACTGGACCCGTTTAAAAAAGATGTCCCCATTATTCACTTAGACAACAACATGGGAAATAGGGTCCAGGTTGAAAAATACCAAAGTTACCCTTTAATGTGTTTGAGAGAACACTGGGGGACCATTAAAATCTAGCAGTATGAAACCAGCTGGAAACTCTCCTTCCTTTGACTTTCACTGTTTTCAAAGCAGCGACTCTACAATGACACCTGAGTACTGGAGTAAAGCTGCGAAGATCCACTTTATTAACCTTCGCTTATTCAATGCACAGACAGTTAAGTATGTTTGATTCACGACCTATCAGGTGAACCGACTGATTACAACAGTGACGGGTAAACCAGCTCTTTATTTACTCACTAATCCAAGCTTGAAACAAGGCTGATGAGAGCGCAGACAGAGAACAAGGTCCTGTGACCGAACCGTTGCTTTTATTTCCTTTCATTTTTCATACAAAATATCATTCAATCGTTACAACATCTCAACAACAGCTTTCCTTCAAACTTTGCAATAGCTCGACATTTGGCGTTATCTACACATTTGTCAGGAGAGACGCTCCCGTTCCCGTCTTAAAAAAAGGAAGCCATTTGTGGAGCCAAACATCCCCTGTGATCTTGAAGTATCTAGGACAACAAGCGCGTAGATAAGGGTGACCCGGCCTCCTCTACCGTCCCTTTTCATCCCTCCTTGTCCTTATCTTATCTCGGCCTTCTCCTTTCTCCCCCCCGTGTGTGTGTGTGTGTGTGTCTCCTCTCTGCAGGCCTGGACTGCCCCCGAGTGGTGGAACGCTGCCAGAACATCGGCCATGTTTGAGCCCTACACTCTGTGGGCTCAAACAAACAACTCAAATCTTATGCGATGACTAGATAATGAACTTTCTGGCAAATGCATGTTCTGAATACAGGTCACAGTATTCAGCAGCGTTCCACACGCGGCTGTTAGGTCACCGAGGGTCCAGACCTAAAAACCCTGACGTCTCTCTGCATCTGAATGACGAGAAGACGCTTAAAACTGAAATCATTCTGATAACTCTAAATGGAAAATTTGCCGTGAACTTTGATAAAAAAGTTCTCAGATATCAACTTGCCATCAGCCCAATATTGGATGTTACAATGGACCCCATGCAAGAACATTTTCGTACTCTCATCTTAACTTTCTCTTACTTCTTTCCGTACGGTGGGCTGATACGAGCGTGCCACGCCAGATTCAGAAACGCTCCGAACTTCAGAGAACTGTGAGAATGACCAGCGTAAACATGATGAATGCCGGCTGTCCATAAATAAGAGCGTGTTAATGAAAATTGTAATTTAGCATAATTGACGCCCCTATGATACCATATAAGGCTACGCGTCCGACCCCAAATGTCCTATATATTGACGTCCTGCTTTCAGAGATCAATGAAGAAGAGTCTGACTTGTTTAACAGAGTCAGCAGCAGAATAAGAGACCTGCTAAAGAAGGAATGTGGACAAATAATGATTGCTGTTAATGCTGCGGCACCTGATGGTCCAACTGTCACACTGGAATAAAGAAGGGCCATAAATGATCACAATGGAGAAGGTCAATAATTTAAGATTTCATATTGATATTGTGGCGTTATAAAATGGCATCAAAAGCCAATTCAAACCTATGAATGGTCATATTGTTAGGCTATACGGGAAAAAAATTGGAATTGTATTTGAATTCCAATTGCAGAGTTCAATAGGATAATGTGTAATTTAAACACAAACTTCAAATTTCAAACTAAAAACTACTTACAAAGTAATAAAATATACAACTTCAGCTTGGATAACAGCAGACTAATCGACTCCTCCGACAGGTTTGGGACCGCTTGTAAGTTCTTACTTTGTACCAGGAAAATAAGAAAGAATTGGTGAATGTGGCAAGTTCTCCTAAATCACTCATACAAGTGACTCAAGAACGGATCTTAAAAGGTGCGGTTCTGGCGCTGATCCTCAGAGAACCGTGGACATCTGGAACACTTCCTTCTGAGCCGTCTGATTCTTGGCAACCAAAGAAGTGCACTAAGAATGGACATGCAGGCCTCTGTGTTAAATGAGCTGCCAGCTACAGCTTCAGTTTTTCAGTTCAGATTTGTGTAAGAAACGCGTTCCAAAATCCCCGAGACCAATAAAGTCCGACCAAACCTGAAACAAAAACCCCGTCCCGGCTGCTGACGGATGAAAGCCGTCTCTCTCCAACATTAAAGGTTTCAGTGGCCTCAAATCGCAAACAAATCAAGAATAAATGGTATCTGGTCAGTGCTCGCTAGCAGCTCAGCTCTGAGGCGCAGTGGTGCTTTGAGCCAAATTCATTCAACATGTCATCGTTGGGCTGTCGTGCCTTTGTTGGGCGGAATCGAACCATCTGCAGCTGAGCATAAGCAGAACGAAGGAGCTGAGGGAGTGAGCCATCCGAGGGGAGGATGCCGAGGTTGTTTACTCTTTTACCCCTTATTCCACCAGAATTAGAGCGTATACGCAGCAATTCTGAGTCTCCAAATAACCTAAGCTGCATGTCTTTGGACTATGGGAGGAAGCCAGAGAACCCGGAGGGAACCCACGCTGCCACGGGGAGAACGTGCAAACTCCACACAGAAGGACCGAACCCTGGCCCCTCTTGCTGTGAGGTGACAGTGCTAGCCACTACACCACCGTGCAGCCCATGTTTAACATTTACTTCGGAGGGTGTCACATAGCATCAGGTTGGAAAAAGGGACAGCCAGCTCCACTTCCTCCAGAGGCTCAGACAGTAAATGAAGTCGCCGGCAGCTACCGTTTGAAAATTGAAGGTAGTCTAACCTTTATCTGAACCGAAACAGTAATCCTGCAGTCATTACATTTGTTTGTGGGATCAACAGAAAGTAGAGGACGGCTGCATCCTGCTGCAACAGTGACCCGACGTCTGTCTGCGTTCAATAAGGCAGGAGAACAGCGCAGACGCGTTGTGTCTGACTGGCGGAGTGGTGGTCGAGGAGGTCTCACCTGTTTGAGGGTCTCCTGTTTGGTCTTGCTGAGCTCCTCGTATTTCAATTTCCACTGAGTGAGCTCGGCCTCCAGCCTCTCGATGCTCTTGCTCAGCGCCAGCTTGTCTCTGGGGGGGGGCGGGGGGGGGGGACACAAAGACATGACACACTCAATCATGCTGCTCTAGAGCCTGAGCGGGTTATTATTTGAGACAAACATCTTTAAAACAAAAAAAACACGTTTTCACACGTTGCACCATCTCTCATCTCCCATCCAAACCACCGCCTACATGTCAGGTTCCACATTTTACACATGACGCTCACATTTTAGTGCTTTGCCCGCATTCTTATGGCTGAAAACGTCTCACACAGGAAATTAAAAAAAGAGTAGGGTGCACTTCCTGTCAGCAGAGAAGGCCATTACTTTGACTGAGTGTAGAATAAGCAGTGGTGTAGTTACACTGGTCCTTACAGGTTGGTAACATTCTTAACAAGGTAATAAAAGAGTAAACACCATAAATGCAAACCCCTACAGTATGAGGAACCTCTACTGAGCAACTGAGAGCAGAACCACCAATACTTGTTTTTGTGGTGGAAGTAGCGTCCAGTTCCTGTTAAGTCTTGCATTTGTATTTAAAGAGATACTTTAGCTATTTAGCATTATACTTACATACATTTTTGGACTCCCAAAAGAAAAGAAACACGAGAGGAATGGTCAAATCGAAGCAGAGGCTGAGATATCCTGACCAGGCGGCAACCTCAGGTTCCGAATAGATGCAGAAGTGTCTTAAAACTTGCATCCTATCTACTGACCAGCAGGGGGCGACTCTGGTTGCAAAAAGAAGTCAGATTGTATAGAAGTCTATGAGAAAATTATTCTACTTCTCTCTTTATTTATTTCCTCAGTAAACATTGTTTGTTTGGCTTACGATTGAAAAGTCGCTGCTGCTACCAGAGCCGTGAACAGCATTTCTTCGTCACTCCTCCGCCATCCAAATATAGTCACTTCTGTTCATCGGTTGCACAAAAAAGCCAAATCGCAGAACTCAAGGTTTCAAAACTGCGGTCCACGAACCAATGGGCGACGTCACGATGACTTCTTATATACAGTAGTCTATGATCCTGACGTTTAGTCCTCGGCTCAACCTACAAAAACACTCGACCCTACTCTTCCCATAATGCAACTCATCGTTTCGTATAAACTTTTCGTCGGACTCTTCCCCAACCTGTAAACACCCACGTTTGACTCCTCTATGGCCTTAAGATAAAAAGTGGAGCTTCTGGTGGAACATATTGTGGGGGAGTTAAAAGGGTTAAAAACGTGGATTGATGTTTTTGTAGGTTATGTATTAATCTGCCAAATAACTAAACATTACTGCACACTTCACATCTATGCCACAGTTTGGGGTTTTCTGTCTCTCTTACTCTCTCTCTTTCAACAGGACTTTCTGGGACTCGTCCAGGCGGAGCTGCAGGGCGTTGAGTTTGCTGGAGTCTTCCTCCACCGTGCCGATGTCCTCCCACAGCTGCCTGCTGCGCTCCTGCCGGCTCAGACCGGATGATGAGCGCGGGGTGGACGGGTTGACACCGCCGCGGCTTTCCCACGCCTCCTGAGTGTCACCGTCCGGGGCCCTGGAGCGCAGGACCGACTCCAGCACCTCAAAGTCCTGACAGAGAAAATGATATGAGGGACGTGCTTTGTACCGGGGTATCGCTGAAACTCAAGATATCACGGTGAGGTCACTCCAACTAAATCCAACGGGGCAAGAAACACAAGCAGTCTAGTTTGAGATGAGCACAGTTTTATGAACGAAACAGAGTTATCCTTTCATCCAAACGCATACCGCTGGGGAAAAGCGCATAACAATAAACACAGTAAGCAAAAATACTGCAAAGAATTACAATAAAATATGAAAGAACAGTTTTAAAAGATGTAGTTTTGTGCAAAAATATGCAAAATATTCTCCAGTGTGAAAGTATAAATAGAAATAAGCGCAATATTCTACAAAATAGTCCACTAGGTATGAGACACATCCCGACCAATATATACAGCAACTACTGAATTGTCCCCAGCAATAATATTGATCCATAAAGTTGCTCTAATAATTATGCAGATTATTTTGTGCGGTGTTGAAATTAATGCGCCTGATTCCATCGTAAAAAATGATTTTGCACAAAAAAAAAAACTGGTGTTGACCGCACCTTTTATTTAAATCGTCTGTACTAAAGTCTCGTCAAAGGTTTATAAACATTTTCAATCCCCATAATCTGCTAACCTCGGCACATTCCATAACTCCTGATAAATCATCAGCCGGGATAGAAAGCTTCCTTTGGGTTTCAGGTTAAATTCAGTCTGATCCCGAACTACCCGTACCTCTTGTACGGACTCATATGGACGGGCCTGATTTTTGAAGGGGTTGTCAGAAATATGGACCTCTTTCGCAACAATATTTCTCTCTTCTGTCCTCACTGTTTTCCACTCCGCCCTCCGTTCCTCCCTACATGGCTGCAAATCAAACGGTTTCATCCAGCAGATCATCAACCTAAAAAAACTCTTGGGCGGGTTCTTCTGCCCGCAACATTTTCACATCTCGTTCTTTTTAACGGCCTTCACAGACGTAGAGCTTGTCCTCTCCATGTAGTAAATCTGTCGGCTTTGGCGCTGCAACAATAAAAATCCAAATGTTTCCCCACCCTTCATCCTTCACAGCATGTTCCAGATGTTACATGCGAGGTGTGGGTCTCCCAGAGGCTGCTTAAGGCTGTGTGGTTTTCTCAAAAATAACCATTGTGATGGCTTTAACAGTTCCTCAGAAATATCAAAGGGCGTAGTTACAATGTCTTTTCAGTAAGACACTTGTGATCGGATGGGGATTAGTTATAAGAAAACACTGTAAAACGGTGGAAAAACACATTTAATGTCGTATAAAATCTTCACAATAAAAGTCTGATGGTTTTTTTGCTGCTTACTCTTCAATCAAGTGAGAAGTAGGGTCATTTTCCCGTACACTTCTATACAATCACACTTCTTTTTGCAACCAGAGGAGTCGCCCCCTGATGGCCCCGGACCAAAAGCTCTCACAGCATCCACTGGGAAAAGAGGTCAAAGGTCATCGACCAGGTGTCAGTGGACAAATGATTTAACAAGTTAAAAAGCCTTTTCTGACAGAGAATGTGCACTTGTCAAATGTGTCACACATCAATAATAATGTGAATTTAAATGTCACCATTACAAGTCATTAAGTATCGTTGGAATATTTCCACATCAACTAAAGTTTGGATTATTTTCACATCTGTGGTTTAAGACTATTCCGCATGCTTTGGGATTATGATACAAACGCTTAGAAATGTTTGAAATGGTTATTGAGGTCAATCTACAAAACATAACATTCTTCTTTAATAGCTTTACATTGCAGGCATGCCAAAAGGAAGACAGAGCTGCGAGGCTGCTGCTGTCGTTACAGGTCCTCCCCAGCAGAGGGACCCGGTGTGTAACAGACGGTGGGTGAGCCAGACCCTCATCCTGTGCCACATGTGGAAGCACTCAGTGTGTGTGAGAACCAGAACAATGGACGGAGACAGGAAATGAGGCTCTGCTGTGTGTGTGTGTGTGTGGCTACCAGTTAGCCACATTATCATGGCTTACTCGGAAGGCTGCAGCCTCGGTGTGTATTGCTGTGTCCCTGTGTATGTGTGTGTGTGTGTGTGTGTGTGTGTGTGTGTGTGTGTGTGTGTGTGTGTGTGTGTGTGTGTGTGTGTGTGTGTGTGTGTGTGTGTGTTACCATGGAAACCCCCATCCTGAGATCGCTGAAGGTCAAGTCTGACAGGCAGTGACAGTGATTTCTATTCTCTGATGCACAGGCTCCTTTATGAGGTTACAGCTCCCATGCTCACGTATGTGTGTGTGTGTGTGTGTGTGTGTGTGTGTGTGTGTGTGTGTGTGTGTGTGTGTGTGTGTGTGTGTGTGTGTGTGTGTGTGTGTGTGTGGTGAGACCATATACAATTGCAAAGAAACAGAGGGGCCCACTGCTGCTGTAGACACACTGGGAGATCCAGAGCAAAACACAAGAGGTCAAGGCAGTGTTGTCGGATGGGATTAGGGTTGTTGCCATCTGCTGGTATCGACAGTGATTGTGATATTTAAGAAATAAAATATTGATATATTATGTTATTCATAATAATATAGTCAGACCATTTATGTTCCGACCCCTCAATTATAGGCATGTGCTTTTGGGATAGTGACCGAAAGAGTAAGATAGTTGTTGCCAAAATGTGCGCTGCCTGTGGTTTTCATTGAGTTTGCGGTTACACTGATTGGCTAAGACGGCAGATCATTACGCAGGAGACACGCTGCCAGTGAAGGAGAGCTGCTCAGTCCAGCAGCACAAGACCGACAAGCTCAGAGGAGAACTAAAAAAACGATGACGGATCTTGATAATAAAATGTTTACTTTGGCCACGGTCCAACTCAACCTCTGTTAAAATCTGTTATTATTACTCAAAATGCCTCAGTGGTAAAGATAGACTAAATAACGTAATTGACCTCTGTTAGCGTGTCTCCTCCTATCATTTGCATGAACCTCCCTAAAATGCATATGCAACGATAGGGAGAGGTTAACCTTGTGAGCATAAATGACACAAATCCTTTCCATGATCCAGTTTGAATTGTGCATTTATTTACACATTGACGTTTTAATATATCAATATAAAAGATTATTTCGTGTGTCAAGAAAGCTGCAGTTTGTCGTAGATCTGTTGAGGTATAAGACGTAAGAAAACATGTCATTAGAAAGACTACACACCCCAAGAAAAGTGGCGCAAGTGATGTCATGAGGGAGAGACTCCGCCCCTCTGTGGAATGGAAGTGAACGTGAGGTGGATTTATTTAGCCCGTGGGACCTTTGAATCCGCTCCATTCTGTCCGATGTAAGGCAACGCCGAGACTGTGAAAGTTGGTCGGACAAAAGAGGGATTTTGAGGGAAAAAAAAGGAAAGTGAGGGGGACACGTCCCGTTTTGTCCCCGGTGGAAATTAGGCCCTTGCCGGTGGCGGTGACGCTTAGAAGCAATTATCAAAAATAAAAAAAAGTCATCCCACATGATTCCACACCTGACCAGAGGGACAGATACACACCAGCTGTTGAGAGGACATTACAGGACAAATAGATAATCTGGGGGATATGCTGACCACTATTACAGGTCACCTTTTGGACATATTTTAGTAACATTTTTGTCCAGATACTGTTATTTTATCAGTGATACAGAGCGAAGGCTCAATGTAATATAGTAGCTTTGGTAGTATTTTAGAACACGTATGGACATTGACATGCTTTCACGAGTCAATTTCCCACAAAGCGAAGTTTGCAGTCGCGTCTTTAACTTACGGAAAGACGCGAGAGTAAGATGGGAATTTTGCCCGGGCCGTCACATGTCAAGTTGCGAGTTGCAAATGTTTCAACTTGAGCGAAACAACTGAGCTGTATGAAGCTGCTTGGTGAACATAGAGACGAGAGGGAAAAGGAGAGACAGTGGAGGGGAATAGTTGAATTCTGGGAGGAATCGGGAGAGCAGTCTTGTGTATGAAGCTGCTGACGTTTAATACGCAACGGTTCCCGCGAATTCTGTGCTTTAAAGACAAAATATGACATTAACAATAATGTTACATTGGGTATATATTGTTTTTAAATGTGCTGTCTAGACAAATGCGAGTGAACGTGGGGTCATATGGTAGGGCTTAACTTTCCATAAGTTCCCTTTTCACTTCCTGTTTCTGTATTTTCAGTATAAAATGGCCCTCAGCAGAGCATTTCAGAGTGGCTGAAGGGTGACGTTCGAGAGTCTCGTGTGTCGGTATGAACGAGGCCGAGCGAAGCAGCAGGTCTGTACACAACCAGATATGCTTCATGTTCCGGATGGGGTGCAGAAAAACAGGCTGACAGAGAAAAAGTACTGCAGCAACACAGAGCCCTCGGGGATGAGACGGCATGATGAGAACGTGTGTGTGTTGGGGAGGGGGTGTCCTATTTAAGGTACCCACACACACACACACACACACACACACACTTTTGGTGAGCGATCTAACAGGGCTGGAGACACAGCAGCCAGTCTGGCCTACATTCACTGAGGCTCGGGTCACTCTGTCCGTCCAGCAGCAGAGGAGGACATGAGCGCGCTGACGTCAAGCAATTTAGCAGCACAGAACACGAGGCCAAATGCTAATTCACATTAGCATAATAAATATTCGCACGATAAATGAAAAAAGGATGAAAACTTGAACCTGCGTCATTGATTCATCATTTTTGGACAAAAAAAGAAGATGCCCTTCACCTGGTCCCAGACCAAAAGATGATGACATCATCAGACTTGAATTGAATCACGCACAGAATTGAATTAGGGTGAATTAATGATGCTTTTGAACATCCCTATTGATTAATGAACATCAGCAGGTTTCATAGGTTGTGAAGAGAAAACGTTGACTATAGATAATGACAAAACGGCCACTACTGCTTTGGTCAGGCTGCGGCCCTTTGAGTCAAAACAAGACGAAGCGGGCGATCCAAAAAACAGCCCCGAAGGGCTCGATGGGGTACATGCCTGCAGAAATGCGGACTTCCGGAGAGGATTCAGAAATGGCTCAAAATGCTTACAAGAGAGCACCTCAAACACTCGACGATTTGACAGTGGGACAGCCCTATACCCTCACGGAGCGCGCCTCACAGTCTGTGAATCCGTGAGGGTGGAGATTGGGCTTGAGCCAAGGTCCCTCGTGCACCAGCTGCTGTCAATCAAACACGGACACGCCCCTCCAGTCAGCTGAGTTAAAAAAGGAGCAATTCGGATATGTCCCTTGAGAACCTTTCTTTCTTTCTTTTAATATTACAAAACTATACAAAGCACCTTGTTTGACACAACAAAAGGATGACTAAATGTGGTCTTAGTTTAAAACCACAAATGTTAGAAGAGAGATCAGGAGCTCATCAAAGGAGGATTCATATTTCGTGGAATCGATCTAAAGGTGGTTGAGATATTTCAGTCTGGACCAAAATGAAGACAAAAAAACATTTAATCTCAATACCGGTTTTGGTAAAAAGAAAATGTATTCTAATACAAATATCCACTGTTGACTCACCTTCTGTTGATGCAACTTTTGTCCGTCCAAGTCCACGTCCCTCACTGGTTCCGGCTCCGGTGACCCTGGCGGTCCCTCCCCAACCCTGTCCAGCTTGCCGTCGGCGTGGACCTGAGAGGAGGAGGAGGCAGGGGAGGAGGGGGGTATGGATGGAGAGGAGGAGGAGGAGGAAGCGTCGCGAGGGTGTGCCGGGGAGGACGACGGAGAGGGGTCGGCCGGAGGAGGAGGAGCGTCGGGAGTGTGGTCGCCGCTGAGGCGCAGCGTCTCCTGCCGTAGGGTCTCGTTCTCCGAGGCCAGTTCCTGCCGCTCCCGCCGGACGCTGGTCAGCTCCTTGGTGAGGGTGTCCAGCCGCTGCCTCAGCTGGCGGACCTCATCACGCGCACGGTTACGTTCCGCACGCACCTGGGAAAAAACATATAGACAATACAAGATAAACATATTAGCCCCGGGCAAGTCATACAAGTCATGAATATACCGTTTCATTAGTAATAAAACAATTCAGTAATTTATCAAACAGATGGGAACTGTTTATTAGCAAGGAAATACGTAATTGGTGGGGGACTATTTTCAACGGCGGATTAATTTACATTTGGTGCTCTAGATCAGGCTTTGATACACACACAATAGTTCACTGTTGGTTTTGGGTCTTTGGTTAAATATTAATAAAAAGGCAACATGTTCCGTCTCAGTGTTAATTTTTCTTTGACCACCATTTTTTTTAAAATCTTAACCGAGTGCTTTGATTCGTCTTACCATAAAAACATTCATCCTGATTGTTTATTGTAGGAAAACCTTTCCTTATGTTGCATTTAAAAAAAAATCTTCTTAATGCTAAGTAAATTAAATGTATATGAACATCATTTACATTTGAGGAGGCAGCTAAACATGGCACAGCTGAGTCGACATAGCTCATATAGGAAGTTGTAATAACTGCCATAATCGATTTTTTTTCCTCACAGTCTTCAGTAGCAGTTGGAGTTGTGAGATCGGTTAAAAGCTGCTGAAAAAGCTATTTAGTGGATCTTGAGTAAGGATTACTTTGGTCCTCGACTCGTTCAATATTTAGTAAGTAACTAAAGAAAAAAATAGTTTTTTTTCAGGTTGTTTTTGTTAATTTATTTTATTATTTGAGTACTTTTGCGTATGATTAATTTCAGGCACATTGTGTTGCATTTTAATGTTGAGTTATATTAACATTACATTAAGTTACTTGCTGATGTAAAATGTGGAGCAGTAGGTTCACCGCTGTGGAGCCCATCAGTTGAGTGAGTACATGTAAAGTCAAATATATTCTGACAATTTTAACTTATTTTTATTTTATTTTATTTTTATTTTAACTATAATAATAATACAATAATGATGAATATAAAAGTTATTGTATTGCTACAGTAATTCACAGCTTTTCAGTGTACTCCCCCTCCTGACTTCTTTACCCACCTTGCTCCACTTCTCTCTCCAGTTGGCGGTGCAGTCCGACCACCACCTCATGGTCTTCTCCATCTGGGCCGCTCGGGCCCGAGCCTCCTCCAGCTCCCGGAGCCTCAGCTCCTCCCTGCTCTCCCAGTCGGCCCCGGCTCCGTCGCCCATGGACCCCAGGGATCCCAGCCCGAAGCCTCCCAGGCCCGGCGACAGCAGCAGCGGGGGGCTGGAGCTGGGGGTTCCTCCGGTGGGGCTCGGGGTGTGCATGAGGCTGTCCGGGGAGCGGATCCCCCTGTCGGACCCCAGACCCAGGCTGCACAGCAGGCCGCCGCCCCCGGACGACTTACCGCCATCGGACAGGTGAGGGCTGGGGGTGTGGTTCATGGTGGAGGGCGGGAGGTGTGGACCAGGATGAAGGGGGCGCGGGGTCGTGAGCGGGGAGAATCTAGGAGAGCGTCATCCTCTTCAGCCACCGATCAGCCTGGAGACAGGAACACAGGGACAGGAAGTAAAGTAACTCAGCTATACGAAGAAACGTTGGACATATTTGAGGAGAAAAACAATTCAAAGTTGATCAAACGGTAAAAGAATCTTTGAAAGAAAGCACACACACACACACACACACACACTGCCCTGCCTTTGGGGAGGAAAAGCCCTCATCTGCTTTCTGAACCTGAACGATTGGCCATGAGAACAGATGACTCTGACAGATAGAAACTTAAAAGACAGACCGTCTGTGACGTATGTCCAAGGACTCTCACTGGAAGCTGTGGTTGTAATTATTCCAGCGAGAAAAAAGGAAAATCGGATACTTCCAGCACACCTGATCCTCTCTTTCACAGCCTCATCTCTGCCTCTCTTTGAGGGCCACGTTCCTACAGACACTAAAAGCACCACACGAAAAATACAGAGATCATTAAATAATCCTCAATGATGGCACCCCGCACTATTTTTAAGGTTTGATCGACACATTTGACCAGTTTTTACTTGACCCAAAAAAAGAATAAAGGTTTACAACACCAGCTGGCTCAAACAGGAACAGACTTGTGAAGTGTGTCCACACCTTAATGTTGATCTTTTTGTAGGAAAGTGGAAGTGTTCTAATCAAAGCAGCAAAGATCAGACAACTGTTTTTTGTGTTGTTGGTTGAAAGAAAATGAATCATCTCTTTCGTTCGTCGATTGATTCTTAAATGGAAAAGGTTATGAATAGATATATTGCAGACAAACGCCACTATATAATTATTGCAATCAGAAATTAATCCCTTTTGATTTGTCTGCCTCAAATGAGCATGAATGTGTTTTAAAACAGAGTAAATTCAGTTGTTTAGAGGACCTTTTATGACTTGAAGACCCACTTCTGATTATTAAAGAATTCAGAGGAAAGGAAAAAACTGCCAACTGTAAATATGCGTTATGTCAGTTGTACTGACAACTATAAAATCAATATTCTGCGTACTCTTACCTAACAATGCCTGCCATAATAAATCTAAATCCAGCAGTATATGTACCAGTACCAATATGTTTGACCACATCACCCCCCCCCCTCCTCACCACCATTTCATTCACATTGTTTTAATACGTCGTGGTGTTCTTTACAGTGATTACACATTCGTTGTGTAATCTCTCCTTGGGGATCTGTGGGCGAACGCTGATCTTATCTCTGCAGTCGGTGCCAGGGTTTGTGGTTTGAGTAAAATATCATCTCTGGCTGTGGTGAGTTAAGCCCTCCAACTCTCTGGGCCAAGAAAAGCTCCGCTGCTTCCTGTTTCCCTCCCCCTGCTGCCCCCTCCTCCTCCTCCTCCTCCTCTCTCCCCTCCCGAGGAGGCGGAGGGGAGTTCCGGAGGAGAGCTGGAACTGTGGGAACAACTCGCAGGGAACCGGAGGAAAAGGGAAAGGGAATGAAGCAGGTTTCAGCGTTAGCAGCTTAGCTGAGGGTAACTCCACGTTTTGAAGCCTTGAGTTTGGCATTTTGTCCGTCACCATCTTGGTTTTTTGGCACCAGAATTGACCATATTTGGAAGAGCGGTGGGGAACCGTGGCCCCGGACCCCGAGACCTTCATGAGGAGCATGGGACCACCCGTGGCAATGAACCACGTCACATTTAAGTTCAGCATATTAGAGGTAAATTTGGGCTAAATGACATCATCCCTGCTTTTAATCATGAAAAACTAAAACGAGGGGATGATTTTGTGAAAACAAATGATACAATCAGATCATATTGACTCACAGTATTTTACATATATATATTTAGCTGGAATGAAATCTATGTTTCTGATAGATCCAATCCGTCCAGGACGACGAGGGCGGAGCTGTAGAGGGGCGACGCCTGGCAAACGCTGAGTCGAGGAAAAGTGTACGTTTGTGCAAAATGTTTGAGGAAATTCCCTCAGGATGTACCGGAGATATCAGGCTCCCGAGAAAGGAACAGACGGAGAGTCAACCAAAAGACATAATGCCTTCGGTCACGGTTCCTGTCGGCAAGGAGACATTAAAAGACAAAAACTATATTGTTGGAACGAGGCATAAACAGTCAGAACCACAGAAACAGATTTCTTCCTGAACAGGGAGGGACAACAACAAAGAGCGACAAGGGAGAGAAAACTACTCTGGATTGTATTTAATCTCTGCGTGAACTGCATTTCTAAATCCCACTGTGACCGACACCGCAGCTTCTTCAGTTCCAAATCTCATCCTGTAGTTCGTCTCCCAGTCAAACATCAGAACAGCTGGCAGACAGACAGACACACACACACACACACACAAACCGCAGCAGCCCATTCAAGAAAGAAACAGAATCTGGGTTAAAGAACGGAAAAGAAAGAGCGACAGTGAGCGGAAGATGTGTGGGCATGAGGAGGTAATGGTACAGCGGACCACGGCAGTAAAAAGAGTTATGAAAATATAATTAAAAACTAATGTATTTGCTTTTGAACGCAATCAAGTCCACGCCAGCGGTCACAGACAGCCCACCACAAATCAAACACTTGAAATGAAACGAAAAGCACTTTTTATTAGAACTTCCTCTAGAACCATGTGTTGAGACATTGCTTTAAATCAAATGATGCTTTATTTTATCGGTCTTTAAACTGAGATTCAAGATGACACAAGAAGCCTTTCAGAAACTTGAGGAGAAGATTTATTGACAAAGCATTAAAGAAATAGGATTTTCCTAAAAATAAACAATGTATAGACTGATACAAAAAAGAATCAGTCATCTCTTACTGGTGGGCTAACTAGATGCAGGTTTCTGGGGTCATATTTGTGCTTTGAATATGTATTGATTCTGGCTTTGGCTGAGGACCTCATTATTTTCTTAAAGGTCACATTTCAGATCACGATATTGAGTTTTGCATCATTTGAAAATCTATTTCAGCAGGTGTTTGAACGCTTCGTTCATTTATGTCATCGGTGCTGATTCAACTGGCAAACAAAGTATAGTTACAACAAATTGCCGAATTAAAGTCTCAACCGATGAATTGTCAAATAATAACGATGTGAAATACAGATCGATAATGAATAAAAGGATAAAGCTGAAAAAGTGGAGATTCTTTAGTTTTCACGCCGTAGAGCTGAGCGAGGCATTTTCAAAAAGTCAGATTTTTTTATCCGATGTGCAACATGAAGCTGCAGTCCGGGTCTTCTGGGGCTGGAAGTGTTAAAATTCAAGCTTTAGTGAGCCGGAGTCGTGGGAACCAACGGCTGTGGAAAATGTAGAAATGAAGATAAAGCCTTTACCCGAACTCTCAGCATGAGCTTTGAAAAAGAGGTGTTGTGGTCATAACATTTAGAAATAACTCCCCAAGTCAATGATTACATAAATGATATGTTGACACGTATGTACAGCCAACATACTGTGTCATAGTGGTTGGTTTAGGAGGCGGGATGTGGGAGAATCCATCAGAGAAATAATTTCGTTCCTCTGTAAGCAGCTACAAACAATACAACTGTTCACGGCTTGGTGCTGGCCAAGCTGACAACCTTCTCGCTCAGTACAGTATTATTGCAATGAAGTGTGCCGTTAAATGACTCAGCAAGGACTCAACGTGACAGATCGTGCTGATAAAGCGATGGTGGTTTCCCCATCGACAGGACAGGGAGAACAGACCGGCATGTCAGGCGGACTGTGGAAGGGTCATGAATCTTTTAAAGGGGATCGAGTGGCGGAAATGTGAGCGGCTGCGATCGGCTCATCGTGTCCGTCTGACGCTGCGTTGAGGGACAGAAGGGGGGCCGGTCCACTCGATCTGGATCTCCGCTCACAAGATGGGGCCATTCAGCATCGTGCAATTATATAGAAGTCTATGGGAAAATGACTTGATTTATTACCTCATTGTAAACATGAGTTTATGGTCTCAATCTCTAGTTTCAAGTCTTCTTCAATACAGCATGATGTTCATTTAGTAAATTATGGTTCATTGAGAGTCAAATAGACCCTAAAGCAGGGGTGGCCAACCCGCGGCTCGCGAGCCGCATGCGGCTCTTTGCCCGGTTTCATGCGGCTCTTACGTTCATATCGAAGTTTGTATTTGTGTTTTTTTAATGTGCGTGTTCGCTTCGCTTGAGTTAAATACGGTATTTTCGTCAAACGCGCATGTGCGGCCACAGATTACGTTCCTCGTCGACCCATTTAACGCCGAGACGGACTGTTTGAAAGCCCCGCTAGTCACAGATGAGGATGCGGCTGAGTTGGAGATGATCGATCTTTGTGAGGAGGACCAACTCAAACCTGCTTTAAGGGACGGGACCATTGAGTTCTGGAAAAGTGTGCCAATGAAAAAATACCCCAATGTCAAACAGGCTGCGCTTAAGATACTGTCAATGTTTGGGTCAACATACGTCTGCGAGTCTGTGTTTTCTACCCTGAAACACGTGAAATCAAAGCATCGATCTGTTCTGACTGACACCCATGTGAAAGAATTGCTTCGAGTGGCAACAACGGAATACAAGCCAGATTTGAAGAGGATTGTTCAAGGCAATGAATGCCAGAAGTCCCACTAAGTAACATTCATAGTAAAAGAAAAACACTATTGTAAATTATTATATTTTTGTTTGTGGACTTGGTTGAACTGAGAGTTTGTCTGTGTGAGACAGTGCACACAATGTTCATTGTTGAACATGACTGGCCTGTGGTCTTAGGAGTCAATTTCTGTCATTATCATATTGGTGTGTGACATTTACAATAAATCTGGCTGAGCAAAGGTATGTGTGTGTGTGAGGAAGGGATAGGGTGATGTTCATGTGTGCCCATGTGTATGATGTGGCTCTTTGCGGTAACACAGTAAAAAATGTGGCTCTTGGTCTTTGACTGGTTGGCCACCCCTGCCCTAAAGCATTGGTATTCTATAGGGCGGGGCCACCTTGTGATTGACAGGTGGCTATCAGAGACGTATACGGCGTCTCTAGCACAGCGTCACTCCACGGCCTTCGAAATACGGTCACTTCTGTTCACTGGTTGCAAAAATCCAAGATGGCGTCGGACAAAATGCCAAACTGGAGGCTTCAAAACCTCAGTCCACAAACCAATGTGTGGCGTCACGACGACTACTTCCACTAATTATATACAAAGCTGACCATTAATATGCTCTCCTCAAAGCCACCAGACTCCAGTCAGACGTTATTTCACCTCACAGATTATTGAAACACAAACGCACATTTAATCTCCACAGAAACACAATAAAGCTCATGAAAACCGTCTCCGTTAAGATTTTCACCAACTCTTGTTCGGTCGCAATAAACCCCTGATTCACCGAGTTAGATGTGAAAAGAAACAGCAGTCATACGTTCTCCTTAAAGCGACAAGACTCCTTTGACATTTCATTCAAAGTTGACCGAAACTAAATAAAACTCACCAATAAGATCTTTATTAGTCTTCCCACTGCTCCAACAACAAAAACAAATAGCGTGTCCGTGATGTCGAAAGTGACACAGCAGAAAGGAAAAAAACAGAAAGACAGGAACAAGGGAAAGGAGTCTATCGCCTATTTTTAGCAGGTTTTCCCATGTTTAAAAAACAGTATGCACTCATTTTGGTCGGAAAAGTGTACATGTGGACAAACGCTGCCCACGTTCTGTGCTGAAGGAGAAACAAGGAGCATATCCCACTCTCTCTCTCACACACACACACACACACACACACACACACACACACAGCTATCCTCTTACTATTAACTGCATTTTTCATTTCAGAGTCAGACAGGCGAGACACCTGGAAGCGAGCACATGAAGCAAGTCGTAGGCTTTAGATGCTCCATCCACACTAATCACATCTATGGAGGCTAGCACAACACACACACACACACGCACACACACGCACACAGGACAGCCTTCACATCTGGCTGTGTTACACAAACATCATGGGGAATAGGGCCCTGCCACAGAGGCATAATGTTGATACAGGCCTGGGAGAGTTAGTAAACTCTCTTGTTATTTTTCCTGGAACTTTTTAGGAAGCCACAGTTTTGGTAAAGTTCCGCAAAAGAAATGTAAAAAGGTAGAAGTTCCCCCACCGTGTGTCAGAGATGTCCGTCAACAGCAGTGTTTGCACAGTGGATGTGTTAGGAGATGTGGATACCTTGTTCCAAGACGGTGCCCCCGGTCATGAAAAGGGTATAAAAGATTAAAAAGTTGCTCACCGAGTGCAGAGAATAAAAAAGGGCCCAAAGAGCTGGTTCACTCCCCGCTCACATTAATCACTTACTGATATGACTTTACTGACATTTTATTGGACCTAGCAGACAGACTGACATAAATCAGAGGGAGCGTAAATGCTGCAGATGGTGATGGAGAGGTTCCATTGACGGGGTTTCCCTCTATGGTCATCAACCACACACACACACACACACACACACACACAGCTGATTTACATTCAGCTCCTCAGCCGGGAAGCAGCAGATGAGGAGAGGAGAGGAGAGGGACTGTAGGAATGTGTCATTGATTGTTAGCCTGCACTGACTTGCAATGAAGCTCCCTCTGTTTACCACCCTGGTACCGCTGTTCTCTGGGGCGTGCGTGTTTTCTGTACAGCCTACACTGAAATGTAAGAAATATCTGTCTTCTTTTTTTTTTTTTCTCAGCATATTTCAGTTCCAGCCTGAGTATCTTTATGTCTGCTGGTGCAGCACCTGCTTCACCCAGCAGCCACCGGCGGAAAAATAGGGCAACAAATGAACACATCAGTAACGCAATAAACCGCTGCAAAAACCGAGTCAACCTCGACACCGCCGCCACGAGGCGTCGCACACCGAGGAAGTGCTCACTGTTTACTATGAGGTAATGTTGCCGCTTCAAGAATCCCTTTTTCCATTCACTTTTTAATCTGAAAACTTGTGTAAGATCACAATTTTCCAGCACTCAAGGTGACATCTTGAAATGACTAGTTTTCAGAAAGGCAGCCAATCCTCACATTTGACTGAACTGGGACCAGAGAATGAATCAGGAGTTCCACTTTCAGGGGTTCACAAACCGGCTGAGTCCTGTTCTGTTGTCTACAAAGCGACAGCAGTACAGAGGGAGCCGGAGGGTCAAACGAAGACACAAGAAGGGAGAAACTACGATCATCTTTAAGACACCTAATATAAGAAACTAAAAGAGTTGTACTTGGTTTTGAGGAGAAATGTTAAGATTGTAAATCAAATGTAATTACGCAGATTATCAAAGGTTCATGTCCAACAGGGGACCGGCTCTTCTACCGACGGACTCTGCTGATTATATCTTTCTTTTTTCTGATTAACAATGTGGTAAACCTCATGAGCGATTTCGGAAACACAACAAAAGCAGCCAATCAGAAGACGTTGAACCCTTATGACCGCATAAACATCGTGCAGGCGAGCACAAACGCACGCAAAAGACACAATCAAATATCACACTACTTTTGACTCAATGCCTTGATGAATTATGATTAATGAAAGGCGTTACCGAGTTGGATGACATATGTCCACATTGGCCCTCAAGAGTCCTCAAGACAAAGACTTTGTCCATGGCGTATTTGAATTGATCTCAGTGTTTCTGTAGTTCCCACAACTCCAACGGAGTGAGACGTCTTCTCTCTAGCAGATCGATCGATTTCAAGACTCAACTCTAGTTTATCATTTTTTAAATATCATATAACCCAATAGTTTTGAACAAGGACCTTCGGTATTTGGATTAAGTAACTCGTGATGAATACGGTGTATCAGATTAAGTAGTCTACACCTGTAGTGAAGTACCAGATCCGACTCGGTATTGGCAGATGTCCAGTACGAGGACCAATTTAGGAAACAAACACTGTCATCATATAGAAAAAGAAACACCTCTGCATTTTAAGTGACTCGTGTTAAAATAAAAAGGACTACAAAATCCAAAATTTGAGTGCAATGTCATTTGGTAGCTGCAGTTAACAAAACGTGAGTTAACTCACCAAACCATTATTCACAAGACCATAGGGGTTAAACTCACTTTCTCACTTTCACTCCTTTCAAAGCTTTTCACGCTCACCTCGCTCGCCTCTGTGACTTCAGTTATTTCAGCCCGAGATAAAAACGTAAAACGTGGCTTTTGCTGGCAGTCCAAGCTGTGTTTTGACTTTCGTCCTCTTTCCGTGTCCTTTTTTTTCCTCCTTCCCAATGTTCCTTTTCCTCCGTCACAGCCCTTCCGCCTCACAGTTTGCCTCTTTCTTCCCTTCCTTGGCCGTCCGTCTGTGTGAACCCCACCCTCCGTCCCCACAGGGCCCATAAAACGTACATCCAGCCAGCCTGCCAGCGGGCCGGGCCGGGCCGCGGGGCCATAAACTCTTTGACGGAACATCTGTCCTCCCCGGCCATGTGTTATACAGCCCAAACTCAGACAACTTCTGCTCTCGTATATTCAACGTTATAAACAAGTCGTCAGACCGCACTTGACCCTGTGACCCTCTACACTCAGTCAATCCTCACCCCCACCACACACACACACACACACACACACACCACTATTTACCGTCTGTCAATGCTAATGTCTGCTTCGTGCTGAAATGAGTGACGGTCTGAGCAGAGGGGGGGGTCACGGCTGACACACAAAAACACCCCATGGGCGACAGCGTGGATTTACGTGAATGTGACCATAAAAGACATTAAATGAGAACCAGTTCCGGAAAACTCTCTGGCTCGGTTGGGCTCGGTCGGGCCTGTAGGGTGCAACCGCACAGTGAAAGAAAAAGAAAATAAGAATCACACTTTGCACCCGACTCAAAAATTGTTGGGTGCCGTCAATCAACGGTGCGCGAACCCTGTTGAAAACTCCTGCTGTGATTGTAAGTGTTCCTGGCAGTTACAAGGTAAACGTAACTCCCCATCACAGCTCGCCTCATGCCGATGAAAGCGTTTCATCTGACAGCAGCTACAGTCAAGTCCTCCCTCCTCTCGCTCGTCCCCCATGTGATTGGGTCTGAACGATGTTGAGTTGCATCAGTGCAGATGATACGAGGAGAAAGGAATGCGTGGCCCGAAGGGACGGTGGGCTGAGAATAGGAGGCTGTGTGCTCAAGATCTGACTGGAGAGGTAACCACATAAAAGATGGGTGAGTTGTACATCTTCCGACGGTTGTACTTTTTAAAAACAGAAAACACGTTTTATCTTGTGATGTTTGCTGGAAATGACAACAAGTACGGAACTTTCTCCCTCCAGCCAGCCCGTCGCCCTATTTAGGTTTATGTAGTGAAGTGGTTATCGTCTCGATAACTTATTGTTTCAACTTCACCAGTTAACTGTTCCTTGTCAAGGCGAGCGCCAAGAATAAAAAGAAACAGGGCGTCCGACAAAAGTTCAGCTGCATTTCTCGCAAAAAAAGAAAATATTTGAAAGCTGATACCTGTGTTTTTAAGTACGAATAGTCATTTAAGTAATAGCCATTTTTGACAGCTGTTTTCAGCATCAACATTGCGATGTGACGGGACATAGGATATTGTCAAATTAACTCAAACACGACGAGCTATTCTTTAGCATTAAATACCTACGGGACTTAGTGCTTAGTGCCCCCCCCCCCCAATAACAATGCAATGCCATCTGGCTAGGTGCGGAGCTGTAGAGTAGAGCTTCTTCTTTTTACCTCTCGATTGTCACGATGAAACACAAAATGATTGTCGCCGTGATCATTATCCAGAGTTTTAAATTGTACCAGCATCGAAGGCAACTGTGCTTCTCTTTCCCACTGATTCGGGATCCGGATCGATTTAGTGTCCCGGGCTTAAATCGGGGCTACCGACACCGGCACGATGCGCCGGAGAAAACCACATGGCATAATGTGAGACGACCTACATCAAAGATGATTCATGAACTGTTCTTACTTGAAAACGTACAGTTCTCTGAAAGGCGTGGGTTTGAAACGGTCCAAACAATGACGGAAACAAGTGACGCACAAAGACAATACCTCAACATGTAATAAGTCTAAAGTCACTGCAAAACATTCATCCCTAAATCAATTCACAAATACAAAGATGTAATTTGCCATTTCTTTTGATCTACAGAACAAAGCCTCCAGAAGCCATCCCATTGTGTAAAAAATGGCTGACTGTACAATTCTCTGCCTCTAATGCAATCCTAATCCAGCTCTGGCTCCAAACTTCTGCATCAAACCTCTTCCCCTTCCAAGTCGTGGAGAGTTCTTGAAACAGAGCCAGTGGGAGATTTACAAACATCAAAGCAGAACTGGAGGAGTTTTTTTTCCCCTCCTTCTGAAATACCAGAATTTTTCACAGGAAGAAATCTATATATGCAGACTTGTAAACAGTCTGCCATGTGAGACGCTTCTTCAAGCACGATTGTCTTAATTACACTATCAAAGCAAAGGAAAGGATCAGAGATATTTCAGCTGTAAGACTGGGATGAAATGGAACTGGCAGGGTTTCAATCGTAACTTACTCCAATACTGCACTCAACCATTTACAGACAAAGCACCTGAAGAAACAAGTTGAACCGACAGGAGCACCAATGGAACTAAATGTCCCCTGGTAATACACTGTGTTGGCCAATCAAATAGGCTACATGTGCAGCGCACACATTTCTGGTGCCTTACTTTGTCCATTAAACATAACTTCTACCTCACAAATGTCAAGATGGATAGAATCATTGCTTTGCTGTCTGACTGTCTTAAAACACAAGCGACGATTTCTCAAACTACACCGTGGAGCTCTAATGGGGCTACTATTCAGACTCTGGCTTACTAATGGGGTAATGTTACATATCTAGCCATTACATTTTTGGCAGAGACCTGTGCAAGTTTTAAAAGAAACATTATTTCATGTAATTTGGCTCAGGTGTGTAACTGTAGACTTTTGCTGACCCAAGTGGTTTCGAACTGCTTGTCCATTTTAGTTAATGAAGTTGGCTCAGCATCTGTTCCCTCTGAATAGACGTTATAGTTCCAATTTCAAAGGCAAACATACAGACACAGATTTCTATTCCAAGGACAGAAAATGAAAGCATGGCCGTTTGTTTGTAGATTAGGTTGCAGTTGAGGCTTCTGGGAATGTCACTAGACACGCAGGTATTTAGTCATAAAGCAAAAGTATTGGATGTTTTTTTGGACCTGCTGGTGGTGGTAGGGAATCACCAAAGTCAGTAGGGATCTTGTATTCCAAGGCGATAAATCAAGACAAAAGAATGATACAGAGCACTGGATGTCAGAGTTCAGTACACAGTCCAACAGACAAATTAAACCTTTAAGTACTCAGTCCAATGACGTCTAGCTTTTGTTTCAAGACATTATCATCAGTGTGATGGCTGCTCTCTCTCTTGCTCCAGAGCAACCCCTGCCTGCATGGTAACCATGCCAAGCAACAACATAATGGTGAGTATAGTGAGGCGAAGTCTCTGTATGGTAGCCAACGGCGAGAGACAAATTAATTTTTGGTCCCGTTTTACAAATAATTGTGCACGTCAAGAAAGTTGCATTAAGTCGTAAAACTCTTGGATGTAGAAGACCATAAAAATACGTAACTGACAGGAACTGGTCTCGCTCGTTGTGTTGTTTCCCGGCTAGGTAACTTAGCTAGCTATGGTGGTGACCATTGACTGTATATAAGATGCGGACGTAGTCATCATTACGTCACCCATTGGTTTGTGGACTGCCATTATGATGCCTTGAGTCCTGCGGCCTCACCATCTTTGAATACGGCCAACGTCATGTTGTTTTTTTTGCAACTGATGAAAGGAAGTTACCATATTTGGAATGCGGAGTGACGTAAAGATGGCGTGTACCTCTCTGGTAGCAGCAGCAACCTGTAAATCACAGCAAGCCCGCCCTAAAGCATACTCCACTTTATGGTCTATTTTACTCTAAATGGACCATAATTTAATAAATGAAATTTTTCACTTGGACCAAAGGGTCACTTTTTTTTGCAGCCAGAGGAGTCGCCCCCTGATGGTCAGTAGAGAGAATGCAAGTTTTAAGACGCTTCCGCATCGGCTTCACTTCAGGTTGCCGCCTCGTGGTGACGTACATTCTGCGAGACGAGATGCATAGTTCACAGATCGGTTTCACACAAAACTAAATGATAATACGATAAATCTATGACAAACTGCGAAAAATGTTTTTTCCGAAATACGGTACCATGGGGGGGGACACCGGAAAAGGCGTGACTTCGCCTCTCTATGTAGTGCCACTGGGCCAACACTGCCGGGTACTATTAAAGCTTTCAATCAGGCGAGCTGTTATATACCCAGCGCATACCCGGCCAGTACCTCAGCTAACAGCAAGGTCTGCTCGTTAGCAGGTAAACAAAAGACTCTTTACAACTGTATTAATGCATGTCAGACTGCAAACACTGAACCTGCTCTTAAAGGCTTGAGTTTGGACAATGTATTGAACAAAGACACTCTGCTCTGTCCCAGCTTTGGTACCTACTGTGTTGGCATACTTTGCTGGATAAAATACACGTCTGTGCAAAAAAACATCAAAAGAAGAGAACTTCATCTCCCATAGGGCCCCAGGTGCAGCGAGAGGCTCCCGTGTAGCAAATTATACAGAACATTCCTGAAGCATGACTCCGCCAGTCTCTTGCACACACACACACACACACACACACACCACGTGGTCACACACGAGTATACGCCCTTCATGCCAATAGAAACACACACAAACTCAAACATGTACTACACTAT
Organism: Pholis gunnellus; assembly: GCF_910591455.1. Lineage (NCBI taxonomy): Eukaryota > Metazoa > Chordata > Actinopteri > Perciformes > Pholidae > Pholis > Pholis gunnellus. The sequence goes on from NC_136528.1 coordinate 4,625,070, forward strand.
GCTACAAAGTTATTATACAAACTCAGAGTAAGAAAATTAAAAGTCTGCAACTTTTCGTATTGATACATGAGAGCAAGAGACAGAGAAAGCTAGAATGTGTGTGTGTGTGTGTGTGTGTGTGTGTGTGTGTGTGTGTGTGTGTGTGTGTGTGTGTGTGTGTGTGTGTGTGTGTGTGTGTGTGTGTGTGTGTGTGTGTGTGCGTTGCCCTTGTACTTGGGTAGTATCAGTGTGTCAAGAGTGTCCAGCTCAGCACAGGCTGGTGGTGCAGTATCACATTTCCATCATTTATTCAACAGGACCCAGATAGTCAGAGAGGAGTGAGGAGAGGATGAATGGAGGGGATGTCAGCTGATGCGGGAGGAGGAGGAGGAAGATGATAGATGGACAGGGAGACACTTTCCACAACTCTTTCTTCACAGTTTGGGGTATGTGAGCCCCCTGGATTGGATGCTGTCAATAGACAAGATTTCCACCCAAATCGGCAGATCATGCGAGGCAGAGACTTGAAGAGTCCCAAACAAGAGAGGAGGGCGAGGAGAAATCGTTGACATCGATGAGTCGGCGAGTGAGCTGTACCCAGCATGCAGTTCGGCGGTGAAATTTTATAAATGTACAATACATGTATTATTAGTGTTACAAATTGTCTATGTGTCACAGACTGTTGTGTCGTGGTGTTTTGCTCTGTTACAGAGCGTTAGTTGTGGGTTGTTAATTGTTATAAAGTTATGACCATGACTAAGGGTCCCTCTCAATACAGATAAAGTAACTAGCTCCTCAACTAACGCTTATAGTAGCGAACAATATCTTCAGCTGCCTGTTGAAGACAGACAACGGTGATCCTGGCTAAGCACCGGTATGACGGTGGGTGAAAAGCCATATCGAACGGGATAAACCGGTATACCGTCCAGCACTAAACTACACGATCTGTTGCTCCATCAATCACGATAATTCTGATTAAAAGTGAGAGCTAGATTATTTATCACAATCATTCGTCGATTTAAGGGACAAAATATCTTGTATTGCGTTCTCACATTTAAATAAACAGAGCTTTCACTTCCATGTCGTGCTACGTATGAACAATTCTTTGCATCAAAGTGAGACTTTGAATAAGGTTCTTCTTCTTGCGGGAAGCGCTTAATATTCGATGAACTGTGCAGCCCTTAACATTATTATACGCACTAACTATATTTGTAGTCATACACAATGGTTTGCTGTCTCGCTATCACCTTCATCGTCGTCATTATTATGTGAGGTTAGTGAAGCATTTTCTACATGCCTTAGACGTTGAGAAAGCAGGGCAAAAAAAAAAAAGGTGCATTTCTGCAGGGCACAGGAACTTCAAAGCTTCTCCCGCTCAAAAAAAAGAAGCAAAAGCTAAGAGAGGTTTGCATAATTTGTACCATTAGGTAAACAGACGCAGCTCTTCTTCGTCTTCGTTACAGAAGCTGCTGAGGTGAGGATGATGAAATTCCAGGACAGGGATGGAAAGAGATTAAAAGAGATGACACACCTTCACAATAAAACGTCACAGCCACCACATTCACTGGCAAACGTACACTGGCATGTCTGGGCTGTACTCAGTCCTTGATTTAGTTTTTATTACATAACTAACTAATCGTGTAACTTTATCATCTTGTTTTAAACTGATAAGTTGATGAGTATTGTGCACCATCATGTTACAAACTTGTTCAGCTGATAAGAATATTAACATAATGCCCTCTTGGCACAGGCTTTGAAATAAAACATATTTCATTTTAAGATTATTATTAATAAAGATTATTTTCTCTAAAATCAATACTCAAAACCAAAAAGTGGAGGATGATCTTGCAGATTACCACTTTGAGCTTTTTTTTTTTTTTTAACAGCCAAAACTACATTTTAGGCTCCGGTCTAATACCGTCTGAGTAGCCTTAGATGACCAGGAATTAGTCTGGCTCTAATCGCTTCCCACAAGGAAGCAGAGTTCACAGCCTGTGTGACACAAAGCTCAGTGTGGAACAGAGGGATAGAGGGGGTTAACGGCCCCTAATGGGGATCAAACCACTTTTTAAATGCAAGCAAATCAGCCAAACAAGCTTACATTGCGAGACACACACACACACACACACACACACAGGAGCTTATGCAGTGACTTAAAGAACTTCAAATAGGGGGTGTGAAGGACCTAATCTCTACACACACGTAGGACGGACTGAGACTCCATGAGAGAGGAGGCGAGGAAAGGAATTGAGGAGACACAGGGAGTCTCGGCTCAGTGTGGCCGGGACAGCAACCAAGAGCGGCTACTGTCAGACTCTCCATACTAATTAGTATGCCAGGAAAAATATTTAATACGTCCAAGAAATAATAACCAAATGTCCGCCAGAATATACCAGGATGTTTTAGAACATCTGGTCTCACTTTGCAGTATGCTAGCCAGCATGCCTTGGCTTTCTTGGTTATTCTGACCCACAATCCTTTGCACGGCGACTGTGGCTACGTGGAGAAAAAAAACACAATAGATGACTATAACAAAGTAAAATGCTAACATTTAAAATGTGTAGCCCAGTAACTATAATCAAACAACAAAGGGATCTGTATCTGCCAATGATCGGCAATTTGTATCGGTGGCAAAAAGAAGTGATCAGGGATCTCTAAAAGGATCCGTGATACGATCCGAATCGTGAGTTTTATGATCCGTTGCACCATTAGCAGTATTAGCTCAGAGTCGCACAGAAAGCTACAGACAGAGGAGTTGAGAGTGATTTATCTTATGGGTTGTAAACACATAAAGCCTGCTGTCATGCTGAGTGTGCAGATGAGTGTGTAAGGGCCCCCTGAAGAGCCATTAATTACACACCGCTTTAGGGATAATTAAGCGTCAGGGCAAGTGAGGAGGAGAGGTCCGGCCTGAGGCCATGTTGTCCACACTACCCCATTTCCATTTGAAAAGGCATATGTTTTGCTACGTTTACGCTGAGCGTCCACACTACGCCGGAGTTTTCGAGCACCGGAAACGGAGGAGTTTGAAAACTCCGGGGTTACCTCTTCGTGTGGATGGTCGAAAACGCAAAAGTTGCAACACCTGCGTTCGCTACTCGATTGGTTCGGAGCAGTCACGATGTGTCCTTCCCTGATTCGTCACATGTCTATCACATGACCCTTACCCGGAAATTGACAAACAACAACAACATTGATTACCGATCGACTACCAGGTTAATTTAAAATGGAGAACTGATTACAGGTGTTGCTGACCTTGTTGTCTTTACTAGCAGCTGTTGTTCAGTTAAAGTCTGCATTTCTGCGGTGGAAGCAGCTGTTATTGGAGCGATTAGCGAGCGGCGTGACCAGCGGCGCTATCAGACCTACGGAGCGGCCGTCTGAAGTCACGGTTAGCGGCTTTGAGGAGGGTGATGGACACAAAACGGAGGACTTTACTTTTCTTATTATGTTCTGCATAACTATCGTGAAGTCCACACATGAACTATAAAGGAACAAAAGCAGTAATTGCTCTCCAGTAGGACAGAGCCGAGGGAACGAGTGAGACATGTGTTGACCACATTTATGGACCCATAATATAGTAAACTATTATGTGTAAGTGTTGATTTTAAAGTCAATTTGATGTGAGAGAGAGAGAGAGAGAGAGAAAGACCCGCAGCGCTGTAACTAAGTCTAAAAAATAAAACTTCTAAAACTTTCCACGAAATGTGTCTGATTGAGTTTATAGAGGAAGATCTTAAGTATCAAACACTTCCTTTCATTCTTAAAAACTACTTTATTACTCTGTCATATTTTTTTAACTAAGCAACCAATCTACTTCCTGTCTACAGGAAGTGTTTGACACTTAAGATCTTCCTCTTCCGTCCATACCTGTCTTGTTAGTCTTAAGAAGTGGAAGAAAAGGACGGCGCATATAAACAGGAAGCCTTTACGTTGTGTTTGTGGGAGGAAACGGAGCTCGTGTGTTCACAACCATTAGCCAAAGAAATAAAATCAACACCACTCATTTATATTTTCTCGCATTTTGCAAATCTCAAGTTTCTCACAAGCCTCTGTTTACCTGGTAACGCCTGAGGGTTTGCTTACACCTGGAACAATCACTACGCTTAGTTTATACTCTGTGAAGTGAAACCTTGACTTCTTTCTTTACAGGGCTTGTACAAAGGCAATAAAGTAGCCCATGAATATGAGATATGAGATTATAGATAATAACAATCCCTCCTCGGCATTGTGGAGGTTGGCTTATGGCATTTTGCCGGTTACACCTTCAGTCTGTGGTCAGATTTCTGGGTTACACTCGTTGTCTTTTTGATTCTTCGTGGTACATTTTGTTCGTACGCCCGCTGTGGCGCCAAGCGCGAGTATTAAACAAAGCTTTACCATCCCATAAGGCTCTTACACAATGGAAACGTTGTTCACTACTCCAGTAAAAAGGACACAACTGAGGTACAACTTGGAGACGGGAGGCAACAGATATGCTCTGAATTCCGTCAGTTAGATCACACTTAACTCAACCAGACCACATCCTTAATTAAAATAGCTCAGATTTCTCAGATTTAGAATCCTGATGCGATCCAAACGTAATGTTTCTAAACAATAAAATTAAACTATACATCTAGAAAACACACTTAAGGCCAAGTGTGGTCTTGAAATAAAAGTTAGTGAACAGAACTTTTATGCTACACACTGTGAGAGCAGTGTGATGTGTGTTTGTTCTGCCGGAGTGTAGACAGACGTTGGTTAGAGCCATAAAGGCCGAGATAAGGGCGCTCTTTAAAGACTTGTTATTGGAGCAGAGGGGATTAGAGAACTTGATATGACCTTTGTTTCTGTGATACTCCACAGAGGCACGTGGGTTTGGTGTTGTCTGAGCAACAGCAGATGCAATTGAGCGTTAAAGCCGAGTAAATCTGTCTGTGAGCCCCGGGGGGTGGTGGTGGTGGTGGTGGGGGGGGGGGGGGTTATGTGTACCTTCATAAAGCAAGGACCATGGGTTTGGGTAGTTTTTCACTGCTCTGTAAGGAAACAATGACTGAGACTTTCTTCTACTTCCTTAATGTAGTTGACAAAATAATTTGTCACACACTCTTTCTCAGCAGATGCGGTTTAACGTTCGCATTTTCTGGAGGGAACATTCCATCTTTACTTTTTAAGCAAACATGGACATGAAGTCCTTAAAGTGGCGATTGTTCTTTTTTTTCCCCGGATCCCAATCAGAGTTCTTTAAAATTGTCCGATCCAACCTTAATGTTGATTAAATATCTATCTGAAACATTGAAATAACAGCTGTAGACCATTTCATCTGAGGCTTTGTACAAGCTACTTCTTACAAACACGGGCAGTCCTGAGCCAAAACAGACTAAATGTAGAAGCTTAAAGCAATGAATGAAAGTTTAACAGGAAGAATACGACCATAAGCTGTATAAGAAGTGGATGTAGTCACCGTGACATCAAACTCTGTTTTTTTTGGACTCCTTTTCTGAAGCCTTGAGTTCAACATGTTGGCAGTCACAGTCTTGGTTTCTGGCTGTCACCATCTTGTCCAGTTTTACAGGCTACTGCACAGCAGTGTCCGCCCTGCTGGGACCAATCACCACTCTCTGGTTGAGGCCAACAGTCAAGTCTACCGAGAGGGAGCGGACTCCAATAAACGGTCCAGAAATATATCCATCTAAAATGCTGTATGACCATTTCTGTATCTGTAATCTGCATGAAGTCAGCAGTCAGGACTGCACTGGTGACGCAAGGAACTTGTAAAGACTGTACCCACTAACCACAGGCAAAGGTTTAACAGGCGTACTCAAATTGAGGAACTACAAAAAAGACCTTGAAAACAGAGGCTTGCTGAAGGGCTGCTTCATCGATTGTCGATTAATTAATGAATTAGAGATGCTACGACTGACTGGCGTCTGTCACGACTGAGATTGTTTACTTTCCCGTCGAGGCCGACACAAACTCCAGGCAGGCAGAAAATATGAACTCGGCAGAAACATTTGACATTACAAGACCCAATTCCCCAATAATTCATCTGCTTCCCAAAAAATGCAACGCATTCAAGGCACATTTCAACACACGGTGCAGATGTAGCACCTTACCGCATGTTTTTCAGACTGTTAAGAAGAAAATAATTGGAGGTAAATAATGTTCGTACCAAAAAACAAAAACAAAGTGACAAACTGGCAGTGAATAGACTTAAATCCGGTTATGGTCCACAAAAAGACACCATGTGACATGTCACTGACTCGTCTCTGAAGACTTTTAACTGACCGTGCAGCTTTTGGAATGTTGGTCTGATAAAGCCAGACGCGGCTCCAGACTGCGACCAAATGCGCCCGTTTCACGTGGTCGCATTCATGTGATTGCATGATGATCATTGTCATGGGTTCAATGTTTTTGTCACAACATTGAATATCAGCTCCGAATATCAGTAAAAGCAAAACGTAGTTCGGGTATAAATCTGTCCCCTTTGTCCAGCCTACACTAGGCCTACCTCACCGGATGATGGGGGTCACTCCCAACAGTCAGCCATCTGCTGCTCCTATTCTCTACATCTGGAAGACAGATCGCCCAGAGGCCACCAGAAGTAGCCGATGATGATGTCATCCGGCGGTTCCGCTCAAAAAGGAAGCCTGTGTGTGTGTGTGTGTGTTTACATGCACGCGTGTTTGTTGCGTGTGCGTTATCGGGAGAGTTATGGCTTCTTCCTCGTTAAGGAGCCTGGAAGGAGAGCGTATATTTCAAAAAGTCACACAGGCAAACACGCGAGCTGTCAAGTAAAAATGCAAACTCCTAGCAAGAGTATGCACTCGTCATGAGAACGCACAGTTTGAATGCATTCGCAGAGAAAAGTTCCAGTGACAGGAGCGGACCAAAGGCATTCCTCTGCTTGCTCTAACTCAACCTCTGCTGCCAGCCATAATTACCAAGTCCTAAACAAACAGCTAAACATAGACACACACACACACACACACACACACACTCCAAAGAATAAAACACCGCCTTCACTCACACTGCAGCTCTCTTGACTGCCTCTGTTTTCTTAGTTCCACAGGGGTTTCATATGCATTTACACAGAGTGTGTGACTAACGGTCACGTCAGCTCAGAAGACAACTGGCACAGTCGAGAGAGAGAGAGAGAGAGAGAGATCCATTTAACGTACATTTTGAAATTACAGAAGAGGATTTGAGTTCTTCTGAGATTAAAAACTTAAATCAAATACATTTTTTAACATGCGGGCCCTAATTCTCTACCGTTGAAAATAACTAAAACCACACCCTACGCAACATCCAATATTTTGTCGGGATCCGCTGGGCTAACAGATACGCTGTCTTCCCACCACCTCCACCTCTCTCTGGTCCCACCTTGCACATCAGTAGAGCAGTTTGGCAACGGAAGTACGGCAGAGTTTAAACGCTTGTCACGCTATGGAAGGACATTGACCCCCAAAGATTATGAATGCAACCTCAACAAATTGACTTTCCAGATCCGTGTGCGTGGATCTCTGAACCCATCGGCTATCAGTCTGACGAGGGATCATCTTTATTTCTGGGGGTTTCCCGCGTAGCCAGCGGATATCCGGGCCACGGTCCGATTGGCAACTTGAGATGATCATCTACACCAACGGACGCATTCGGCTGAACAACTGACAGCTGAACATTTTGATGCTGTGAACAGTTTGAATTCAATGTTTAAAGCTTGCTAACTTGTCTAGATGTCTGAGGCAAAACACCACTTTGGTTGCCAATATTTTTGATGACGCCGGCTGTACAAGGCTCTGTAAAGATGCATCCTTGAGCTTTGTTTATACTCGCGGTTGATGGCGCAGCACGAGCCTCCGCAGAGAGCTCCGAGCATGAACAGTGCTTTTATCAGTGAACTATTTGTGACAGTCCTGTGATCGCCCGCCAAGTTACAAAAAGTCAGAGGTGCACGATCAAGCTTGCGGCGCCTACGCGCCCCCACGTGCCGGCCGTGATTACGTACTTCTTTGGCACGTGTGCCTCCCGCCGGCTTCACTACGGCGAGTATAAACTAAGCTTCATGCTTCCCCCGGCAGATGACTTAGTGAGCTTGGGCGTAACTTTGTCTGAGGTGCTTCTGACACCCAAGACCTCCGAGAGGGCCTGACAAGTCACTGAGATGGAGAGAAAAAGAGCCGAGGGAGGGAGGAGAAAGGGCGGAGCGTGTGAACCGAGAGAGTTTTGTCTTAAAAGAAGCAAGGAGAAAGAGAGCTAGGTGGAAGGGGAGATGCTGAGAGGAAAGTAAACAGTGTGAGGGGATTGGAATGTGTTTAAGCAGCCCGGGGGTAAGTGAAGGTACACTGTCAGCCTAGCACGCATGGTTGCCAGCTACTTACCAGCTGCTCTTAGTTGCACAAGAGCAAATATGACAGCATTCTTAGCACGGCGCCACGGCACTACGGCCCTGGACCGCTCAGCTCTGGTCTCGTAATGAGTGAAAATGCAAAGACCCCGTTTGAGAGGAAAAGAGAGGAGCGATGGGACGGAGGGACGTGTTGGAGCAGACCGAGGCGGAGGTGGCAGCGGGTGGGGCGACAAATGAGAGGATGTTGACTTCCAACACAGGAAGAGGGACCAACAAAAGGTCTGCCGGACTGACACAGGACTCAAACTGGAGAGAACGAGTTTGCCAAATCTGAATAAAACACTGTAAAAAAAAGAAAGTAACAACTCAATATTCACCGGTCCTTTGGACGAAACACTTTTTTTGTTTTATATTATTATAAACTGAATGTCTTTGGGAGTTGGACAGTTGGAACAAGTAACTGGAAGTCAGCACGGCGGGTGTTTTTTGGTTTTTTTTATTTCTCTTTTAATAGTGACAAGAAGAAAACTAGAATTATCGCCGTCCCGTCCAATGTCAAGACATTTGTGTGAAATTGTTAGAATTGGCGTATGAATTCTCCAGTTACGGTTCACAGTGACCTTTGAGCGCCACATTCTAATCAGTTTAATCTGGAGTTCAGGTGGCCAGTTGTCCCCTCGGGTTCCCTGAAGGCGTTCCTGAAATATGGCGTTCACAAGATTGGGACAGACTGACGGGCGGGAAACCTGAAGACATAATGAGGAATGATGATATACTTGACGAGGCATCTTAGCTTTAAACCTCAATAACAAGTCCTTACCCGCGGCTCTTCTTCGACTCATTAACTCTCAAACATATCAATCAGTGGAGCTGAAGGAAAAAAGAGCTCGTATATATACACAAACTGATTATATGATACTCTGCACACAGACCAGACGTGGTGTCTGAACCCGGAGCACATGGCTCTTCTTCTCTCTTTCGCTTTCAGAGAGGCGTTGTTTCCATGACAACCACACACAGAAGTCATCCTTTGCAGCATGCGTGTGCGTGTGTGTGTGTGAGTGTGTGTGCCGTGCACGTCGGTGTAACGCACGTGCACGTTTTACGAGAGTGAGGGATGGATTGTTTCTTACTTCGACATTCGGGGCCAAAGAGGCGGACCGGGTTAGATGGAGGACAGGAGTGAGAGAGAGAGAGAGAGAGAGAGAGAGAGAGAGAGAGAGAGAGAGAGAGAGGTGACGATGAGGAGAGCAGAGCGAAGGCTTGCAGCAAAACAGATGGTGTCTGCTGTGTGAGACCATCAAGGAGACTTTGTGACGGCGTCCCATCGAACATTCAGATTTACATTAGAGTCCAGCTTCCACCTGCCTCCAGTTACACTTCTGTTTGTTTTCCATCCCTGTATGCGGTTTGGAGATGATTCACTGGCTCTTTAAAGATAAAAGTGGTCGGAGACTTGAACCACTTCAAGAACAGAGGGGATGTGATCGGTCGAAGAAAAACAAAAAGAGTTCTGCAAACGCTCTGTCCGCAGACGACCGGATCACCCAGGAGGCCGGTCGGTATCTTCTCTATGTGTCACTGCAAATATGTACATAAGCTCTGTGGTCGGGAGTCGGTTGGTCTGCTGGGGAGATGGGGGGACGGGGGGGGGGACGGCAGCTACATGAGAAGAGCGACAATCCCGATCCATGCTACCTCACCAGGGCTCCAGACCACCCGGAATATTGCAACACAGAAATAATCAAAAACAAATGCTTTTCTTTCTCCTGCTGCTGGAATATACACGGCACAAACAGACCAATCGGTTCAGACGGGAGTCTTTGGGGGAGATGTTCTGAAGTTGGAGGTTAATTATTGCATTTATTTAGGGGATTTACTGTAATTGTTTCTTCTTTTTTTATATTGGAGCAGTCAGCCCAAACATTACAAGGCTTACGGGTTTTCTGTGGAATGCATACTTAAGGTGGGGCTGCAGCTATTGATTATCTTCGTTATAGATTAGTCATTTCGTCTATAAAATAACAGAGATGAGTGTAGAATGGCCATCACAACTTCCTTAAAAAGGGACCGTTCACCCAAAAACTCAAAATACATACATGTCCGTATCCGTCTGGATTGTTTTGTTGCGAGTGTTCGTGGAGATGTCCACCTTCTCTGCAATATAACGAGACTGTGTGGGACTCAGCTTGTGGTGCTGAAAAGCTCCACAGAAATACATTTGAACGTCTCTTTCCAGAAATCGCGACCATTACTCAAGATAATCCACAGACCTTGTTGTGAGCGCTTTCATGTTGGAACAATGGTTAAAAAGACAAAGGACGATACCTCCAAAACTAGACAATTCTCACCAAAACAGTTTAGATCCATAAATAACACTGCAGTTAAGAGGTTATGTTAAAACTACGTTTTTCACAAACTGTTCAATGTGTCGGGCTCGGTAAAATTGTGTCTACTTCATTTTTACACATTTGTTTTCACAGCAACGTGCTCCCCGTGCATATTGAGCTCATAACGCTTTATAATGCTGATATGATATGTACGGAGGTTTAACTGGGAGACTTTCGATCAGTTGGATCACTTCTCCGGAGAACTACAAAACCCACACTCCACTTCTAGTTGCAGATTTCCTGTTGCTGAGTGATGTTTCGTTTTTCTCACAAATGACCTTTGGCCCGAGTGCAGAGACACATTGAGACCCAGTCCAACCCCGGTCTGCTCCTCCTGTACGTTACCGTTACATTCCAGGCACAGAAACGCTTCCGCTCTTCTGTCCTGATGACCTCTAAGAAACCCAGAATGCCCCCAAACAAGTAAAACACCACACATACGCTCTGTGTATTAGAGTAAGTCACCTCGACAGGGACAAATACTACTGATAATAAAACATTTTACTCTTGAGGAATGGCCAACAAAGCGGGCAAGGAGACGTGGCATTTCCATCTTTGTTTGGAGATAAGAGTCAACAATGTGGACGCTGGTTAAAAAGAATCTTTGGAAGATTAGGAAGATTTGTGCACGAGAGAGACACAATCCACATGAAGCTGATCCCAAAGGAGACCACACAGCCAAGACTATATGTTAGCGTGTTCACAACCAGCACTGATGGTTTGCTGCTGTTTCCCCAGTGACACATGTCACCTCCTCACTGCAGCTATGGGCAAGTGCATCCTTCATGGATGCCACTGTGGTTACAGTTGTTATGGATGAGTGTGCGTGCACAAATTAAGTTACTGAAACTTTCAGAAAATATATATATTTTTTGTAATAGTCTCTTGTGTAGATTAGTGCAGCTGTGACATTCATATATTCATGATTTCTGGAGGAGCCAATCTGACCTCGGGTACCAAAGGGAACCGCTCTGCTACAGGCTGCTTTCTGGAACTCAGCCATTTTCTCTTATTGCAGGTAGTTACACATTTACAAACAAAAAACGAGTTAAACATTTCAAAAAGTCAATAAGCAACGAGGGGGGGGGGGGGGGGGGGGGGGACAGTGTGAACTTCACAGTGGCTGCAACAGTCAAAAGTGCCTTTTCCTTGTAGCAACAATGTGTCTCACACACCAGGAGACATCATGGATAAAGCAACGGAGAAACCGAAATATCTCTTCTAAACACGCACAGCGCTGCTCGTTGCTTATTCAAAACACAAAATGCCGTTGCACATGGAAAGAAAACAGATAGAATATCATGATTTCCGTGTCATTTGACACCCGTGTGTCTGTAAAGCAGCGGACTCAGTCAAACTATCGGCGCCTGTGACAACAAAAGCAGAGGAGCACGTACCGTAAAGGAAGCCCCGGTGGAGACTGCTCTTATGTCCGCCTGAAATACGTTTCTTAATCCCGGTAGAGCAGCAGAAGGTTCCCCCCGTTTTTCCCAGCAGCTAAACCTCGGTCTGCTAGCTGCTCTCTTTCTGCTTTTTCTTCTCTCCCGACTCTGGTGTGGATGAGAAAACGTCGTCCTCGCGGAGGAGAGAAAAGGGGCGGGTCTCGAGCGCTTAGGGCAACGCGTCCGACCAATCGGCTATCGATATGATAACGAGGCCCCGCTTTGAGCCAATCGGGTTCTGTTTCCAAGACACAGCCGTGTGCTCATTGGTCGGCCAGGTGAAGACCTCCCAGTTGAAATTGCTACAGCACCGCGAGGAGAGCTAGTAGAGTGTGATACTAGACTCGTCGGAGGTGAGCCGCGCCTCGCCTGGAAAGTGGACGAGAGAGCAAAAGGTGTTGACAAAAACTGCGGACAGTTTTCAGCTGCCTTCAGAGAATAAACAGGAAGTCACATAAATAGTTATATCCTGATAGATACGATCTGTAGCGCTCATCTCAAACTTACTACTTGCTCACTTCCTCTTCAGTGCAGCTATTCACAGTCGCCGCTAGGAGGTGCTAAAGGACATACAAAATAAGAGAGTATGGAGAATTAAATGACCCCAACTTCTACTACTCTGGAGTCCAGGAATTAAATTAAACACTGTGCAACATTTTAATTGAAACTAACTGGTGGTCAAAATCATAGCTGATAAACATCAGTATCCATTATTACAAAATGGAAAAACAAACCAACGAAAACCTTAAAGAGAGGGCCAAACCCCCAAGACCAGACAAGGAGGAGATTAATCAGACAGGCGATGAAGAGTCCAAAGATGACCGTTAAAGAGCTGGAAAAGTCCATAGGGAGGATTTGAGTTTCTGTCCATGAGACCACTTTAAGCCACTCAGTTCATTTGGTAGTTGTAAAAAGATAGAAAAGCTACAGAGCACTTAAATTAGCAATGCCAGCTCGTGACATATAACACAAGCTAATGTTACCACAATACCACATTAGCTTTCTATTGAGTCCAGTCTGCATAAAGCTGCTAATACTGAGCGTACTAAGTTAGTCCCCAGTTGTAATTATTCAAGTCAGTGTATCATTTTTGTAACAAAACAAACTGAAACAAAAATGGACTAAAGTCTGATTTGCCCGTATGCATCTTACTGTGATGTAAATATTTCATTTTCCACTCCATATATCATGCATTAGCTGATCATCAGTGATATGTAAAGTTTCAAAAGAGAGAAATATAAATCAGAAACCATAACATGAAATACTCCTGTAATCGCTTTACTTTTCATGGAGGTTTTTAATGCAAGAAATTGGAGCCCTCATAGTGATATGAAAACACATTTGTTTTGGTTTGGGGGCATCATTTCTTCCAAATTTGAAGTCGACGATTTAGAAAACAAGATGGCGCCTGGGCCTTTTATTTTGAAAAATAAAACTTTTCTTGCGATGGTGTCTTGAGTCTGTTCTTCTGTGCACATGGTTGAGTTTGTTGTTGAAGGTTTGCTTCACATGTATGTGAAGCTGTTACAAGTCATTTCAAGTTCAATGTTTATATTACCGGAGATTAATTATATATTAATTCATTACAATTTTCATAAATGGGTCAAATCACAGCAGCATGTCAGTGATGTTATGAGCCTGAGTGAAGGAGATGATGTACAGCCAGAGCTGCTCTGTGTTCAATCATCGCTCTACTACACACAGTACTGTATCCTCACATGTGATTTAGTATTTTAGTTTAGAGGCAGAAGAATGGAGAGCGGTTTGTCATGCAGTGACCGTGCATGTCCGAGATTTACAACTCACAAACTGTGAGACTAACCAGTATTAAATTACCTATTAAACGCTATGGAAGCGCAGGCGTTTGTTTGGTTATTCATATGTTTTTTATATATATATATTACCGCTTTGTGGTCTCACAGATAACTGTCTAACAAAGAACTTGTAGATCAAAACGTTGCTTCAATAGAAAAAGTGGTGTGAAGAGTAATCCTTATTCTAGTGTGAATGCAGCATCACATGACTCTCATCCTGTCAGATGTAGTGCAGAATGTGACCTTTTCATACATTTCCCCTCCCTCTCCCTCCTCTCCCTCCTCTCCCTCCTCTCCCTCCTCTCCCTCCCGCTGGCCAGGTTATAGGTAGAAGAAGAGATATGTTGTTGGTTTGGATGATGACGCTGTGTTTCAGGTGCGTGAGCCTCACATATGGAAACACTGGTGTTTTCTGGGCCCTGATTCTCGGGCTCCACTTCTGGTGGGGAGAGAAAGACCACGACGAAGAAATCAACGCTGTGGGTTTGGACGATGTGCCCGAGCCTCACAGATGTGATGGAGTGGGATGATTTGCACAATCATCCCACTCCAAACAAACAAAGTAACAATCACCGTTAGACCATAAATATCATTAAAGCATACGCACTAATGTTGGCAGAGCTGGTTTCAGATACTGTGCACATTTTAAATGGGATTAACTTCCAACTGCCCTCAAACTAGAGTCGTATACACCACTTTGGGGATTTTAAAGCTTATTATTATCTGAATTTTCTTTTTTATGATTATTTTAATTGTTTCCTGTTTATACGTAGTGGTGTTGTTTCTGTTTAGCTGATTGTGTTCCTGAGGTCCTGATCTCAATGAGACAGCTTGATTAAATAAAGATTAGTGTTTTTTTCAAAACTTCCCCCCAAAAAAAGAAAATAATCAAATGTCTCCATCACAGTTTCCTAAAGGTGCTTGCTGGGTTAATATTATCATTATCTAAAATAGTTGCCGATTCATTTTCTGTCAACCGACTCATTGATCATTGAACACAGAGGGGACTATTGACTCAAAATAAGGGATGTCTCACTCATCCGGATCCTTTACCATTGCGTATCTACTCTTCTCAGTCTGATGTTGTTGCCATATTTGTTTATCATTGTCCCCTAATAAAACAGCACATGCACACTTGAATAGTAGACCTATAAATTCCTAGCTTCTGGCAATCACCCTTTTACAATTTCCCTGCATTTCCATCATATCCTATGAAAAAAAAAAGTGTGTTTCTTCAGAAAGCTAACAGTACCCATGCCCAGTACTCCTTTTAAGGTGCATCATGCAACCCTTTTTTGATACATTCGGTTGATTATTTTCCCCAAATAATACACTTGACGTCTGCTTTACTGACACTAATGTGCATATCTGTGTTTCCTTTCTTTAAACCCTCTCATTCCCACTCACCCCATACATCTGCTGGAACCCACAGTATATGGGGCGACTGTGGTAGAGCAGGGTCGAATCAGAGGATTGGCGGTTCGATCCCCGGCTCCGCTAGTCCACGTCAATGTGTCCTCGATGCCTACAGTGTATGAATGTTAGTTAGTCCTGATGGACAGGTGGCACCTTGCATGGTAGCCCCTGCTATCAGTGTGTGAGTGGGTGTGAACGGGAGAATGATGACATGTGGTGTTAAAGCGCTTTGAGTGGTCGGAAGACGAGAGAAGCTCGACACAAGTACAGTCCATTTATCTTGACGGCTGTTTGAATGAAAAGACCTAAAACTTGTTATTGGGCTGAAGAGGAGTCGGAGCAAATCAACACCTTTTATACAGTAGTTATTTCCACCCATCATAGTAAAACCAGCACTGCCATTATCTCCACTGTGTAAACCCCCCAAACTATTGGATGTTCTTCTGTTGATTCCTCTTCCTTTATTGCCGCCCCAAATCCTGTCACTCCTGTCTCAGGTTTCTTTAGACCATCTGTGTAAAATCATGATCCTCTTTCATTACATAATATTTAAATGCACTTACCAAATCAACTTCATCTTTTTTTTAATCGACCTCTAACAAATACCAGTCTATATCAGGCCACACAAGCGTCCATGGAGCCATCACCGGGTAAACTACTGAAGGGCTTATCCTTAGATCAAACACTTCCAGTTCTCTTGCAATGTCATTGTCTACCCGACCAAAGTTATCCCTCTGACTCCTCCCATTCTCCCAGACCACCTGCAGCACTCATTTTACAGGGTGGGAATCCATGTGTCCCTGTAAATTAGTCCAGTAGTTTGCCATCAGTTGCTTTCTCCTTAAATCCAGCGGCGTGTCTCCCATTTCTACCTGCAGGGCAGGCTCTGCTACAACTTGATGGGTAACCTACAAAATAAAAGCCCTACTTTTTTTTTTTTATTATTGAAATCTTAATTCCTGCAGTTTATAAATTATTCCCATTTTAAGTTACCGTCCATCTTTTCCACGTGTAATGGGTGTGGGTTGGACATGGAAAAAGACAACTCAATTGATTGTTTTCCAACATTTATTTACTCCTGCAGAAGACAAAATTCAGCCCATTAACTGCCTTCTGATCTTTCTCTGCACCTCTGCTCCCTCCGCAATAAGTCAAATGACAATGTGTGATTATATTTGAGTTTTTTTTACAATTAGATACATTCTTTTGATATTACAGTATGTACTAAGTTCAGGATGCACATTACTAGACATGGGATGTTAAAATGACCAGGAAAACACCTAACCTAAATCACAACAACCCATTTCCTCAAAACCATTAAAAACAATTCATACAAGAGGAAAAACAGGGACACCTGGTGGGTAAAGTGAAAAGGTGCGTAGGACTGGAACAGCAACATAACATCACAAAAAGGAAAACTCACACTTGCAGAAGTCAATGCATAAACATTGCCTTCTGGTATTCTTCTGCAATTGTGTATCTAAGCAAAATAACTTTACACAAGAAGATATTTACATCAGCAAAAAGGGAAACTGAGGCCCCGTTCTGGATCCAGACCTGGGAGTGGAGCTTGCTGGTGAGGGTCTGGTTTCGGGGACATGAGACATAATGGTTCAACCAGGAACAACCCGAAAAATCTACATTGAGCCACCGCCCTATAGGCCCACCGCTCACAGGGATATGCGGAGGGGGGATTGGGTAAAAGGGCTAAAGGGGATTCTTTCCTGTGTGAGTTTTCACGTGAACCTTTAGCTCTGCATTGCGCATAAATCCTTTATCACAAACTGAGCAGCTGAAAGGTCTCTCTCCTGTGTGGGTTCTCATGTGATCCTGAAAAGTTTGTTTCAGTCCAAAAGACTTCTCGCAAACTGAGCAGCTGAAAGGTTTCTCTCCTGTGTGGATTCTCATGTGTGTCTGTACAGTTGAACGCTGGCGGAAAGATTTCTTACAAACGGAGCAGCTGAAAGGTTTCTCTCCTGTGTGGACCATCATGTGTGTCTTTACATGTGAACTCTTGGAAAAACATTTATTGCAAACTGAGCAGCAGTAAGGTTTCTCTCCTGTGTGGATTCTCAAGTGTGTCTTTAAAGTTGAACGCTGGTTAAAAGATTTCGTACAGATTGAGCAGCTGAAAGGTTTCACTCCTGTGTGGAATATCAAGTGTCTCTTCAGATTTCGACTCTTGCCAAATGTTTTCTGACACTCGGAGCATCTAAACAGTTTCTCACCAGCGCTACATCGTGAATCACTGACAAGGACTTCATCAGGTTTCACAGAGTTTAAACCTGACTGAGGTTCTCTGGTCTCCTTCCAATCACCACTGTCATCTGTCTCAGGTTCAGAGGAGTCTCCAGTCTTGTCATCAGTATCTGGTTCTGGATGTCGATCTGGATCCAAGCTCCTGTCTGGTTCTGGTCCTCCACAGTCCTCTTCACCAGCTTCTGTTTCCATCTGTTCAGTTTGTCTTTGATGAAGCTGGAAGGACTGAGCTTCCTCTTCAGCATCTTCACTCTTCACAGGAGTGAATGAGAACTTGACATCAGCCTCCTCCAGTCCTTGAAGCTGCTCTCCCTCCTGACTGGTCCAGAGTTCATCCTGTTCCTCTTTAACGTGTGGGGGCTCTGGGTACTCCTGGTCCTCTTTAACGTGTGGGGGCTCTGGGTCCTCCTGGTCCAGACTGGAGCTCCACTCCTGCTGCTCAGGGGGAACCTCTTCTTTAACCACCAACAGCTGCTGGACATCTGCAGGAAAGCAGTAAACACACACAGAGACGTTACAAAGAAATGTTAGTATTGAGCAAATAGTCTCCTGTACATTTCCTGCCATCATTCCCTCTTACACTCCCTGTGCACAGTTACCAAACAGACATAACGACACAAATTGTAAAGACACAACGCACCAGCAGCAATGAGGTCATCAATAGTTTACATGGCAAGTGTGGCACTACCCAACATTGTTAAGTATTCAAAGAACCTGCATCCTCCATAAAGTCCGGCGGAGATTTTATCACGTGGGCAGTTATAGGTGACTAATGTACGTAAACCTGCCACCGTAGAAACAGTGGATAGAACCTTCAGAAGCAGCCACAACGTAACCGTGGACGTGCATCATCGGTGCGCTCCGTTTCTGAATTAACAGCACTCCACCTTGGTAGTCAGCCGTAGAACATCCATGTAAAGATGATGAAACTGAAATGTGACAACAACAACAACACAATCTGAACTAATAAACTTAGACTAGAGACTGCTCTCAGGAACCTATAGGTCAAGGTTGAACCCCCCCAGCCCACCCACACACACACACATTAATCATTTCAGAATTCAACAAGCTGCAAAATCCACGTGGTGTTATCAAAGAGTACACACTTGTATTTTAAGTTGACATATTTTCTGTCATATTGAAGCGGAGAGAACAGATCAGAAGAAGAAGAAACAGATTCATTGCAACCGAATCTCACTCCAAACTACATTGAAAAGTTAGCAGCCGGGGCATGAAATTGTCGTTTGACCCCCATGTTAAGCAGCTGTCCAGATCATGTTTCTTCCACCTAAGAAACATCAGTAAACTGAGATCTGTTGTATCAACTCCTGAACTAGAGATGATCATACACGCGTTTATCTCTTCAGGCATCGACTACTGTAACACACTTTTCACATCACTTTTTGTATTGTATAAATACATTTGATTATTATTATGAAGAGAAGAAGTAAAGTGAAACCACCTGCTCTCTGTTTCCGGACTCCCGAGTTGAAAACAGCGTCCAGTAGTTTCTGTTGTCGCTCGTTCTCCTCTTTTGAACGACAAAGTTCCTCCTCGTGCTCTGCTATCGTTCTTTCAAACAGACCAAATATCTCTTCAGCAGCCGCAGTTAGTCGCTGGTTGAGTAAAGATCTCAGCACTTGGACTTTAGACATGTTCACTAAACCACAGAAACGTTTCCTTCTTTTGGTTTACTTCTTCTTCTTCGGTGGTATTTAACGGTAGCTTGCATCCTTTTTGTAGCATTACTGCCATCTTCCGGTTTCAGTCAGTCGCTATGTTCCCAACTACTAAACTTTCCCCATCAGTCCCGTTGCTCGCAAGAAGTCTGTAAAGCACCTTCTTCCCAGATTACTACATCCCCACTCCAGGATATTATTCAGCTCTCTTCCTCTCATCCCTAGTCTTTGCATTTCTCCCAGCATGCCCCTCCTTTCTGAACTATGTCTAATACAGGTGGGGATAACATGCTGTACAGTTTCTGGTTGCTCTAGAGTGAATTGACATTATTTTTAATAAGAGATCTTGTCGAGTATTGGACATAACTGACTTCAGACTAACGAGTGCAGACATGGAGTCACTGCAAATAAGGACTTTGCCTGGTCTGTGTTGGTTAACCCACTCTAGGGCCCAAACAATTGCATACAATTCAACTGTATACACAACAAAATAATCCAAAGTGCGTTTAAATATTTCAAATGTGTGACTAGGAACTGCAACAGCAGATCCTGTACTGTCTGTAGCTGGGTCTTTTGATCCATCGCTAAAAACATGCACATGCTCTGAGTATTTTTGATCTGTGTACTCATAAAACTCACTCACTAAATCAGTATTTTTATGTCTTACCTTAATTTGCAGCAACTCCATGTCCACCTCTGGTTCTTTAAGCAGCCACACAGGAGTTCAAAATGACAGTAGGGCAAAGCTCTATATCAGAGACTCCTAGGCTTCTTGCTGTTGCTTCTCCTAGCCAGCCAAAATGTGTCTTTGGTACTTTATTTCTTTCCCAACATGCCTATACTCTTTTAGTTGGATGATTATCTTCATGACCTCTCCGATTTATCCAATAATTAACCAACAGTTGTTTTCTGCAAAGACACAATGGCATTTCTCCTGCTCTCCTCGGATGGCGCACACACAGGTGATGTTCTTACTGCACCTATACAAATTCTGAGGGCCCTGGTCTGGATAACATCTAGCTGTTTAAGTGTGGTTTCTGATGCTGAACCATATGCTATACTACTACAATCTAATTTGGATTTAATTAGAGCTTTGTAAATGTGTATCAGAGATGCTAAGTGTCTGCTCCCCAGTCCAACCCGACCAGACTTCTGGTTTTACAGCGGTTGGCATCCATCTTATTGGTGCATTACCGCCACCTTCTGCTCCGGAGTGTGGATCAGACAATAGACTTACACTCTTTACCCCAAAACAAACAAAACAAATTATAATAATAGAAAAAATATAATAAATGTGTTCCTTAAGAAAGCTAACAGTACCCTAACCTGTGCTCTCTCACCCGTGCTCAGTACTCCTTTCAGTGTGCATTCATGCACCCCTAATTCCCTCACATTATTCCTCATCATCTCTCTGCATCTCATACTCCCTACAACTCACCACTACACTGACTCCTCTTCTCCACATCCCTCACAGAACCCTGTGTGGTGTTTCCCTATCATTTTCAGTGTTTTGTTTAGTGCACTATGGCCCAACCGTTACCTTGTCAACACCGTTTCCATTCTCCTGTTCCAACTTCCTACCCTGGTAACTTTGACAATCTTTTGAATATGATATACATGTCTCCCTTTCTCCTCTTTGTCCCACCTATTTTGTCAAATTTGGTTGATATTTTTCCAGATAATACATTTGACCTCTCCCTTACTGATCTTCATTTCTATGTTTCCTTTCTTTAAAGCCCTCTTTGCCAACTCATCCGCCCTCTCATTCCCACTCACCCCTACATGTGCTGGAACCCACAGGAATCTAACCTGACCTCACTGATTAGTTATTCTTGTAGCTGACTGAAGGACTTCATACATTATGCCTTGACGGCTGTTCGAATGAAAATACCTTAAACTTGCCAGGGCTGAAGATGAATCAGAGCAAATCAACACCTTTTCCTGTCTTGTACTGCCACCATCTCCACTGTGTAAGCCCCTAGACTGTCAGTTGTTCTTCTGTTGATTCTAAGTCCTTTAGCTGGTATTGCCGCCCCAAATCCTGTCACTCCTGTCTCAGGTTTCTTAGCACCGTCCGTGTAAATCTGTGTATAATCACTGTACTCTTTCATTACATAATATTCAAATGCACTTACCAAATCAACTATACCTTTTTCTTTTCTTTTGACATCTAACAAATACCAGTCTAAATCAGGCCAAACGAGTAACCATGGAGACATCACCGGGTAAACTACTGAAGGGCTTATCCTTAGATCAAACACTTCAAGTTCTCTTGCAATGTCATTGTCTACCCGACCAAAGTTATCCCTCTGACTCCTCCCATTCTCCCAGACCACCTGCGGCACTCCTTTTGCAGGGTGAGAGTCATGGTGTCCCTGTAAATTAGCCCAGTAGGTTGCCATCAGTTGCTTTCTCCTTAAATCCAGCGGCCTTTCTCCCCTTTGGTGATGTTTCAAATGCTCCCCTACATACTCTTCATGTCTGTGCCTGAACCACATCCAATTTACCAATTAGAGATTTGGCTGCTGATCCGCTATGCTGCCGTAATCCAACACAGATCTTATCAAGGCCACATACATGGTTTTTAATTCTGAACAACTGGCTCCCCATTCCCTACCAGTCACACATCTCATCACATTTATTACTTTTTTGCATTTTTCCTCTATTCTTCTGATATGGTCTGCCCATGTTAACCGTGCATCAAAAAGAACTCCTAGAAATGTAAATGTTGCAACCCTTTCTAAGTCTTTCCCATACATCCTTAACCTCATCCCATCCTTGATTCTTTTCCTGGTGAAAAAGACTGTTTGTGTTTTTTCAACTGAGAACCTAAACCCCCAATCACACCCCCATTCCACCACCTCATCAACTGATTCTTCTACTTTTCTGACTACATGTTCCATGTTCCTTCCTTTTTTCCACAATGTCCCATCATTAGCAAACAGAGACCTACCTATATCTACTGGTAACTTTGTGAATATGTCATTAATCATAATGATGACGAGTAGCGAGCTAATCACACTACCTTGAGGCGTACCATTATCAACCATGTATTGATTTGACATGTCTGACCCAATCCGTACTTGAATTTTTCAGTATCTTCTTATTTCAGTCTCTAGCCTTATCACAGAGTCCCTTCCTAAAACCACTCTGAAAACTTGCCAGTATTCCTCTCTTCTCAAGCTCAAATAAAAATCTTTCTGTTATCATCCTTTCCATTATCTTACATATATTAGAGGTAAGTGCTATTGGTCTGTAGCTGGTGGGTTTAGATGGATCTTTGCCAGGTTTTCTAATCGCACTCAATACTGCCTCTTTCCATGCGCTCGGTAACCTTCCTTCCCCCCAGACTCTGTTATAAAGGCACAGCAGCTTCAAGACCGCTCCTTTTCCCAAATGCCTTAGCATGACGTAGCATACCTGATCATCCCCTGGCGATGTGGGTCTTGATCATTTATTGCTCTCACCATCTCTGCCAAAGTAAAAGGATCATCAATTTCATCATGTGTGTCCTCCCTCCTGTCGAACACATCTGGATGCTGATTCATTCTTTCCCTTCTCCTTCTTTCTTCTTCCGACACCTTATCTGAACCATGAATCTTCACAAAAGCCTTGGCCATTATCTCTGCCTTATCCCTATTGGAGATCGCTGTTTCCTTGTCAGATGTCAAAATTCCCTTCTGTCTCCTCCCATCGTCTTTATCATTCCCCATAAACTCCTGGGTATAGATCCTTTGGCTGCCGTAATAATTGGTGAAGTTATGTCCTCTATATCTCCAGACATGTCGGTCTTTGTCATTGTTATCTCAGTTAGCCTTTGGAACTTATCCCAGTTTGCTTTTTGAAAGATCCACTTTGGGATTCTACCTCCTGGTCTGACTTCCACTCGTTCTCCTATATCAAACATCTTCTTTTCGTTTCACTGAAGCGTGATGGTTATATGACAGTTTCCCATTTCTTTACACAGCCCTTTGCATTGTTATTACTGCAAGGCCTTTTGAGTAGCAAGGGTTGGGTAGTAGAGGGCAGACAAGGCAGTGCTCCATAGTATGGTCTGCTTCTCCACATTCACTGGTGGTTGGGCCAGTCTTGTAGCCCCATCCAACCAGAGCAGCTTTTAATCGTTGCGTTCCCGTTCTGAGGCGGTTTAGTGTTTTCCGTTGAGCCCATGGTGCTTCTGGGCCAGGGGGAAGGTTTTCAGTGGGGGGTAGTCCCATGGCAGTTGGAGGAGGGTCATCCACAAGCTTTTCCCTCCAGAGTTGGATTCTGGTTTCTTCCCGAGACGTTGTTAGGGGCTGGACATGGCTGAGAAAGCTTCTTCTTGACTTTAGGCGTTGGGCCGGAGGGTGACATCCATGGACGAGATGGCGTTCATCACGAGTAGATTTTGTTTTCTCGACTCGGCTGGCAACTTCCCATCTCATATCAGTAGGGGCAATGCCAGCGAGGAGGTGAAGGTTGCATGTGTTGGTGGGTTTCAAGCAGCCAGTGATCAGGCGGTGCTGGGTCAAGTTTCTTGGCATGGGTTGACCTCTCCCAAACAGGACATGCATATTTTGCAGAGGAATAGCACAGGGCCTGAGCAGTAGATCTTAATGTGTGTGCTGTGGCTCCCCATTTGAAGTTGGTCAGTTTCCGTAGAATGTTGTTTCGGGAACCGACTTTGGATTTTGTATTGTTGATGTGCTCTTTAAAGGAGAGAGTATGATCCAGGGTTACTCCAAGGTAAACAGTATCAGTATCAAACATGAAACTGGGTAATTATCACTGCCTAGCTGTCTAAACTTCCCATTTACTTACAAATACATTAGACACTAATGTGATATGCTGACTCTGTGCCTGTAGTTATGTTTGTCCTTGTTCCTCTACCATCATTCATACAGATCAAATCTCTATCATCCATCACATCTTCAGTCACCCTTCCATTTGTATCTGTTTGCAGACCCCACATTGTACTGTGCACATTGAATTAATTATAACCACCTGCTCTGCTTTTTCCCACACTTCCACCACTATATGACTGTCTCCCTTTTCCAGTACCCTATATGAAATACCTTGTTTGATGAATGTAGCACAACCTCCCCCTGCCCCATGATCTCTGTCTTTCCCTATCACTGAATATCCATGTATTACAAAATCTAAAGTAGGTTTCAACCAAGTCTGCTGTACACACATTACCCCCGGTTTTCACATCCATTTCTTTAATGAAATGCTGAATGTCATCTTTAAGAGCCGGGGTATATAAAAGAAAACTCCAAAACATACAGTAAATACACACAACTCTCACTTGGATGTACTGTCTCTTATTTAAAGTTTATTGGTTGTTGACCCTGGCTTCTGTTTCTTCCCCAGTACTTTTTTTTTTATTTTGTATATATATATTTTATATTTATTTAATTATAGACTGTTGCCTGACATTTTAGAATCATTGTTTATAGAAGACTCCAACTCTGATAGAGTAGATGTTCACAAATGGTCACTGTTAACGTACAATCATGAAGAAATGCATGCTGGGTAGCTCCCGAGTAGCAGATTTATACCTCACTAACACACATCTGAACAAGAGGCAGCAGCCAAAGAGCTCTAATGACAGAATTCCATTATCTACTCTATTTTGGGTCAAGACTTTAACTTTAATGCTATTGCAAGTGTTTTTTTTACTTGTTTTTTAATTTATAAAAATGTGAAATTCACTGAACTAGCAGAAATGTATTTATATTTTATCTTGCCAAACACTGGACAAACCGTGTCTCCACCGCTGTGTTCCCGACTGCGCATTTCATTATAAACTGGGCGCACTTGGCACAGGGTTCACTCGGAGATTTGCCAACTTTGCAGCTCAGAAATATAAATTTGAACTGCTCAGCAATCCGTTTGCAGTTGACGTGGAAAGAGCACCTGTGCACATCCAATAACACACTCAAGGCAAAGTGATTCTGTGGGCGCTGCAGTTTCCAAGCTTCATCCCCGAAATGATGCCTCAACTCAACCTACATGCTGCTCAAACGCTCTGCATGTTTGGAAGCACATACCTGTGTGAGCAGCTTTTCTCTGTGATGAACAAAAACCCACACAGGATTCGTCTCACTGATGCACACCTTCACTCCATGTCTGGGTTAGGGTGGATGGCTTCTTTTTAGTATGATGTGGTTA
Organism: Pholis gunnellus; assembly: GCF_910591455.1. Taxonomy (NCBI): domain Eukaryota; kingdom Metazoa; phylum Chordata; class Actinopteri; order Perciformes; family Pholidae; genus Pholis; species Pholis gunnellus. The sequence goes on from NC_136528.1 coordinate 4,650,528, forward strand.
TGTTTCAGTTATTTTGGCACAAAACTCAAACGATTTATTTATTTAAACCTACAAATTGACAACGCTTTTGAAGAGAGGGTCTCGTGATCAGGTAATGAAGGAAGACACGCTATTATAAGACCGTACGGCTGATGTTGTCCTTTGGTGCTGCATTAAAAGAAAATACATACATGCAGCCCAGAAAAAAAATCATCATTTGGCACACACTGCAAGTGCTGATGCAGTGATCTGTGGTGACCTATTGAACTCTCTGGTGCTTTTAATTCCATGTGTGGGATAAATAAAATGATTTGTATTCTCATCTGCTGGACCTATTTGGTTTTGCTTTCTGATATGAGTTATTCATTTGCTGCATACTCTACATACAGTATTCAAATATTCATTTCCATTTGTGTCATACAACTTACACAGGAGGAAAGATAATGAGCAGCATGGGGATTTGTAGTCTCCTGACTATGCCACTCATTTCAAACTCTACAGTTTACCCTCTTTCAAGGGCAAATTTGATGACATCAAAATAAAGAGTTGCAGTTATACCAAGAAGATGATTTTAATTGAATGAAACGCTTTGATACTAAGTACGCAGTTTTTGTAATTGTTGATGGGAGTTTGTTTCCTCCATCTCTGACGTCTGAAAAAGACGAGCTCGGAGATCTTTGCTTTTGCTTTTGACTTTGGCAGCATCAAGTTAATGTTATTACCACCGGAATTATAAGGTTGTTACTTTCAAATTAAAAGCCTCAAACAAATGTGCCGTTAGCATGTGCAAAAAGACAGTTGCAATCACATGTGATGGGTATGGTGCAGTTTGTGTGATTGTATGTATTAGCTGGGAAATTCATGAATATTATAATTAGCCTAATAATTTCAGATTCATTAAAATGCGGTATTTACATCACATACTACAGAAGCGAACAAGGCCAATCAATGTTTATGATAAGGATTATTATTTTTACTTAAACGGCAAAGAGTAAATCTGTGATTAAAAACGTTGGGGGGGGGGGGGGGAAACATGCTCGATAGCCGCTATAGCGTTAGTTTGAAAATATTCAACCGGACGTTGTACTTGTTATGGGACAGTCCCCCATTAGCTTGATAACCGTGTCCTGCTTCCATCCAGTGAAAAAACACAGGTAAACGCTCTAGCTATTTCAGCAACGTATTTGGGGTTTCTGGTATTGTATCGTGCTAATTTTACACAACTTCAGTGTAGTATGTAGACCTGTCAATATTGGCCGGAACGTGTAGCTTTCGCTTCATTTGCCGAAGTAAAGTTCACTTCTAGTGTTAGCCAGCGGGGCTAGCCACCAACTAGCTGTTATCACACGATTAGCATTAGCTGTGCTAGCGATAGCAAACTTGTTATGTTACGTTAGAAATGTGCTTTACACTCTCCCGGCTAACGGCTGTTAACCAACAAGCTGCGCTCTGTACCTACACTGCAAACGTTAACTGCTATTTAGTAACAGTTAAACAGTGACATGCTTGCTGTGCGTGTAGCTAAGTGGTGTTAGCTAGCTAACAGGAACAGTCCTGTGTCGATGGAACGTCACACCAGACTCCCTCTGAAACCCAAAGATGTATCATCACCCCGTTGATCTAACAAACCACTTTTGCCGATTCTACACCAGTTAATGGCGTTAGTAACATGTAGAATGATGAACCACGATATTCGGCATAAGTGTTATAAAACAGGTGCGTACCCCTTTAGTAATTACACTTTTTTAAGTTGGTAGACGTTAGCAGCCTACCCGGGATCAACAGAAACCCCGGTCAAGTATGCTACGTTTAAAGATCTTACGTTATGCCCTATATGTGTGTTTCTTTTAGGAGATGGAGGTTTAAGAATGCCGTTTTGTTTTCTAAAAGGATATCACCCTAAAGTGTTCTTCATGTCGATTTAACCTCGCATGTAACGTTAGTAGCTTAGCTAAGCTAGCAACGTAGCTAACGTTCGGTAACATGTTTTCCGTGCTTGCCAGTGTCGGTGAGTTATGCAGGAAACTGCAGCGATTCTATGACACGACCCGCTGGGGGGATCGTCTCTTTTTTTCCCTTCCAACTCTCAACGCTCCAAAATACTTAAAGCGTCCACCACAACCACATAGTAACTCCTAACATTCTCAACAGCAACGCTGGTGTGACAGGTGTGTTAGTGTTTGACCGGCTGGAAGTGAAAGCTACATAGTTATCCTAGAGAACAACGAAAAGTAAACGTTCGGTAGGCCCGGGATGCTGGGTCGTCTGGATGCATCATGGCCATATCATAGTGGGGTTTGGCGTGCCGTGCGCAGTGCTGACATTTGTCACTGCCGCTGTGGAACACACGCGGTCGACCTGCTGTCCGGTGTCATAGCATCGCTAAAACGGTGTTAACGTGGCTTATTTCTTTTTTGTCACATGGCAGCGACTGTCTCAACCACTGTAAAAGCGAAGCACCCTTCCTGAGAAGTTGTATTTTTTTTTAAAACATTGTATTGTTGACATCTACTGTATCCAGCCCTGTTGTGGTTAGCCTGTAGCTCATCAATGTAGAGGTGTTGCCTTCAGGTCCTTGTTTATATATATATAAAAATAATATTTGACCCGCCCTGAAGGAAACAGTGCTTACTGGAAGCCCCATCAAAAAAACAAACCAAAAGATGGAAAGGAGTGTTTCTCTCCCTCTGACGATCTACATACCATATATGGGCTCTTACTGTTGACTTTTGAGAGATGCAGATAATTAATAAATAATATAACCGAGCCCTACAGGATAGAATAGACTGTGGTGATATGTCTCCTAGTGAAGTGTCTTGGTGTCCGTGAGCCTCATGGCTGTATGATTCAAACAGAATTTCTGGATCACATGTTATCACCTCACTAATGCCTGAAGAAGTGCACACACACACACACACACACACACACACACACACACACACACACACACACACACACACACACACACACACACACACACACACACACACACACCATTGACTATGTTCAGTCTGAATGCGACTCCCGCTACCCATCATTACATACTAGTATTTAATCATGCCCGTAATGTCATTTTTGTTTTCTAACAATTGTGGCGTCATTATGAATCTCCAGCTTGCGATGGAGACGACAGGAGTTTGTGAGATCGACGTGGCGACCAGGAGAATAGTGGGAGGTAGTGACTCTCCACCCGACCTGGACAGCCCATGTCAGGTAAACAAACACTACCCACTTGGTTGTTTTTTTTGTGGATGCTTTCGGGCTGGTCATATTTCAAGTAACATTACTGTTTTTAAATGTTCAGACAGTTGCAATAAATTAGCTGCAAGCGTTTCTCTAAAAGTATTGGGCATTAAAACCATACTTTTTTACGAATCCCCTTCTGTATTTGCCGTAAGCCAACATTCTCAAATGTGTTAAATGCTCTCTAAACACACGCGAATGTAGACACACTTTTGTCTACATAAAATTGTCTAACACGGGCAGCAGTTTTGGTTGAAATCAGGAACTGTCTCTTCAGAAAATATGTAAAACAAGAACTCAAATTTGCCCAGACGTTTCGGTTCTTGTCCGTTTTTCATACTCTAGTGAGCAACATGTCCCTCCAGCAACGGGCGCAGCTTCTTCATCGGAGCTGTCATGTGGAAAGAGCTCTCCAATGTTGTGTTACAGCTGCTTTGTGGTCGTATGTGTGTGTTATCAGGAGGAGGTCGCAGAGTTTGGTTTGGGCTTGTGCTGTGCCGAGGAGCAGAGGGGGGAAACCCCGGGCAGAGAGGACAGTCCCAGCGACCTGGGGGAGGCGGAGCTCGACCCCGGAGGGGACCTGAAGACCGGAGAGGACAAGGCGTTCGGTAGGAGCGCTACAATGCATCTCACGAGCACTGAGAGAGACATGCTCCTCGGTACATTTAGCTTTTCATTTCCTCTTCAGCGCCAGAGTCATATTTCTGTAACATTCGCTGGAATAAATGTATCACTTAATACTAGCCAGTACTTGAACAGATAGATGCAATTTGCAGTGTTACGTATTCCATATCTGAATAATAATATAATCAGCAACAGATGTGCATGTAGACATTAGGTATAAGGGTCATGCAGGGCGCCCTTTATTCAATTCAATAGAAATTAAGAAATATATAAGAGAAAAAAAATCCCTGCATGAGCATTTGACTAGTTTTTAGTCTGACTCCCATTCTGTTCAGTTGCAGCCTTATGAATGAATGACGTGTCTACCGGTCCTGTTCAGTGGTTCATGTTGTTGTGTTTTTTTTGTTCCAGGGAAGGAGGTTGTCCTCTTGATGCAGGCTCTGAACTCCCTCGCCACTCCTGAGGAGAAACTAGCTGCTTTGTGCAAGAAATATGCAGACCTGGTACGCTGAATATCTTTTTTAGCATTTGAACACTCAGACTTTGATTCTGAAGATCCGATCAGTCAATTACAAAACAATTTCCCTTTTAACATGTCTTTTATCAAGCACGTCAGGTTTTCATTTTCAACTGTAAATTACATGTGCGACTAATTGACTGTTTTCCAAATGACTAAGTGTGCTATAATTTATCTATGAAAGGTTTAACAACAAAAACCCATAATGCGATCCTTTCGGCTGTGTGCCTTGTGTTCAGTTGGAGGAGAGCCGCTGCATGCAGAAGCGGCTGAAAGCTCTGCAGAAGAAACAGTCCCAGATCGTGAAGGAGAAGGTCCACCTGCAGGGGGAGCACAGCAAGGCCATCCTGGCCCGCAGCAAGCTGGAGAGCCTCTGTAGGGAGCTGCAGAGACACAACAAGACTCTGAAGGTACACCTCGGCCTGCTGCATCCACCCGCCGCCTTGCCTCGTCTGTAACCAGCAGCGCCACTTTGCACCGCCACAAGACAAACAGACACTTAGAAGAAAAGTCTTTTCAGAACATTAGAGCACAACCGAGAGGGTTTAAAAAGGTCAGGAAGGTGAAGATGTAGCTGTATAAGCGAGTGGAAACCTCCGGTTCTGAAAAGTGAAGCTAATCCATTTGTGCTTTAAACCTGCATTCTTTCTAATGGCCATCAGGGGGCGACTCCATTGGTTGTGAAAAGAAGTCTGATTGTATAGAAGTCTATGGGAAAATTACCCTACTTCTCACTTAATTTATTACCTCAGTGAACATGAGTTTATGGTCTCAATCTCTAGTTTCAAGTCTTCTTCAATACAGCATGATGTTCATTGAGTAAGTTATGGTCCAGTTTAGAGTAAAAATAGATCATAAAGCAGAGTATGATTTAGGGCGGAGCTACCTTGTGATTGACAGGTTGCAACCAGAGCCGTATACGGCGTCTACCGCAACGTCACTCCTCCACAGTCCAAATATGGTCACCTCCATTCAACAGTTACAAAGAACAAGGTAGCGACGGCCAAAATCCAAGATGGCGATGGACAAATTGCCGAACTCCAGTCCACAAACCAATGGCTGACGTCACAACAACTGCGTCCACTTCTTATATACAGTCTGAGTACAACTAGTAGTTTACCGCTAACATGACAGATGAACCAGTGGAGTGATGTGGTCTTTGTTTCTCTGACATGGGTGCTCCTTTCTAATTCTTGTCACCGTCGACTAAAATTCGCCTCCAGCTTCTGATACTGCAGGACCGGTTTGAAGCATAAAACATGCGTGCAGTCCAAGGCACATCGCTTCTCTGCTTACATGATGTCATTTCATTTGTTGCCATTAAACTCCTTGTTGACCCCCCCCTCTCTCATCCCGCCGCCTTCAGGAGGAAAACGGCCAGCGGTCCAGGGAGTACGAGGAGCAGCGGAAGGAGGCCATGCTGCACTTCCAGATGACCCTGAGCGATATCGAGGTGCAGATGGAGCAGCACAGCTCCCACAACACCAAGCTGAGGCAGGAGAACATGGAGCTGGCCGAGAAGCTCAAGAAGCTCATCGAGCAGTACGAGCTGCGAGAGGAGGTACGCTGCGGTTAAAGCAGCCTTCATCACGTGGTCTAGACCTTCTCTGCTAACTCTTGAGACACGTTATCATGTAGAACTTGAATCATGACGGAAAGTAAAAGATGCTTTCGGCCATTTTCGGTAAACCAGAGGACAAAAAGTAAGACAACTGATATTCTTTTAGGTTCTTTATGAGATTTTGAAAAAGAATATGGCAGAAAACAATTATAAAGATAGTCCTGAGCAGAGAATGAAGTTCCCTGTGTGTGTTTTAATACGAGCTTCTCTGTGCTTTGTTTTGGCAGCCGGGTCGGCCCTGCGTGCGCGTTAGCATTCGGTACTGCGTTAGCAGATCAGCTAGCAAGCTAATAATCGCACCGCATGGTTTTAGGTCGCTCGGCAGATGCGAAGAAACGGCTCCCCGCGTCATTAATGTAACTGGTGGAAATGTGACGCGTCCCCCTCTCTTGCAGCACATCGACAAGGTGTTCAAGCACAAGGAGCTCCAGCAGCAGCTGATGGACGCCAAGCTGCAGAGGATCACCGAGATGATGAGAGAGGTGGAGGAGAAGCAGCAGCGAGAGAGGGACTTTGTGAGTACACGCGAGGGTTCAAAGAAGAGCAGAAATGACAAAATCAAGCAATGGTGGTTTTTAACAGTATTCGGGATGATGAACTAACTGACCTGTGACGCTTCAGCTGCTGAAGGACGCCACGGAGTCCAGACGCAAGTGTGAGCTGATGAAGGAGCAAGAAACGCAGCTCAAACAACAGGTGAGTACTCGCACATGCACGCGGGTTCTCGGTGGATGAGAAACACGTTTTTGTTTGGTGGGAATGCACCGTAGAGTCCTTGTGTCCGCCCGGCTGAAAGGTCTGAGAGTGACCTCTCCTCCCCACCTTCTCCTCCCCCCTCAGCTCTCCCTGTACATGGACAAGTTCGAGGAGTTCCAGAGCACCCTGGCTAAAAGCAACGAAGTCTTCACCACTTTCCGACAAGAGATGGAGAAGGTGACTGACGGACTTCCTGTCGGCGGCTGGTGTTCGTGTCTCACTGTTTTGTTGTCCCCCCCTCCTTCCTTCCTGCCCGCTAACTGTCTGGCTTTGCCTCCCAGATGACCAAGAAGATCAAGAAGCTGGAGAAGGAAACGACGCAGTGGAGGACCAAATGGGAAAGCAACAACCAGGCCCTGCTGCAGATGGCCGAGGAGGTGACTCTCCCGATATCCACACTCTTCTCTTTTGCTTTAGGCTGCTTCGGCAGCACGGCAGTAAGACTGACGGAGCAAGCTTTCACCATCCTCAGTGTGTTTGGTGATCCTTTGGATTTTCCTTTAGCGCCACCATGAAGTTTACATTTTTGCTTCAGAGTGAAAAATATCGATAAGTAAGAGGAGGCGCCATGACATCTGGTTCATGTCCCCTCTCTCTCTCTCTCTCTCACTCACTCACTCACTTACACTCTCACACATATATATATATATATATATATATATATATATATATAACTTTGGTGATCCTCTGGCACTAAGCAAGATGTAAAGTCGGCGGTTAAACTGAACTGTTAACATTTATAGTATAATCCATAAAACAATCACTTAACTCAGGATCCACTTGCTAGTTTTTCCAGCGCTTTCAGTCTCCCGTGGCCCGTCTCAAGGCTGAGATGTGATTTAAAGGCCCTGACAAAATAATCTTTTCTTACGGTCCTTTTACTGAACTGAAAATGAACCTCTGACGCTCAAGATCCATTGTGTTGTGTCCTAGAAAACTCTGCGCGACGGCCACTTCAAGGCCCTGCAGGGGAAGCTGGAGCTGCTGGAGCGGCTGTGCAGAGCCCTGCAGAAGGAGAGGAACGACCTCAACAGCCAGCTCAGCCTCCTCCAGGAGCAGGAGGACAAGGGGACCACGGCGCCTCCTGAAGCCCAGCTGCAAGAGCCAGTCGCCGGGCAGGAAGATGAGGAGAAGGAGGACGGGGAGAAGGAGGACGTGGAAGACGTGGAGGGCTCGGCACAGGACGACGAGCCAGAGACGGGGGACGTCCACCAAGCTTCCAGACCACCTGAACTGGACCCCACACCGGCTGCTACTGATCAAACCACTAATGCTGCTGCTGCTACGACAACGAGCCCGCCTGCGGAAACCTCACAGCAGGACTGAAGGAGCCGACGCGGCCCGTGTAGGTGAGGCGGGTGCGATCGTAGGGCTCCACACACCTCCAGCCTAGTTCCATAACAAGCCAGAAAAACGTCTTCAATGGGGATAGAGATTTATTTTCTTCTTCTTTTTTTTTAATTCTAGACTTGCCTCTCCAGGTTTCCACACGGAAACTGAGTCTGTATCATTTTTCTGTGCGACAGTCAAAGAGGAGTGAAATGATTGTATCCAGGATTCTGTTGTAAAACGTTGCCCACCTTTTTACTTTGGATGTAATGATCGGCTTCATGGCGAGCACTTGGTACTTCCTGTTTTTCTACCATAACTGTATTTTCATAGGAAAATTTCCATTGAAGCTGCGCAAAGTCAAGTTTATTTTCTCCCTTCACATGGTCTCTCCCCGTAGTGTCTCTTTGGAAATTCTAGTTTGATTAAATTAAAGTGGGTGTGTCATAGGTCACTTTATGTAGCCTTACTGATCTGAAAAGATGGAGGAAATGGGACGTAGTGTAAAACAAGAGCAAAGTCAGACTTGGGCTTATTTGTCATCCGTATTGGCCACAGGGTATTAGATATCTTTCGATCACATCATACACCAACTCGGATAAGTTTAAGATTTCTTTCGGAATTAAAACAGAAAGTGTCGCATCAAAAATGAATCCGCACGTCCTCGTACACGCAGCCTACTCGCGCGATAGCCGGCGAGCGACCTTACAACATGCTAGTTAGTAGGGTGGTCACTTTATGTGAAAATAATGTAATAATCCATCTCCAATAATCGGTTAGACTAAAAACTCTGAAGTGCATTAGCCTGACAGGCCGTGCGTTTATACTCGAGCAAGACCCAGGCCTGCCATGCTGGTGATTGTTTTCATGACACCAAACCATCTGAGCAGTAACGTGAGGCGGTGTTTTGGATTTTTGTTTTTGTCTTCAACACCAAAGATTAAAAAAAACAAACTTGTGGACAAGAGTGAAGGGGGGGGGGGGGCTTTGTAAAATCAATGCTCGTCACTCAAGTGAGGCGCCACTAATGAAGCATTATATTAACTTAAAGGGACAGTTCTGTCCTCTTACCTGTAGTGCAGATGAAGTGGCGCCCGGCTTGTGGTTAAAGGCGGCAAAAAAGAAAATCTATTTTACAAACTCAACAGCGATGTATCTTTCCAGAAAGTTCAAATGCGGTGATTCTAGATAATCCAGACCTTGTTATGAGCAGTTTTTTTTTGTTTTTTTCCCAACAAACTTCACCCATGATGTGATGTGAAGCAGCTGGTTACTTAGCTGGGTAGTTAACAGATTGGCAATTTGCTCCTCCCCTTCTGTAGTTCACACTTTTAAGGGCGTTTGCTGCCCCCCCCAGTGGTCGATCCATGTGTGCGATTAAAGCTCAGTTTGTTACCACTGACCGAGTCCTAAACTTAAAACCTTGGGTTTGATAGTTTCACCTCCCATGAAATGTAATAAGAGGGAAATACGATGAATTAAGAAAATTATTTTGTTGCTGGCTTGTTGCCCACTTGAGGGACAATAAATAATGTAAAGGCCTAAAAGTTGGTACTTGTGCAAACAACAAAAGAACCATGTAATTTGATTTCCATATGGTCAGCTCAACGGGAGAGCCGAGTCAGGAGTTCTGAAACGCCCTCGACATCTAGGACACTTAACACTGATAGAAGGTTGAATGTGACTTTTCTTTTCTAATGCATTTTAAATAAAATTGATTTCCATCAGTGATTAGGAATAGTATCCACTCAGATGAAAGTCAATCCACGCACTTACATCCTCTGCAGATTGTTTTTATTTATTTTTTTATCCCTGCTCGCTCCACTACTGAGGCAATGGCCCTAAACCTTCAGTATCGTACTTTATTCTCTGCTAACATCACTATTGCTTTGTCTGTATTTGGGATCTGTCTTTCATTTGTGGGAACAATTACAGGACGGATAAAAAAAAAAGAAGTTGCGACAACTGATGTGAACACGTACAGGGTCAGGTGGTGTGTGTACTTTTCTTTGGGCTGAAGTACAGGTCGAGCTTTTCAGCATCCACTTCCTCTTTCTTTGGCGTTGCCCCAGATTGACTCTCAGGTAATGTCAGAATCTACCTCTGCAGGTGAGACTAACTGTGAAAGAAGAGGCGTGAGTCACCATAGCTTCGGAGAGCTCTATTTTTACTAAAAAATAAATTAAAAAAATACGAGCCCACACCCTCTTTGATTGTAAAATGTTCTTAAAGTACTGTCTTGCTTTTCAATAAACATTTTGTAGAATTTGCAACGACTGGATTTGTTGGGTCTTGTGCTATTTGCATGTGCAGCATTAAAGGATGAAGACATAAAAAAATGAAAAGTTATAAAAGTTTTATTGCAATTTGTGGTGCAGGAAACAAAACAAGGCAATTTCACATTATGTAACAGAAAGGAGGGGAAACTGATTTTCTTTCCCTCAAGTACACTAATTTAGTCCCACACCTTTCACTGGAGAGTTTATGTACCTTATGAACAGGAGGGAAGTTCCCTTCAAAGGGCCGCCATGAAGTGTCACATGAGTACGATTATTAAGGGACAAAAGGTGACTGGTGGGAAATAAAGTATAAAAGACGGCTCCCCTGGAGATGGTGAGCTTTTAATCACGGTCTGGACTGATGTGGATCAGGTCTTCTACTGTCCAGGTTTCCTATTTGTTTCTGGAGGGGAGCCAACCAGCTAGTGGCTTTCTGGCTACTCAAAATGTAAAATGACACTTCCCATGTTCTCTTTGACTGGTCTTACCAATAGCTTACACATGAAGGTTTTCTGTACTTTAAGAGTCTTCAAAGCCCCCCCCCCCTCCCCCCAGAGATACTACCACCTGAGCAGGTACGACATTTCAACTCTTATCCTGCTGTAAGTGCTTCAGTGCCGCGGTGAAGTGGAAGCAAGATGAGCCGGAATCCAACAGTCAGTCAGCGAGGGCGGAGTCCACGCGGTCTCCATCTCTTAATGTTTGTTCATGTGGAGAGCAGACTTTTACTTTTGCACTTGATAAGCCAGGGAGGGAAAGGACGGGCCGGGTCTGGGAATGGAGAAGGTGGGGATGGGAGGGAGGGGAGGTGGGGTCGTGCCTGGAGAGACTCATGCAGAGCCGGGTTATGAACCCTGAGCCTCCAGCTCAGATGCAGGGGTGTTGTCTGGCTCCTCGTCATTGTAGATGTTCTCCGCCTGGGAGGAGGTGAGGAAGAGGACAACATACTCATCGATGAACGTACATACGATACAGAATATACCACTACAGGTCTTAGAATGCCGACGTCAACATCTGCCAACACAACCAGTGAGCAGCAAGTCAACCATTACATCCCCCATCAGGAAATCAAGATTCACAAGTTCTCTTTGACTGAAACGCGATGTTCTACTGGTGCATGAGGAGAGACTGGAGCCATCACAATCCCACAGCTGGACTCACCATCTGCCAGACTTGCATGATGTTGTCCTCGGACACGGAGCAGATGACCCAGGGCTCGTTGGGGTTCCAGGAGAAGTCGGAGATCTTGGCCGTGTGGCCGCCGTGGATGAACTGATGGACGAAAAGGCGTAAATTAGAGAAGCATTTTAATAACCAGAAGTAAATGGGTGAGGAAATTCACAGTCTCCTTGTTCTATTTCATGACGTTAATATGTCATTGACCACTGGTTAGTGACACGGCTAAGGGTCTCATGGTGCTCTAAAGGGGACTATTAATACAATCGGTCATCTTGACTATAGGGTGTCACTTACCAGCAGCTCTGGTGGGCCATCCTCCGCATCTTCTGCCGACTGCTCCTCCCCAATTTTACTAGAAAAAGAAAATCAGACAAAAAAAAATACTCTTCACTGAGCTGCTTGTCAAGTGTGATGTGTCCAAATATTCACCACATTGTGAGAGAGCAGTGTTGGCCAACTGTTACACCGTTAAAAGTTGATCTGTAAGGGGTCATCATGAACACTACACCCATACGTTCTTATGAACTCGACTCACTTGTTCCCGGTATGATCCTGTACTGTTGAAACAAGCGGGTTCATATTTCAAAGCCGACTCTCCTGCCGGCATGTCGTCTACACCTAGAGTTCAGCAGCTGGAGCTCGGCTCACAACGATACCGACGGTGTCACGGCTTCACTTACAGATATGCATTATGAGTTATTACCTGAGATCCCAGACGTTGAGGCGTCGGTCGGTGCCGCTGGAGGCCAGGATGGTCTCGTTGTGAGGAGACCATTGGACCTAATGAATTGGACAAGTTGGTCACTGTCACGCTCATACAGCAACATGGTAAAGTGTGTAAAGACTCTCCTAAGGCTTAGTAGCAGATTATTAACAGTAGTCTTCTTCATTCATATTTGAATGAAATACTGTTGCCCTAGAAAAACCAAAAGCCTGAGTTCCCCATTGATGTTCCTCGACCACACGTTTCTGTTTAGGAGACAGATCTGTTCTAGTGAAGTAAGACAAGGGTTCACTTCACGAAGTGCTTGTGTCTGTTAAATGAATCCCATAATATTATCGTTCCGTGTTATTCATCTGATATATTGTATTCAGCAGCATGGCCTGGTGCACAACATGGCACGGTAGTTTCTATGCTTCTCCTCACCTGCTGAACTATTACAAGTTATGAGGTCATATGTGGGATTAATATGAGCTTTGTATTCACATTATCCACAGTACCAGTGATGTCCCAAGATCCTCATTTGAGTGGGTCCCACTGGAGTGAGGTGGTCCCCCATAAAATATGTATTTTGACAAATTGTAGTGTTTAACGTTAAATGGTTATAATTATGTTTATAATTAAAGCTCTAAATCTGGAGTCTGAGTCATCCACTGAGTTTAGTGTTTGACTCTGTTGCCTCCCCTTCTAGTCTGTCACAAATTTTATCAACTCAAAATATCATATAATTATATATATAATTTTTTTTTTTTTTTTTAGAAAGCGTGATTCAATCCATAACATTTAAATAATCCATTCATAAAGTGAGAGATATGTGCACAGACAGTAAGCAAAAGTTCACAACGCTGCATTATCGGGGAGGAAATGTGGTGCTTCCCCCGGACACGTGGGTAGTGAGTCATATTAATTGAATTCCGTGTTCCCATGACAGCTTCCTATTATTACTGTTATTAGGAACTATATTATATACTATTGTATAACATTCATACTATGCTTCACCTGACTAACAAATAAATAACATTAAGTAACTGATTTTCTTACCTGGAAGATCTCATCTTTGTGAGACTCAAAGGAGTGGAGCTTCAGTTTGAGGTTCCTTAGATCCCACAATGCAACAGTCTGAGAGACACAAAACAAGCTTTGCAATAAACAGCTATTCCAATATATTCAATTACAGTGCCGAGTATTTCTTCATCTCTACCTTATCAGCAGAGCCGGTGGCAAGTATGAACTCGCTGTAGGGGTTGAAGCTCAGACAGTTGACCTCGGCAGTGTGAGCTTCTACTGCGTGGCTGGCTTTGGACGTGGTGTTGGACCGGGTGTCCCATCTGGTGGGGGAGTGAGGAGAGTCAGAGGCAGCAGGGACCTCATTGCATTCGTGCAGAACTACAACAGCAAAATAGGGCAGTTTCTAACTGAAAGAATCTCTCGTCCCCGTTCACAGAACCGGACGGCCGCTCACATCATGAGTTTCTGGTCGTCGGCCACTGAGCCAAACAGAGATTCGTGGAGCAGATGCCAGGAGACGTCCTCCACCACCGCTGTGTGGCCGGTGAAGATGGTCTTGGCATCCACAATCTTCCCTTCCTTTGGGCCGGCCCCGATGTCCCATAGACAGATGGTCTGATAAGAGGGGGAGCACAATCCATTATTTTTGCATCACTGGGCATAGCAACAACTCGTACTCACAACTTTACTACAGTACTTATATTTTACAGTACATAATACTGCTACTTACACCCTTTTCACTCCAGCTGTAGCTACAAGGTATTTTGACAAAATGTATAATAAGCTCACACACAATACCATTGGATGTGACACACTGCTGAACGAGTGTCGTAAAGGATGGAAAAGCTGCACCGGTTAAAATAGAAGCGCTCCCGCAGTGACACCTGCACTAGCGTCTTTCCATTGACTGAGTGTGTGTGTGTGTAATCACACTGTACTTGAAATTCACTCCGCTTACAGTCTGAACAAACCTTTGGACCCTTCTTTCTGGCACATACTCTTATTTGCGCTGGAAAAACCAGGATATGAAGGCGGCCCTGTTGGCTTTCACTTCTTGTCACTTACGTGGTCGTCGGAGGCGCTGAGTAGGTTGCCGCTGAGGTTGGGGTTCCAGGAGAGGCCGTACCCTTCTTTCTGGTGGCCTTTCAGCCTTAAGTCGGGACTACACTCCCCACTGGGATCTGAAACACGTACATCAACACCGCGTTCACCTTCATGATGTGCGAGTCACTGGAGTTGTGTGCATTTGGGATGCATGTAGTGATCGAACCTGGCTTCACTGGGTGCTTATTGTAGTCGAAGACCAGCACGTCAGAGGTGGGAGTCTTGGTGGCAATGATGCAGTGGTTCTGGGGCATGTAGCGGGCTCGGTTGACCTCTCCCTCGTGGTTGATCTTGATCTCTATCTCGATCTTCCCGCTTACGGAACCAAATCCACCAAACTCTGACAAGAGAACACAATCAGACTGTAGCACGTTCAAGGTAGGAAGAATGAGAAATGATTGTTATTGTTTTCGGCTAATGTAAAGTCTTGTCTTGACGTCAATCTGGTTTTGAATAATGATTTTTGTCTCTCTGCCTTTCTCTTCTCTGTTCTATTGTCGGCGCTCGTCTATATTTTATTCAATGACGATGCTCGGTCCATCCATAAGAGCAACTCATCTGACACACGTTTGGTTTGATCGTAGTAAAAATCAATAGTCGGGAGAAGAGCAGCATCCTATGAGAGCACATGAGGATAGTCCAAAATAAACATCATGGCTACAAACGGGGAAACAAGACCTGCACTCTTCCTACACAGGGGAGTCCAAGGGCAAATAAAAAATTAACCAAGTTTATTAAAAACAATAATTAAAGATATTCCTTATTGTTGGGACATTGAGTTAGAAAAATAAACTTGTTAATCTAAAAATAGACACTACGTGTGAATAAATACTAAAGCTGGTGACCAGTATGACGTTTCATTTCTGCTCTCAAGCACAATTTAAGAAAGGAGAGAACTCACAGAGAACTCACAGATCAATATGTAGTAAACTAATATTTCACCCCTTCCATTTTGCAGTATGCTTGTTTGGTTTTGTGTGTCGTGAGTTTTAGACTTGGACTGTACCTCAAAATGTGTTCATTGGCCACACTAACGTACTAATACTACCTCTGGCTACACACCAAAGGAGCGGTGAGACTTCAGCACACCTACACACAGCTGGGCAACGTACCTGCTGGAAGACAGAATAAAACAGTTTCAGCATCAAGATGGAATGGCACATGACTCATTCGTAATTTCACTCACCATATAAAATGTCTGAGCTAAGTTTAAACCACGTTCTGACAAGGCCAGCATCTATCATAACTCACATGACAAACTGTGCAAATCTTTCATGAAGCCCGCTATTTATTTTGGTGATTGGTTAAAATAATAATAAAAATATTACAATGTCAACTTGTATGTATGGCAAAAATACACCTACTCTCCTGACCGTACAAAGTAAGGAAACACTATTAAAGTGGTAACGCGTAACTACTATTTGGATGTATGCGAGAAGTATTCTACTGCAGTATTCCTGCAGGGTAACTCCTGGTTTATTTACCTCCTTTCTCGCTGTCGTAGTGCGAGGCATCAAACTGGGCGTCATCGTTCGGTACTTGGACGCTGGCGATCACGAGGTGGTTCTGCTCATCTGATGTATGGGTCCCCAAAACCAGCCTGTGAACGGCATAGTCCTTCCCCTCTGGCCTGCAGAGGTCCACAACATGGACATGATTTTAATCCATACTCTGTAGCAAGACACACTGGGGATTTGAACCACACTTTATGAGGGGTAGGATGGAGAACATGTAAATACCTGTTGACATCTGGAAGCCACTGGACTGTAAGGCTAGGCCACTCTAGCGCATGAGTCATCACCAGATCATAGAGGAAAGGTGTGTTTTTCTTCCAAATCTTGTACTCCTCATTGATGACCCTTTCTTCCACCGCATCATCGTACACTTCAGCAGAACAAACTGAGATAAGTTACAGGCAAATTAGCCATTTTCTTCAGTAGAGTTACACATTTACTTTGAGACAGTTGATTAGGCACACACAGCTACAGTTAAGCTAACGTTACATGTCATGTATAACCAGTCTAGTCTTGCTGGAGCTACTGGGGGTTCAAGACGTTATTCTAAACTATTTAGACTTATAGCTGGTGACGTACTCTGTGGTTTTAACCATATTTCCCATATTCATTATTGGTTTATTGCTCGCTACCACCCACTAACGTGTCGGCGTATTTCTGATGATGGGGGCTGTGGCAGCGTCACAACAAGCAAACACTTCCCTAAGTTGAAATATGTGCTTTCTGGTGCATTGGATGTAATTATACTTGATTTAAAGAGTAGAGGTTTGACATGACGTGTTTAAAAATTAAAATAAAAACGAAACACCGAGAACAGCAAACAGACCGGCCAAGACCAACCCCCTCATAGGACTTTAGCGTTACTAAGCTAGCATGTCATGCTAGCACCCATCTCAGAGTTAAACGGCCGTGGCGCGCGCACACAAAGCGGTACACGCGGGCCACCGCTTTATACGATAGGTACTTGTGATAAACCTACCTTCTTTATCAGCCATGGTCCAAACTCTGCGCTTTGTCACGACGCTCGAAAGCAGAGCAACTCGGTAGACGCTGTTTTTAATGAATACCGCGGTTCCCCCTCGCTAGCGCTGCTTTGGTCGCACCACTACAAAAGTAGGCTCCTTCCTTTTCAGCGCCGAATTACTCGATACCTATTACGCATGCGTCAGTCCACGCATACCGACGAGGGCCAATATTGCGCGCGGACTGCGCATGGGGAGAAGTGACTGCGCAGACGTGGCGGATCCCACCACCTGTACCAATATATTATACATACATTTACATTTTGCTGCCTCGTCAATTATAATTTTGTCAATGCACGTAAACCTTTGCGTCATGGCTTTAGACGAAAATACCTAGAAATAGCATGGGCAGAAAATGCAGGCATGCAAATTGAAAGTAGCCAATTAAACAGATATTAGGTTGTATCATAGTGTATAAATGGAGCTGCATGGACTAATATAGTGTGTGTATTATCACTGATGTGCAGTAGGCTATATAATGCATACACAGTGCACAATATATGGCATTATATACTCTAACACTCATGTATATAGTAATGTTTATGTTAAAGGAGAAATAGTACGCTACTGTTATGTTGTGAGAAGTCAATTGGCAGTTCATTGACAAGTCCAGAAAGACCTTAGCTAGCATGCTAATGTTAGCATGTTAACTGGAAGCTATCCGATCCATTTCCCCCCCCCCCCATGTAACAATTTTGCTTCTCGGTGTGTAATAAGTATTACAGCCTCACTCTGCATTCCAATGAGTTTATTTAGTAAAAGTCTCGTCCATAAACAGCAAAAAACAGTTTACAGTAAATTACAAACCTTGAAAATGCAAAACATGTTCCAAATACGAGCATGACAAAGATCTAAAGGATATTAATAAATTAATAAAAAAATAGGAAAGCATGAGTTTACATACA
This sequence comes from Pholis gunnellus, assembly GCF_910591455.1. Classification (NCBI taxonomy): domain Eukaryota; kingdom Metazoa; phylum Chordata; class Actinopteri; order Perciformes; family Pholidae; genus Pholis; species Pholis gunnellus. The sequence continues at coordinate 4,668,329 of NC_136528.1, forward strand.
CAAGGGGTGTTCGCTATCATCAAAAAAATAAATAGGTCTATATATCTCATGACGACAATAGCTGAAGCAAAGTAAAGGCAACTGGCACACAATTAAAAGACAGAGTAGCCTGGTGTCATCTTTAATCATAATAAGTAAACTGTCTAAAGTTTGGGGATTTAAAATGCATTATTACTCTGTATGTTTGTCACAATGTTTCAGATGAAAAAACATTTTCACAGCTCTCAGTTTCCTTAGATAGTTAATGTGGTTCAGTTTACTGTTTTAGACGTTGAGACAAGGCAACAGAAAGAAAGTGGAATGTGTATTATTTTTCCCGCCACATGTCCTTCGCACACCAACTATTATCTGACTTTAAGCTAAGAACCAATGGACACTTTTTCTCTAAGAATGAGCACAACAGTAGAGCATGCCACTATAAAAAAAGAAGAAGCTTTGAAATATACAGTGATCTATTTCACAGAGTACACAGAAGAACAGATGTATCACTTTCCCATAAAAAGATGAGACCGAGAGCAGTCCGAGTAGAACACTGGTCCTATATTCTACGACAAGAGTAAAATATACCGTTATAGTTCATCTTCGAGTTACAATGTGTAACCCAGTTGTGCACAACACTTCATACATTTATCTATGTATTTCCATTCATCTTCTTATTTTTTTTTGGTTACATAAAAGAGTAACATATATGGTGATGGATGATGCTTAAAAGCTACTGAATATTTCCTAAGTCCCTCCCATAATTATCCTCGTAAAAAATGCAATTTCAAGCTACAACTAGAGTGATCAGTACAATGCAATACCCAACATATATCATAGATGGCAGGAGAGCATATATATATATATATATATATATATATATATATATATATATATATATATATATATATATATATATATATAAATATATATATATGGAGGTCTTATCAAATGCATTTGTACACAGTGACAGGTGATCGTGAGTGATGCAATACAGATAGGTATGCACGGGTATAAATACAGATGTTATCTACACTATGAATGATTATGAAGAAGAACACGGGCCACTCTGACCCACTGTTTCTTCTGGCCTAAATGTGACATGTAGTGATACGACTGTATTACATCATGTCACATGCACAGTAGAGATGCACTGATACTGTATTTCAATTCACAAACTACTGTTTAAAATGACCTTCTGAACAAATATAACAAGTCACTTTTCAACACCAATTAAAGAGGCAGTAAGTAATCTACTTTAATGTTCTTTAGCGAGTGACGGGGCTGCGGGTAAATACTATTGGCCCTTTTACTTGAAAAAGTGATTCGAAGCCAACCATGTCACATCCTGTTTTCGAGCTTTTCTTAAAAGTGAATGTCAAATGATTTTTTGTCGAAATTGAACTGTCGTAGTTTTGTCACCACGTCTTAAAGTTACCTCGCTATCTTAAAGGCAGAATGAGTAGGAATTGTCGGTTGCAGGTACGTAAACACGCCAGTCAAAGTCGGCCCCTCCTCCCCGGCTCTGGAAGCCACGCCCACTGGCACGCAATTAGGATGATTTGCCAGTGGCAACAAAAAAGCCAACCCCAGATGCGATCATTTTTGTGTATAAGTCTACACATTTCTGTTTTTCGGACGATCCGACTCATTCGCCTTTAAAGCCTGTAAGCTCTGGGAGTCATTCTGTTTTCCATCATGTCAAATGTATTAGCCTAACCCCGAAGAAGTCGTGTTAGTTAACTAACCTTTTTCAATTATTGTCACATTGTGATTTTGCACTGCGACTTGGCAACAAGTACATATTGTTGTCCATATTAAAAATTACTGTGAACATATTCCCGTCTATTCCTACGGGACAATTTAGCCATCAGCTGTAATTGCTGATGCAGTTAATAGTTCCTCGTAAGCAGACCTTCAGATAAGACTATTTTGACGAGGCGTTAAATGATTTTTTCAACATGTACAACAAGAAATAGGCAACAGTTGACATTTTACCGCTATGTTTCCCAGTGAAGCAACAGATTTAGTTCCGCCCACACCGCTCACCTATTGCTTCACAAATAAGTGTCACTTAACAGGTTATGAAAGGGTACACCTTTAATTTCAATATATTATATATATTGGGCTATTGTAGCATGAGCCGAGTAGCGAAAAGCTCCATATAAACACAGCTAACATTATCGCAACGCGTAATTGTTGCCATTAGAGCGACGATCAAAGTCAAGTCAAGTACTTAATGCCCCTTTAGATATCCTATACTTCACGTTTATTTCACAATATAAAACCTACAAGCATTCAGAGTCACTGGATGAAAGCGAAATACAAATCTTAACCTGTCTACTTTAGAGAGTTCAAGACACGACCCCTTGGCATTAAGTTTCAGCGCTTATATACGATGACCGCCACGATACCGGTATCAATACGGGTCCGTCTGTCATACAAATCACACACTGGAAGTCCGACGGAGAGGTGGAGGTGACGATGGCGGCCAGCGTATGGTGCTGATGAGAGATCATGTCGTTGATGCACCTTCCCAACGTCTCAGCTACGGGGGAATGACTTTGTGCTTTCTTCACTTAATGTTCTTCTATGAGCAGCTGGTTCTGGGGGACGCATCAATAAAGAAACACAGGTTTTATTATCAATCTCAGAATGTCTGCTTTATACTTTGTATAGACGAGCTTGTCAGCCGTAACGTTAGAGTTGAACGCTGCCTTCAGAATTCTAATGTGTCTGATGTGGGACGGTTCATTTTACTGATCCGACTCCATGCAGGGGTCCAACAAACTAATAATAACTAATACAATTATTATGGGCTGTAGCTACATTCAGAATATATTTGGGACAAATCAGACACGCTGGTATTAATAATCTAGGCGACGGCGATGGAATTAGTTGTGTGTGTGTGTGTGTGCAGATCCATGTGCACACAATAACTTAAATTGTAACTAAACAATAAAACATATACGCCTAAAATATGTGAATCACACGTCGTCCTAAACAGCCATACGGTCGCCAATCACTCCTTACAGAGGCTTTGTTTTCTCGGTGTGGATTTGAGAAAGACCTGACCCTGACATCCAGATGCGAGTGCGTCCTGTTGCAGTGCTCGGAAGCCAAAACAGCTGGAGCAAATCGAGGGTGCAGAGTCACAGACTAGCGCGCATATAGTATATGTAGTCCTTATTCTCATTGCGTCATTTTTGCAATCTGACTTCCGTTTCAGAGCTCAATGTGCGATCCCAATCCGTGAGCTCGCGAAAGCCCGCCGACATTGTTTTTTTTAAATTGCCCTCACTGTCACAAGGGGTAGACAAAGGTCCGCATTTCAGGTTCAACCAATGGGTAGCGCGGCTAGGATTGTCCTCCACCAAGAAGGACGAAGAGCAGTTGAGACTTTGACTTAAAGCTCTAAACTTGAAAAACCTGATGAAAGAATTTAGTTGCCTTAGAACTGGAAGCTAAAGAAATGTGCATAGGGTGAATATTATGTCGTTTTCAGACAGAAACATTTTTTTGAAAGTGGGGAACTTCAGGTCAAAGGAATTAGAAAGACACTCAGACTTTGTGAATTGTGATTAATGAATGATTAGAGTAGTAAACATGATGCGGGCGTTTATGAATCCCACCTTACTGTCGGTGGTATTTTGGATGATGTCGTTGTCGGGGTCTCCTCCCTCGGAGCCGCTCTTCTGGTCCTCATCTTTCCCGTCCTTCTCCAGGTCGTCCTCTACGGATGAGATCCTCGACAGCTTGGAAGATTTCTGCTACAGACACACACATCAGTGTCAGAATTCTCAGCTAAAAAAAACGTAAATCATGTTTTGTTCGTCCCTTTGATCAACCTGTGTTTAATCCATCGATACACCCGCACATCTGTCTAACTTGAAATCGGAATATTTTGCTTCATGGTTTCTTTTTTTCCAGACAGAATGTTTTGGTTTTACAAAAAAAAAGGGTGAGGATGACGACTAACCGCTGAGCGCTATTTAACGTAACTGGTTTGAGTTGCTGGAGTGTAAACTTCTTCAAACCGCAGAGTGAACAGCGAGACTGGTGTTACCCTCATAGAGATAGAATAGCAGTAGAGCGGACATTGAACTTCTGCGATCATTAAACCAGTGCAAAAGCAAATGGTGATTGTTGTTAGTTGCTATGGTGAGAACACACATCAGTCGGGTCGGTAAGTGTTGTCACAGCTCACCGGGAAGGAGGAGGACGGCTAGCTAGTTAGCAAGGTAGCTTGTTCTCCGGAGCACCGTTAAAACCCAACGCTGCCCACAGCCTGCTGTTCAGCTCATCTTCTGTAACCAGTGTAGCATTAAAGCATGGCGCAACGAGCTAAATTAAATAATTTAACCATTTGGTAATGTGTGTGTGTGGTTTGAAAACAACCAAATTATTGTTCCTGCCTCTCATCACCCAGATAAGCAGAGATCACATTTAATCTTTTGTCAGCTGAGGAGATTCCAGTTCCTTTTCTGAAACCACACACACACACACACACACACACACACACACACACACACACACACACACACACACACACACACACACACACACACACACACACACACACACACACACACACACACACACACACAGTGTTTCAGTGATGTGACAGGACACACACACACACACACACACACACACACAGTGTTTCAGTAATGTGACAGGACAGACACACATACAAACACACACACACACACACACACATAGTGTTTCAGTGATGTGACAGGACACACACACACACACACACACACACACATACAACAGCAAACCGCTCCACAAGAGTGCCAACATTTCTTCGGATGCACCACATGTGCTGTGCGTAATAGAGCCCAGTTGCTAGGCAACAGCGGTTGCTAAGTGAGGAGCAGGATGCATGTGACTTTTTCAACCTGCTTCCCTTTACAGCAGCAGTAATACAGTAACACACTGTGGCAGTGCTCTGCAGCACTCCATCCCTTCAAACGTCAAAGACTTTCTTTTTTTCAAAATAAAGGCAAGGTCAAACAAAGGAGACCGGCGTAATGATGTTCAAAAATGTTCAAAAAAACATTTGGATGAGTGAAATGTGGAGGAATGCCTCAGAGTGAAGCTACAGTGTTGTTTTCAGCAACAACAAAAAAACCAAGTAATCAGCCAGGATGTCCTTCCTGGAAGAATCAAGCCCCTTTACTGCCAATATTGTGTCCACGAACAGAAAAGTATCCCGATACACTAAAGAACTGCTCATGGGTTTGATATATATCCCTCTGGAAATATACACCAGATATATGTTGGAGGATAAGGCCAGACTTTTCTTACTGCCAACATATCCCATGAAAAGACCAACATTACTCAAACAGCAGGAAATAATGCATTTACTGGAGACCAGATCTAGAGATACCAGCATCAACCTGTTTGTACATGTTCGTACCCCGTTTACTCCAAACCATAAGAGGTGGACGTAGTCACCGTGACGTAACCCAGTGGTTTGTGGGCCACCGTTTTGAAGCCTCGAGTTTCGGCGATTTGGCCGTCGCCATCTTGGCTTCTTGCAACCAGTGAACGGAAGTGACCATATTTGGAATGTGGAGGAGTGATGTAGAGACACCGGATACGTCTCTGGTAGCTACAGCGACCTGTCAATCACAGTAAGCCCGCCCTAAAGCATACCCTGCTTTATGGTCTGTTTGACTCTAAATGGACCATCATTTACTAAATGAACATCATGCTGTATTGAAGAAGACTTGAAACTAGAGATTGAGACCATAAACTCATGTTTACAATGTTTACTGAGGTAATACATCAAGAGAGAAGTAGAGTCATTTTCTCATAGACTTCTATACAACCAGAGGAGTCGCCCCCTGATGGACACTAGAGAGAATGCAAGTATTAAGAAGGAGCTTGCCACCTGGTTCAAACAATCAAAATCTCCAAATATGGTCGGCCTAAACCACCCACTTGTTTGAGCTTGTTTCTAACACTTGTCTTTTCAATGTGACTTTTGCGATCGGATGCACCAGATCGGAACTCAACTGTGTCCACACTTGACACTGACCGGATAGTGATCGGATATATTTCGTGGTCAAAGGAGCGGCTGCAAAACGGTGGATGAACACATTTTATTTATTTCTTTAAACGCAAAATTGGAAAACATAGTGTTTACATCTAGCTTAAAACGACTCAGACAGCGGGTCTCAGTCGTATATCACGGCCAAAATAATTCACGATAGCAATAATATTGCAATATCCGTAAAATAAAATTGAAAATAATAATGCTATCCGTCAACTAACTGCCACAAATGACACAGATCGGATGACCTCTGTCTGTACCGTTCATGCCATCTCTCAGTCAAACAAACATGACATGAAAGATTGTCTCTAAATTCATGATATCCAGCCTGATCCGTCCTCGCTCCTGTGTTAGTGTGTTAAACCAGCTGAGGTGGGGTACCTTGGATGTGGCTGTCTTTTTCCGTTTGGACCCGGTCTTCCCTCCCTTCAGCTTTTCCTTGTCGTCTTCGTCCTCAACAGAGTCGCCCTCCTCGCCCTCGCTGCTGCCGTCGGCGGCGTTCCCCCCCTCCTCTGTCTCCGACGAACTCTGTTGCTGGATGGCCTGTGTGTGCGAAAGATGCCCACCGATCGTAAAACTAGAAGCAGAAAATGGCCAGTTCCACAGACAACTGACGCTTCAAAACGTACAAATGTGAGTCTGCAAGTTAAGACAAAGTGAATGCATCTTTCTTTTCTTTCTTTCTGCTGTCGACAGCCATTTCATTTGTGTCTTCCACTTTCAGCGAGGCAACAATGTGGCTTTGTCGAGGATCAAACCTGCCCCCCCCCCACCTCCTCCTTCATGTTTTCTCCCACTGTCTTCTCTCTAGACCACAGACACAATAGAGTGCCGGCTGACCTGATAGCCTGTGAACTTGACTCCAGGGTTGTTCTCGATCTCCCACAGGCCCTCGTTGAAGCCTTTCCTCTTATTGGACTTGCCAAATTTGTCTTTATACTCCTTGTAAGGCAGAAGATCCTTCGGGCCCAGGAATGCACTAAAGAAGGGTGACGGGACAGCTGTTACTTTTACTACGACAGTCTGGAAAACCACAGTGTGTCACGAGTTAAACTCGGCATCGTCATGCATAAAAGTTTACTAATCTAAAGATATCCAATTTTACAGAAACATATAAGCTGCTGAGCGGCTTCAAACCTCAACACCACGAGCATTAACCTGTAATAACCTATAGAAGTAACTGCAACTGTATTACAACTCCTTAACATTCATACAGATCTGAGTGCGGGCAGCTGCTATCCTTTAAATATCTATACACATGAGAGGGATACTGCACATCCTGGGGAGGGGGCCTACGTTTCATGGGTCCCAAAGAAGAAGATGGGGTACTTGTTGGCAGGCGGTTTGACAGCTCCTTCTGGAAGCTCATCAATCTGAAAGACAGGGAGAGAGAAGCTGTTACATTATTTATATATATATATATTATACTCCTCCTTTTTTAGATGCCAGTCATCTGTTAATGTCTACCATGGTACCTTACATTATTTATACTACTAGGAGGATACTATGGGCTTATGTCCTGATCCCATATACAATAAAACGTGGTGAAATGAATCTACTGAGTCAGTCAGACCTGTTGTATAGTGGTAGAAAGATGCTCCAAGTAATTTGTTTCAAGAGGTGAAAGATGATTAAAAATGGAGCCTGGCTGCCTGCTGCACAGTGGGAATCCAACTCATAACACGGTAACCCATGTGGGCCATTGAATTAGAGGCCACGCTCTGTCTGCTGTTAGGCGGCTACAGTGCGTTTCAAACACGGCTTCGTTTACAGCGTATGAGACGGTGCATCGATGGTCGTGTTGGAGCGGAGGGGCCGCGGTTTACCTGAGGTCAGCTACGGGCTTATTTGTGTATTGGGTGACGGCTAAATGCAAACGTTAAATGAACACACACAAAAAAACACATGTTGAACTAATGAGTGGAAATGAATAACGCGGAGGAAAGAAAATGCGTTTCAACTCAAACAACGAGCCGTAAGGAGCGGGAAACGTATTGAGAATGTGGAGCCCAACACATGTACGTTTATTCATTATTTTAAAATGTAAAAAAAGAAAAAGGCTTTGAGTAGACGTTTTGGTACCAGAACTAAGCAGACTAAATGTGGCTGTGGAGTCGCCGTAGCATCCCTCTCCTAGCACCCCCAGAGAAGCAGCGGCTGTTTTGTGTAAATCAACCCCGCCTCCCTCTGCTCCCAGCCCGGCCGCATCCTCGACTCACCCTCGCCGGCCAGTGCGGGTATCCCTTCATCTTAGCGAAAACCAAATCTCCTGCCTTGTATTCCCGCGGCCGTGGTCGAGCCATGTCGCCGGATATTAAAAAAAACAGTCTGATGTGACTTTATAATCCTGTGCAGTTTCTCCCGGGGGCCCTCAACGCAGGGCTAAATTATCGACCATCAAATGTTTTTAAATCAAGACCGCAGTTTACACGGAAATAAATAATTAAAAAAAGAAAACCGCGGAAAACGGGGCCCGCGAGAGGGCTGTCGTCTTACGACCAAATTCAGGTGTAAACGTCACCGAGAATGGCCTAAGTTGGAGTAAGGTACCTGTGAGAAACGCAAAGTCTGTCAGAATATGACGAGTCAAGCTTCCGGTCAACGAAATAAAAGCAACGCTTGACACACGTGTCTTTAATATTTATTTGACTCGCATACGCTTAAAAAGTACGTCTGCAACGTGTTTCTTTTTTTTAATCCAAGAATGAGAAGATACACAAGTGTTGTCTCTACTTCACCTTGTAAAAATGTATCATATCATGCATCACCAACACGTGAGTGTATTACAGATGGTGAAAGTTGCCAGAATATTACCAACAAAGTGACGCAACACATGCTAATGATAAAATAACACTTGTTTCATTGCCCGCATAGACTACTCCAAAATCACGTGACTCCGGTTTCAATTGAAGTCCATTCACTTTGGTCATCCCACAGTTTCATGACAGTTTGCGTCCACTTGGTGGAAGCATCTCCCAAGTGATGTCAGCAAGATGAAGTACCGATCCTATCTCGAGCCTCTGCTGCAGATAAGTGGCAGTTTATACCAATCCAACTTGTTACTTCAGCTGCTATTCATATTAGAGACAAGTCAAAGAAGATACACATGTAACAGCAAATTCACAAAGTCTGGCACAAAAGATGAGAGAAAATGTTTGTAAATACATTAAAATATATATATATATAAATGTATATGTAAATATATGTGTATTTTTTAATGTATATTTATTGTATATCGTATACTTACACAAATAAAACAGCCCACCATATTATACAGTACATATATAATATGGTGGGCTGTTTTGCACTTGCATGAGGGAATATGAGATTCATTCACAGCATGATCAGATTAATAAGGGATTGGCTGCTTTAACATAATACCACTAAATGATGAGATAATGTTAGGCAGCAGGACCACACGGCCGGACGCAGCTTCTGTAGAAGCAGATGTAGAGCAAATTTCGGGAGTCAGAGATGAGATCATTGTGAGACTTGTACACTCGAGGAGCGGTTTATTTGACAAAGAAAAGGCTGCAGTACACTTGTACATGCTTTCTTTTATAAGCTTTTTTTGTGAACGTGTGTAAATTGCACATGCGTATGTGCATGTCTCAAACTTAGTGCTACCTAATACGGTGAGATATGTGCATGTGTGCACTTCTTGGCTCAACCACATGTTAAGTGATGATGATGCTATCATCATTTCTGGTAATTAGAATCTGTGTCCGTCATGTTATCAGGAGTAGGGGACAAGTCTGGTGAATTGATCACCATCTCAGCAAAGTTGAAACCATCCTTGCAGTTGCCACCATGTTCGTCTGGGTGACCAGAGTCTTCACGAGGACCTTTCTCAGAATGGGTATGATGCAACTAACTAACAGACAGATTACAATGGAAACTATCAGTGCAGTTATTCCAATTTCATCCAAACTGGCTCCCCACTGACCCGGAATTTGTTCTAGCCAATCCATGATCATCCATCCCTACCAGCATTGTCTTTTAGAAGTACAGCAATGTTCTCCAAACTTTCAGCTAAGCATCCAATCTAATGCTTGTCTATTTTGCCATGCCGCTCTTGTTTCCTGTAGCTGTTCTCCTGGTGCCCTAAGAGCCTCATTTGTGTAATTAATGAACCACTGCTGGTTATAATAGATATCATTGATCCAATTAACATTTTTGTTTCGTGTCATCCAATGTAATTTGGATTTGAGGCCTGCTTTTACCTCCTTCCTAGCTTTAAACTCTTCAGGAATTCATGTGGGTTGCATCGTAGCATCTAAATATACTCTGCGGACTTGTTTACTCTAATTATGTTTTTGTACTCCTTTGTACACCACCTGCACAGGTACTCAACCCCTCTATGCACTGTTAGGAGGTCGTGGTCATTTCACGTATTTCTGTGAGATCACTTTGGCTGGGTAGAGATTTGGCAAATTTTTCATGGGCGCAGCCCACATACTCAGCTCTGCTGCTCATCCCACAAATGCATGTTCCTTACAAATGTGGCACCATTGAAAAGGGAAATGAACAGGCTTTCCAAGCATATAAGATTCATTGCCAAGAAGCATTGTTACAACTAAGAAATAATCTACCAAACAAATTTCCTTACCGTTTGTGCTTATTTACATCTGAACCAATGTGACGTAATACTTTGGTCTAAAGGGTTTAGTTTAAATATGAATTCATTTAATATGTGATGATACTGGGCCTTTTTCACAGCAGACATTTTGGCCTGTCATGGCAGGAAGATGTTTTTAAGTCTTGATATGATATAATTATATCATCGTATTAATCTCACTCTAAATTAAAAGTACCTAGTGGAGGCATGGAAGGAGTAATACATACCGTGACAACACAACAGGTTTCACGTACGGCCACTCAACATTATTGCTTCCTTATTTATATTAAATAAATTAAAATGATCAGATGTATTAGTTTCTATTATTTTGGTCTGATTCAGTTATTTGAAGTAAATGGTCCCAAATACACTTTTTTTAAAAATTGCAATCATATTCTATTCTGAGATTGAGACACTAAAGGATAATGTGGGCAGGTGTACCTTGAGTAACAGTGTTTGAAGAACTGTAGGATGTTGCATTCGTTACATTTAAAGCAGTGTCTTCTCGTCCCGCTGAAGGCCAGTGTGTGATCACACAGTTTACCATTTCTATCCACATTAAAAACAGGCAATTTTAACAACTTTTCCAATAAACAAATACGAGAGATGATCTGAAGGGAGACTTTTAGATCGGCAGTATGCAAAAAAAACAGAGACACGGATATTGTACAACTCTTTATTTTACTTAAAAACTCAATTTTGCTGCTATTCTCATGAAAACAGATCCTGGTTTACAATTCCAGAGACTGGAAGAAGTAACATATGAAAACATGTCCGTTTGTAATAGTCCAGTAATACTTTTTTTTTTGTCTCAAATTTTATCTCGCTGGTTTTTGCGAAAAAAAAAAAAAAAAAAAGCCAGTGTGAAGTGATGATTTCTACGGCTTATCATGCAGTGATCGGCCCGCCTGTGCAATATCCAGCTTCACCCGGGCCGCTTCATTTTAAAACAGCCGCAGCTACCGAGAAACATCCAGCCGCGCAGTGCTATCAAAACCTTTGTCGACTTTTAAGTTAAAGGGAGAGCTGTAAAAAAAGAAAAAGTCATCACTCTGAAGGCACTCCCTAAAGTACTAACGAATCAGAGCAAAAACCATCACACTGGCACCACATCCAGGTCATGTCCCTTTGTTCACAACGTAGAAAAACAAAAACACTCCAGAGAACAATTCCATTAACAATGCAACGAGAGGAGCTACAAACAAGCCAGAGGGCAGAATTATTGAACATACGTTTTGAGACATCATTTAATCATATACAAGATTTCCCATTTTCAGTAAACACTGCAAGCACAGTTTTGCAGTGGAAAAAAACAAACAAATAATGCAGATGATAACTGTAAGACAATTCAAAAAGGATGCTGATTAGGGTTGGGCGATACGTTTGAAATTCTCCAACTGGCCACCGGCAGTCCAACAACGGGCAATATATCCACTCAAGTGTGTTCGATAATGTCTCCCTCTCCTCGGAGGCAGGCCATTCAATTATCAAAACGACAATTTCGTCCAATCGCCCAACCCTAATGGCGATAACAAAATAAATGAACGTGCCTTAAACAGGTGGCTCAGTAGGTTTTGGACACAGGAAGGCAGACTTAACAGGTACGTCATAGGCTGGCAATTATTTTATCTGGGCCGAATGCTTACATATTCTTTTTGGCAAAATAGCGTGGCATTTCTTCTTCTTCTTCCTTTTGGATTATCCAAATTGGACTTGTTCAAAGTCATTCTGACTGCAGGTTTAAACTGGATACACTGAAGGCTTTCCTTTCCTAAGAACTTCTAAAGGCATTAATAGTAACGGACACAAATCATGGGAATGCTCTTTGTTTAGTCAACTATGTAAAAAAAAAAAACAGACCCGGTCAACAAAAAACAAAAACATTCTTCTAAAGCTAATGCTGTAAACCCCAAATAGCAATCAGATGGCTGGCTCCTATTGGTCGCCTGCAACAGGCTGCCACCATTGACAGGCGTGCAGTTCTAGCCACAAACAGAAAGCAGAAACATAATTCATCAGAAGCGGCAAGATGTCTAAGTATGATCTACGCAAGTCTAAATACTGAAAGAGCTTTTCTAAAAACTAAAAGTGAGGTTGTCTGGGGGGGGGGGGGGGGGGGGGGGGGGGGGCAGTAAGTAGAAGATGATTGAAAATGAATGATGTCCAGAAAAAAAAGGGAAATAAACCATTCCCTGCATTCTGGGTAAAAATACTGAACACGTGGCGACCAGACTAAGTCCGAGCAGAGGAAAATATGGTGCTACCGGCAACGCACTGAATTTTGGTGGCGCCACACATCGTGAGATTAAAAACAAAATGATTACATGACCTGCGAGCCTCTCACAGCATCGGTGGGCTTTTCTACGTTTTTTCAATATCAAACACATCTTCAGTAAGAAATGAACTGGATCGATGCAAAAAAATACAGATCGCTCCCACCTAAGGTATTAACACATGTTCTCGTCCATCTGGTGGCTGTTTTTAAATCGAACATGTCTGGGCCAAAAAAACAAAAAAAGCCTAATTCCCAAAAGTGGATGTAAAGCAGTCAGCCCCGCTGCTGGTGACTGAGAGGATGTCGTCATTCTGTCTGTCAAATGTCGAGAGACCAAAGAATTTCTTCAACAGGAATCATTTCACGATGAGGGCTTGGGTTGTTGGAGGAGCCGTCGCTGCAGTACTATGCAGCCACCTTGTTGTCCTTCTGGAAAGAAACCGCAGCAAAACGTTACGACGGGCGTACATTTACTTCACTGTCAAAATGCACGTTGTATTTAAATATAGTAAAGGCTTTGTAATGTAACAATCAAGAGAATAATGTAAGAAAACTGAGTGCATAGTATTGTAACATTACATTATGAGAACATGACAATGCATTAATAAACTGGTGATGAATATAATGACATGTAAACTAGGTTACGAACATTTGACATCATCACATCCTCTGTGGAGCTCATACATGTTGGAGATTGGGAGGTGATTGATATGATGTAAACTGGCTCTGGAAAAAAACAAAACAATTAATTTCTTGCCAAAATCCCTCAGAGAACTGAAAGAGCTGCACTTCAGTCTGACTTTCGCATTTAACATTTTTTTTAAAGTGTTCTACATTGTAGTTATAAAGTTCAGCGAAGTGTATGAAATAATGAAATTTGTCAAACCGTTCGTAATTGGACAAAGTACAATTATAATTCCTCCCTAAATCTGCCAAGAAGAGATATGAATAAATATCATCGAGTAGCTGCAGGTCAAGCAACCGTCGTGTTTGCAAGATACAAAGATAAATAGGCTATTTCAAAGTTAAGTAGCCTACTTTATATTAAAGTGGCTTTACCTCATGATCTGAGGCACAAACATGAGAAGTGAACGGAGCCATCTAGTGGCCAAAGTGAGACAGTTCGGTAGACTGAACTGATGTGGTTTTGCTGCTTGGATCAACATTAAACATATCTGGAATAATAACGTATAAATTGAAGTTCCTCATTTATTCAGGTCACTGGATCTCGTGAAGCTCTGAATTTCGACACGCATTAAAAAGAGGCGTCGTCAATTTGAAACTAATTCATGAAAATGTCCTCCAGACCAAAGAGACAAAGTCCAGTAGCTTTAAATTAAGGCGCCTACATGTATCAAGTAAAACCAGAAGGGTTCCTATGTTTCTGCTGAGTTTAGGTCAGAATTTCTTAAAATAACTTACGGTATTATACTACGCACAAAACTCTTATGACGTTACGCACTCACGGTTTTCTTACATTATGTTTCCAATTATCACATTTATGAGTTGCTACACCCATTGATACTTTAGTGACCACCGAGGTCATGAAGCTGTTGGATTTACCCTATATTCAAAATCAGAGAAATCCCGGCCTCCTCTGCCGCCTCTGAATCCGCCTCTGAAACCGGGCGGAGGACCTCGGGGGGGCCCGAAGGAGCCTCTGCTCAGCGACCGCCCTCTGCCTCCGCGGGGCCCCATGAAGCCCCGGCCGCGGAAACCTCCTCTTCCTCGATTGTGCCTCAGGGGGATGCCAAATGTCTCCGAGTTCATTCGTCTCTCTTCTGCCCAGGTTGTCCTTCGCTCCCTGACAACACAAAAGGGTTTTTAAGTGTACTGAAGTAGTAGTACATACATACATACATACATACATACATACATACATACATACGAGTACATTGTTTAGTTTCATAATGTCGTGTTTTACCCGGGTAACAAATAGAGCCTAAAAAATAATAAAAACATCGGCATCAAGTTGCCTTGATGAAGTCAAAACCAGAAGAGTTTGTTTTATATATTTGCGTCTTAATGATAACTTGAATTTTATTTGGTCCCATTCACCCGAGGAGCTAAACATAAATAAGTGACTTACCGTGAAAATCCTCTGTCGCCCCCTTTACTGAAAGAGATAAAACAAAAAGGCTTTCAGTGTATTAATAGAGTTTCATTCCCATGTTTAAATAAATGCATCAAGGCTTATGTGTATTTCATAAACATGAAATACTGATTTTGGAGAACATTTTTTTAAATTCATGTTCACTTCCAGGTTCGTACGATTTTGTGTTTCGATGAGAAAAAGTTCACAAGCTTCAAAGTTAAAAACTCCTCATTCTTATTTTGTCTGAATCGTCCTAAATTCACCTTCTGTCCTAGAACTGAATCACAATTCCTCAACTGTGGACATACTGCGTTACCTTAAATCATCAGCGGACAGGTTATCAAAGAAGGACTTGGTCTTGTCGTAGTAGGTGCTGTTGGCAGCCTCCTCCTCCTCGGTGGCCCCCTCGTTGGCTGGATGTTCGGACTCTGCAGGTTCTTCTCCATTCACTGCCTTTTCAGTCTTGTCATCTGTGGGAAGACATTTAGACTTTATTTAGTAACAACAAGTTGGGCTGGGAAAAGCAGAAAACAATGCAGGGAATTCTATTGCAGTGGCTGTTACAATGAAGGTACCATCTTCAGTACATTTGGGTCCATCTCAGCACGGTATCACAAGCAATTCACTTCTACTATAGATTTGCTTTTGGGAGTTTTTTGTGAGTTTTCACTAGCACAAAAGGTGATCGGGCAAAATATATTCAAACTGTTTTGTGCTCTAAAAATACCAATACCAGCACCTGTCATAGAAGACTTTTTGAAGTGATGATTCCCTCCCACGCTTTGGAGGATATGCGACATCTCAACAAGTACATCTCCGTTTTACACCATAAAGCCAATAGAATTGATACAAAATAAATGCAGTGTCTGATTTTTAACTTGTAGCTGGCGTCAGTGTCTTATGTGAAAATGTCAACCTGGGCTGAAGAGACATTTTCTCCCCTTTGAGTTCTGTCAACGGAAGCCGTACCTTTCAGTTTGAGCTTGTTCTGGAGCTCTTTGTCGATCTCGTCTTTGTTGAACTGGGCGTTGGCCGTCTCAAAGTCAAAGTCTTCTTCGAATGTCATGGCGCCGTCCCGGCGCAGGTTGACTTTGCCTCGGCTGCGGTTTCCTCGTCCACGGCCACGGCGATTGGGCTGAGCACCAGCTGACATATGACCTAAATATTAAAAAAAATTAAATACGGCAACAGCCAAACAAGCGACACCCAGGCCTGCTATGCAGTCAACAGTATTGGGACAGTGTTACACTAGCTTTATACACCAGCACAATATAATGAAAAAGGAGCCATGTCTGAGATTTAAAAGGTGCTGCATACGAGACTTCCTATTGGCCCACAACGGCTCTCAACGCGGCGACAGCTGAGCCGGCAGCAAACGGCGCTAACTTAAAACATTCACCAGGTGAACCATCGAGACACCTTTTCAGGGGAAAACAAATGACTACCTCACTGACTTCCACTAACACAGCTAATGAAAACACATATTTTGGTGGTTTCAAGTGTGTTATCGGGTATTAAGTTATGGTGCAAAACTACTCACCGCCGTGACGCTTGTTGGGATCTCGGTTTTCAAGAGCGCCGTGTTCATGGTCTGGCCGTGACCCATGATCTGGCCGTGACACCAACTGGACCTCAGGAGCTGAACAGCAAAAGACACCATCTTAAACTCAAGGTAAAGTGTTACGGCTCTAACAAAGTGGGCAACTCAATGGCAACTTGATTAAAATATACACCTGAAAGCAACTTCAGACATTTGCAAAGATTCAGCAAACTATTTATCAGCGTGGACTTTAACCACGCAAAGTCCTGAGGGAGTCTTTACCCTTTCTCTGCTCCAGGAGGTCAGGGGGCCTCTGGCTGCCGGAAGGGATGCCGGGGGGTCTGGAAGCCACCGCCCCCGACTGACTCCTCTGTCCCACGGGGGCAGGTGGTGCCGGGGCAGCCGATGGTGGGGCCTTCACCGCCTGCTCCAGGGTGGGACGTTTGGTGATAGAGTCCAGCTGGGGACTGATGCGCCCTGCAGAAAACACCAACGTGAGACCCAAACGATACGGTTGTCTTTAAACGCAGCGTAGTTCATCTTGCAGCGGCTGACGGGGACGATCACAGTTTGGGGATTCACCCCATTAATGTAACTGACCAAGAAGGTTCTTCCATAATATTGGCACTCGAAGACACAGACATCTAATTTTTAATAACTCCAATGCATTTCCACAGCAATTTATATATTTAGAAATAAACCCCAGCCATAAATCTCTCCCCCCTTCGAGCACTTTAAGATGTCCTGGACTCAGTGTATTAGAAACATGATGCATAATAGTCTCCGCTAATTCTAGTTCAACGCATAATTGGGTTCAGGTGCACAGCAGGAAGCTCAAAAGACGACATGCAGCTGTGCTGGTTTAGAAGCAGCAGGAAACAGCCGTTGCTGCAAATTTGCCAAAGAAACAAGATGCTTTGCTTACATCGGTCAACTGTTCGAGTCAGAAAGGGTTCAGACAAAAAAAAAAAAAAAAAGTGCTCTGAACACAGAGCTGGGCAATATAGGCTCAATTAAATCACATTATTTTTAAGATGATATTAGTGCACCAATTGATTCATACAAGCATTAACATCTTATACATCATGTTAAACACACTGATGTTGGTCTTGCTACTTTTGATTTTAAATTTCAGCTTTCTTTTCCGCCCCAGATACAAAGTCATTGCAAATAACAAATAGTGTCTAGTAGTGCTTCAATTAGTGCGTCTGCCTCCTTAAATAAATAACTGTTTCTTGTAGATTTGCCATTATTTTAACTGATTGATCCCCCACGTTCCACACAACCATTGCTCGTCATTTATTCAAGTACAAAAATGGACTTGTGCCTGTCTCGTCACTTGAAAAAGAGCAATCATCAAAGACAAACAATTTTGTTAAAATCATATATCAAATCTTATAATTAAATCCTATCATCATGTGGGAGAACGGGAACCATTCTCACAGCTCTGCTACGTGGTGCACCCTGTGCATCCATACAGTGACCGGACACGCATCCGGAACGAGAACTACTCCTTACCTCCGGCTCCGGCAGAACCGAACTGCTGAGCTGCAAGGGGTGCGACGCCAAACTGGCTGTATGGCGGGACGGGGGCCTTGCTGAGCGCTGCATAGGACCCCGCCGACTGGAATGACGATCCCGCTGAAGCATTGCCGGATCCAAGTGACGACTAGAGAAACACATTACACCATCAACTGACAACGCCGACTGTCAGGAAACATAAATGTACATCCGGTACGCTATGAATAACAATGTTTCATGTTCATTACCTAGATTTAATTTCTAATTTGAACTACTTTATATACATTATAGTCTATGAGTGGATTTCTATTTTGTATTAAATCTGCAGTCGCCTTACTAGTAAATAATATCGTAAAATACTTGTAGAGAAGTAAAAATTACAGTATTTCCCTCTGAGAAGATGAAGTATAAATTTACATAAAACTGTTTACTTAAGTACAATCCTAACTTACTTACATTATATTGTTACACTGCGCACAAAGGTTTTCATAGATCTAGCCTGTTCATTTTGCTCTCAAGAGTGATGATTTAACTCTGAATGACACATTTTTCTTCTGGGGGAGCAGACTCCGGACCCACTAAAAGGGTCCGAGGTCCGGCCACCACCGTCTCACAAAATCCGGTGGGAAACACCAGGATGATAAAGATATTTTTTTTTATCTATTCATTTCAGTGACGGGGATTAAGTCGTCATCCATAAGAAACGAGTGGGCAACTGTAGTTCTGAAACACACATCTGCTTTAAAGACTTGTGACCGTCACTATCGCAGTGGCACATCCTGCACAAGCCTACGACACACACTTTCTACTGCTTTTCATCTATTTCATAAAAAAAAAAGAAAAAAAAAAAGCTAGTGCATTCAGTGAGCAGGTGAGAATCAAGTGTTGAAGTCCTCGGTGTCTAAAGCCAGTTTTTCTTTGGAACAGAATCAAGGCTCAGTTGTCGAACTTTGTTCAGAATGTTATTAGTGCAAAGTCAAATGAACTTCGAATGCAATTTATGAGCTAAAATGCAACTGGCTATTTCGTTTAATATTTCAATTTCTACGTATTTTTGTTTCATCGTAACCTGGTGAGCACAGGTGTAATCAATAACACTCATCAATGATGGCTGAATTCTATTTAGGCGAGACAGTTTCACAGCCCTGGCCCGCTGGTTGACCAAGAGACTTTAATGGGATGAAGCAGTAATTAATGGTATTAGATACACCTGTGCCTTTTCCTGCTGTGACGAGTCAAAATGTGCCTTGTAAAAGGGTTTGTATTTTTTGTCCTCAGTGTGGTATCTTTATTACTTGACAAAATCTTTCTAATAAAAGAAAATACTGAAAAGAAATTAGCTTAAAAACTGTCCTTAAAAGGTTTCCAGACACTTGTAGAAAAATATACAGAACGTGTGACAGACTGCCATTTTATAGTACATATAAATGAACCTACTTGGACTATAGCAGGGTCCTGAGGCAGGGAGCTAGTGGCTTTGGGTGGCTCACACACTGTCAGGTCCTTTATATCGCTGCCTCTGAAGATGATGTACTCAAACACCTCCTCCCGAGGTGGAACAGGCCTGTCAGTGGGCCGGTCCTCAGTGCCGAAAGAGCGAACTGTTGGGAAAATTCACAGTTATTCAAATGAATTAAAACTAATTTTATCATTTTTATTTTATTGAGGCTTAGTAGATTTCTCACACTGGGCATTAAGTTCACATTTAAGAAGTGATACAGTATACTTTTTAATACTATGAATAGAGATGCATCATTCTATTGTTAAAATGTATGATAGCCTGTTTCATGTCTGGGGGGGGGGGAGATGAGCCACAGACAGGCTAGAAGACTCATTTTCATATATTCTTCCTGGACAATATATTAAATAGGCATCCAACAATGCAATAACTACCCGTTACTTTTTGAATAATATATTACTTTCCTTAGCAAATAGACAGGGAATCTGTCATGTTTGAATGGTGAAGCACGTCGTGTAGGATTAACATGTGTCGTTGTAACGTCATGCAAGTTCACTTGACACACGCTCAGATTCAAGACTTCAAATATAACTAAGCTACCGTTATCAACCAGTGATTACAGCTTTAGTACGAGAGTATGATAGCAACAAGGCTAACTTTATATTATACGGTATGCCACTCGGTACTCTGCAATAACAGACACATATTTAACGGTAACCCCAAACACAAGGTAAACAAAGGAGCGTTAACTGCAGCGCCACTTAGCTGTTAGTTGGCTACAAAGCTAACGTTAGCTAACGTAGCGAACTGCGCTGAAATCAGTGACAGGTTTCCATCGTTCGACACGTGTGTGAGCTCTGATAGAGACACGTTGAGTGCTGTAGTCCAGCCCGTGGTTACGTGACTTACCTTTAGCAAGAGCTACGGTCGAGTTTTCAGTATCAATGGTGTACAAAATTCCTTCATAGCGAATCTCGGCCTTGGAGATTAGGCTAATTTTGCTGCCGATGTACGGCGTCCCTCCTCCGCTCATGTTGGCCCTCTGCTGTTAATGACGCACGAATTTACACGGAATGAATAACTGTCAAACGAGAAGTCAGGCGTGTTACTTTCAGAACCGTAGTTCTGAGACTACATTACACAGATTGATAACTAGCGCCGTGAGTAAGCCTCGCTCGTTTCTGGACTGACTTCTACCACGACATGGCCGTTTACGTTTTTCTTCGCCCGCCGCTAAGGATGTTGGGAGAAGGGCTGCGTCTCATTCCTCTAACGCTACCTCCTCTTCCTTCCACTGATACCCTTTCCTAATCAATGTTAAAGAGCGATTTGACGAGAAACAAGGGGAACTCAGTAATACCAAGACTGCACATGCAGTTTTGGTCACGTTTGCGATTATTTTTTGAGCGAAGAAAATTAGTGAATTAATCCTAGGGTGCTTGACAAAGGTTTGAGATCCAGCCATTCTATCATATCGCGTTATTACACGGGACGGCCTCTGGCCACCCTGCCCCCATTATTGCCCGATAACACAATTTTAGATGCGTAAAATGTACATATACCTCATCATTTGTTTTTGACACACCATATTTCATAAACCCTGAAACTAGCGAGAGGCGAAGAGAGTATGCCACGGGTGCTAAGTGCCCGAGATTGAGATCGTTAGTAACACTATTGCAACACCTCTTCAAAATAGTTCATTAAATTAGACTCGAAGAAAAATCATGACAAATACAACTAGGATGCCCCCCTCAGCTAATGACGTCAGATTCATTCCCACAATGCCTAGTAACACGCAGGCGCACTGTAAAAGGAAGAAAAAAAATAAGACAGCTATCTGTGATCAGAGATGGCGGGCGCCTCCGACCCCCTGGAAGATATGCTGTTTTCAGAGGTGGACGAAAAAGCTGTGAGCGACCTAGTGGGCTCACTGGAGTCACAGCTCGCTGGCCAAAGCAACCTAGCAGGCAAAACAGACGAGAACGGAGGCGCTGGCTCGGTGGCCCCCGCTAACCATCACTTAGGAAAAACGCTACCAGCTCCAGTGGGCACAACAACACTAGAACAACAACAACAAGGACGGCGTAATAAACCCGAGATGCGCCCCGAGATCAACTCAAAAGACGCCAGCCCGTATACAACTGTCACGTCTCCTTCTCCGGACTCTACCCCTTCCTTTGGCGAGCCTTCGGCCGCTTCGGCTGCCTGCGCGAACGCCACCAGCACCAGCGGCTCGCTATCACATGGAGCATCCATCACAACATTGACTGCGCCTGGCGTGTCAACTTTGGCGTCCGCGCCGGCCAGCATCAGCACCACTTCCAGCCGGGGGTCTAAGGGCAGCCCGGGCTCGTGTGGGACGTCGGCGGAAGAAGCTAACCCGCCGAGGAAACGCATAAGCGCGCCACGGAGGAGCGCCTCGGCTCGGATAAAGAGTTTGAACGGTGCTGCGGTAACGACGAGGAGAAACAGCAACTGCACGGCGGCGGCTGAGAACGTGAGCTCCGTGGATACCGGCATAACGACGCCGGACTCCGCTCGACCGGCGACGTCCTCTATCAACACTTCGACTTTCACCCTAACGAACGCTAACCTCTCCGCGGGTCAGTCGGCTATTGCTCTGGACCGGGGGACTCCCACCATTGCGTTGCACAGACTCCCGAGTCACATTGTAGCGAGCATAGCCCAGAACGGCAGCGGGACCAGTGTTTCGGCCTTGGTCCAGCAGGGCGCTCGCGTAGGACCCACCACCACTACCACCACCACCACCTCCCCCTCGGCTTCACAGGGGAACCACAGCATCGGGGCTTCCAAAACAGACGATTGTCAGTCCACAATTGTAATGTCAAGCCAGTCTGGTGGTGTCAACTCTGTAATAAACACTGTACCCACTGTCACGTCAACGACAACCACAGCAGCAGCAGCAGCAGCAGCAGTAGTGTCGGCCACAACGTCCACAACGGTGACCCAGCCTTCGAGCTCCGCCACGGCCGCTGCTTGTGTGGCAGCAGCAGGTGCGGCGGCGAGTTCAGCGTGTGGAAGCGGTCAGACCACATCGGTGACGACCGCTGTCAGCGTGGTCAGGCCAACGCTGCCCTCCGCAACGCCCGCCGCGGCCACCGCCGCGCAGACTCAACCCCGTCCTGGACTTGCAGCAGCACCTCAGAGGATGGTGGCCCCCCAGCTGATCGTCAGACCACCTCAGCAGCAGACGACCATCCAGCTGCCCCCGGGGTTCACCATCCCACCGGGTAAGGTTTGCAGGATCGGGGGTGCGGGGGTGGGGGGCAGCACACCTGTGTTAAAGTAACTTTCCCTGAGACTCATTGGTATGAGATGTGTGTGTGTGAGACACCCTGTTCTCCTCCCATGTTTGGGGAAGCTTTCTAAGTTGTGTGTGTGTTGTAAGGTGGTGCCAGTTCCTAAGGTACAAGCATGCTGTATTCCTTTTTATTCATAGGGGGGGGGGGGGGTTGAACACTTCCCCCAGCTCGGTTATGATATCACAAACGAACCATGAGAAATAAGAGAAAACTTGCACGAAGTTTGCATTGAAACTGTCAGATTGAATGTATATCTGCACAATCTTTTTGTAATTTAGCTGATGCTTACGTCTTTAACTCAAACTTGTGGATCCACAGTAATGCCCCCCCCCCCCCCCCCCTCACTGTGAGGAGAAGACGGGGCTCCCTCCAATGAACCCATGAAGAAAGAAGTTGCATTTCTTTTGAAGAAATGTGTCTTAGCAATCAGTGCAAACACATTTTGAAATGTTCACAACTAGAGCATAAAGACAGTCAAACTTTGAGCATACAGTTTTACAGTACTGCAAGATTCTTCTGAGTGTAAATACTTTTCGTTTTCTTGAAACTGGGAGAATTGCAGATCTACGTTGTACCAAGATTACGAAGTGTTTCAAAGGCTTTATGTAATAATCCAATTAACATACATTGTACACATTTATGGTCGCCGCAGAAGACTTTTGCCAGGGAGCCAACCTCTCTGAAGCTCCTGCTCTGTCTTTTGGGGAGAATGGCGTGTGTGTGTGTGTGTGTGTGTGTGTGTGTGTGTGTGTGTGTGTGTGTGTGTGTGTGTGTGTGTGGCCTCTCCAGCTGTCTTTTTTTTCTTAATGCTGCTCAGAGTTACTCACCTCAGGAATAATGTCTCAGTCACAACAACCAACAGAATGATCCGAATTGACCTCATGTCTTCTTTTTTTTTGGGGGGGGGGGGGCCTTTATGGAAACTCTGCAAAAGGTAAAGAAGTGTGTAATAACATTTAATCTTGACCTGACATGGGACACCTCAGTCACCAGTAACTGTAATCCTAGCTTTTTGAAAAAAAAAAGAGCAAAGAGTCCGTGCTACAGGGGAAACGCTACCAGTCGCGTTGTAAGCGATGAAATAAACAATAATACGCGACGGGACTGTCCTGACACATGACAATAACAGATGTCTTTTTCTATCTAAGGACGCCTCACAGTTAGACCGTGATGGCCACTTGCAGCAGAAGAAGCTCATCATTTTGGCTTGTGGTCGGTTTAACCCACGGCCCGGCTTGACTCGGTGCAGTAAAGTGCTGCTGCTATGGCCGAACTGCGTGTTAAACGTTCCTCCTGCGCTGCTTAAGAACCGGGGGTTAAACGTTCGGACGGGACTTCTTGGGCTGTCCTGTCACACGACTTTTAACAGACAAACTCTGAAACATTTTCGGTGCCCCTGGTATGAGATCATTCACTGTTCAGTACCAGTGCACGTCACATAATTATAATCCACATCCAATCAGAGCTGGGTGATATATGGACATCCTATCAACAATGTGACGTGAGACTAGATATCGTTTTCGATTTGGGATATCGTAATATTGCGTGTGTATAGAGTTGTCTTCTCCTGCTTCTAAAGGCTGCATTACAGTAAAGCGATGTCATCTTCTGAACTAACCAGGCTGTTGTAGCTGTTCTATTATTTGCCTTTATTCATTATATCCACATTACTGATGGTTATTTATCAAAGAATTTCTGTAAGTATTTTATAAAAAGCACCAATGGGCAACCCTACAATATCGTTGCATATATATATAGACATACAAATATCTATATATATCAATATAGATGCACTTAGGTTGGTTTAAATACCATTCATTGTCCGTGACGTTCTAGTGTTCCGTCAGATAAATGTTCTCCGTGGTTCCCCAGGGATGGTGTTGGTGCGCACAGAGCTGGGCCAGCTGGTGATGGTTCCTCAGCAGGCGTTGGCTCAGGCTCAGGCTCAGGCCCAGGCCCAGGCCCAGGCCCAGGCTCAGGCCCAGAACAACGTCACTCCACGACCTGCCACCCCCACGACAGGAGCATCCTTCAGAGTGACCACTCCTCAGGTGAGACTCCAGCCCCGGAGCCCACACGGGAGCTGCTGCCTGTGACCGATAGCACACAGTTTCTAGTTTACAAATAAGAGAAATTCAGAAAAGACTAATCAGAGACGTTGCAACACTGCAACATTGGTGGAGGAGACTTCCTAATTTACCCGAAAGGCGAACACCCAAAATTAGCAATTATTTTTCTGGCTCATGAAGGTTTTTTTGCCTGTCCTTATTGTTATTGTGAGGTGCATGTTTGAATAAGAACAGCAAGAAATGTCTCTCTGTAACCGTGATTTACATGTACATCTTTACTGTGATAAGCACATCAAAAGCATGCTTTTATAGTAGTTTCAACACTTCATAAATATGGGCATTTTATGCAGTGTATAGTACATTCACAAGTGAAGTTATTCTAGTGTAATCAGAACAATTAAAGGATCAGAAATGAATCATGCTTCATGTGGCCGATACGGTTCATCATGAAAATACAGGTCAGCTCAGATTCAGGCAGCACGAGAGCTTTCCAGTGACAATGAGGTTGCTTCTTTTTGGGTCAGGTTTTTTTCGATCATCAGCATAAAAGAGAAAAGTGTCTTTATGCTTCTTCATAATAATGTGGCCTCGGGGAAGCGTATTGTCGCTGCGTGTGAAAACCATGCGACTCCACATTTGACAATGTACTCGGTTGAATCCTGTCTTTATTGTACTCTACTGGGTTTTGTCTTCCTCGGCCTGCTCAATAATCAATATCACGATTGGGATCAGGGCCAAACAACGCAATCAGGACATCCTTGTATACGACATACCGTATTTAAAAGAAAACATTTTGAAAAAGGCATCCTCAGAAAGCTGCAAACAGGGAAGTTTTTCCTTAACTTGCAAAAAATTCGGGGATACATGACAATATAAATGGGCTGATAACCGGTTCTTGTGGGGTTGAAAATGAAGAGGAGTTAATATCCAGGACAGCAGAGAAAAGTGTGATCACACAGACGCTGTAGACGGTGGACAGCTCCTGGTGCTGAAACAAGGTCTAACAGACACATGACAAATAACAGCACTTTATTTGGATTAAAACAATATTGTGTTTTGATTTCAACAAATTGCATTCATCAGAGATTCAGAAACAGAGATATTGAGGATGTTATTTTATTGGATAGATAGATAAAAACTGTGGCCTGTTATCGGATAACATGGGTAAGATACACAGGATGTGTTCTCAACCACATGCCAACATACTATTCACACCGTACCATTTAGTAGAGTGCGTTCACGCTGCATAGTATGAGGATTTTTCGTACGCGAGAGAAAATGGACAACGTGAGCTCACTGGACACACTCAACCGCCCCCAAAATGCATTGCGGCTCCTCAGACTGTCCGATGGCGGACCGCGAGTCCGACGTTTAAACAATTAACTGCTGGAGGAAATACTTTAGAATACTATCGAGTGACAGCGAAGTACAGTTTAGAGGCAAAGCACCGGCGCTTACATACGTGATTGCACACTCAGTCTTTACCGTGCAAGCAGTAATCAGTGCGCACAGACTGAGTTCACTATGCAGTACTGTAACGTACACAGATGTAGCATTCGCTCATCTTAAAGAATTCAGACCACGCAGTCTTTTGTAAAGTTTTGCCGCTCCCCAAATCCAACATCCGCCGTCCTTCACCGAGGCGCTGACCTCAGACCAGAAGTTGGCACCGCAGAACCGCTTCCCTTCGCTTCAGATTCTTAAGGATGAGTTAAATGCGAGAGATTGTATTCTGCCAGTTCCAGTTTCGCGTTCTTTTCATTTTGATTCCCCACAATGCAAAAGGTCACGAGAGCAACCGTGACTGAAAGTGTCACATTGCACAGACACACTTTCTGTACATTTCGGTCTTTTATGAACGCCACAACCGCTGACCTTTTTAGTCAAAATGAGTCGGACCGATTCCTTCGGAGGAACGCTGATCTGATTCTTACGGCTGATATCGGGGGGGGGGGGGGCGGGGCAAACACCTCATTAAGCGAGCAGCTTAGCTCCCCGCCAACTAATTGGGATGTGATTAACACGCTTTAGCCGTGTAATTATCAGAACGACAGAGCGTGCCCGATTATTTTACGTATAGATTAAACTGCGATTAATAGGTGAATTAATGTCTCAAGGCTCCTTAATGACTTCACGGGCGTCCTCTCATCACACTCTAACAAGCCCACTGAATCATTCATTGGAATTAGCTCATGATCACCTGTGGATACATCATTCACGGAGAGACCTGCGTGCCGAATCCACACCTTTAACTGGCTTTAATGATGAGATCACCGGGTAGTTTGTCTCTCGCTGTTTCTCTGCAAATCAAGCAGGAAATGGCCCGGATAAATATCTCTTCGGATTAGAGCATTTTGTCTTCCTCGTTCACCTCAGAACATGCAACACTGGCACATCAGAGGGGTTGAAACGTATACATTGGCGTGTTAGAGTCAGCATTCATTATTAGAATAAAAGAAAAAGATAATAATGTTGCATTTCATCCTGTTTTGCAGCACGGTTGCTCAGTTATTTTTCTCTGTTTTGAAAACTTC
Organism: Pholis gunnellus; assembly: GCF_910591455.1. Taxonomy (NCBI): domain Eukaryota; kingdom Metazoa; phylum Chordata; class Actinopteri; order Perciformes; family Pholidae; genus Pholis; species Pholis gunnellus. Next base: position 4,695,806 of record NC_136528.1, read on the forward strand.
AGAAGAAGACCATGCCCAAGCCCAAGTTGACTTATTCAAACTGCTACCACCCGAAACCCAAATGCTGAGTCATGATTCGTGCAGATAGTTAGTTCTCTGTCGCAGAAGATGAACGAAGATCGAAAACAAAAAAAATCGGATTTGCGGAGCGTGAACCAGCGAATCTGGCACAGCTCAATTCAGTCGACGCATCGATTAATCGAGTAATCGTTGTGGTCAGGTGACGTCCTCGTTTGGAGACTATGCGCTCAACAAGCCCTCAAATCCCAACTCAATGTTTTGGAACCGAGCTTTGACTTTCGTTACGTTTTTCCAACGTCAGCGGGGAACTGTGAGGAAATGAAATTGTCCTCTATTGTCAAATACTGACCCGTGATCATCTAATCCGTCTGGCACACAGTACAGTATACGTACAAAAACTTCATCTTGTACTTTAAAGTGATAACATTGAGTTTAACGATAACTACGGACATGTTTTTTTAAATATTGCATGTTTATAGTCATCTGGTCAGACTATCGATGGCATAATACAGTAATAACTGCTTTAGAGAGAAGCCTGTTTTCCTTTTCAAGGCCAAGTGCTGGATTGGACCTCAACAGTTAGTCTTACAGCACACTCTTTGATCCGGCCTCTCAAGGCTGCAGTGAAGATTCCCCCCTAAAGACTTTCTTGATTCACCTGAGATCTCCCGCTCATCACATCACGAACTGCAACGACATAAGTCGGACACCAGAGAGCAGCATTCCACTATCTTTCTTTCTTTCTTGTTTTTTAATTCAGCTAAACTTTTCCTCTTTGCTTCGACCTCTACTTCTTGAATTGAACTGCTTCCTGCTCCCCTGACACTCTCCACAGTGAGACACGTGCTACTATTATGAGAAACACAGCCCCACAGTGCCAGCCCCATTCATGGGACGCATGCAGTGTGTGCTGCATTGGTGCATCTATGCAGTATCACTCTGCTGTGTGGTGGTGGTGGGAGGTTTTTACCTTCTCTCAGGTAGTATATCGCTGCACTACAGGCCGAGCTGAAAGAGGCCACGTAACAACCTTTTTGAAACTGACATTCATGTTTCCTAATCGATGGAAACAAGTTCCACCCTCGTACTTTTCGCAGCATAAAGTGATGCTCACGCAGACTCCACAGACGGAAGTCCGCATCAGTTACACAACAGCACCCCCCTCCTCCCCTCCCGCCTCCTGCACTCGCACCTGCATCCACTCCGATGCGGAACACCCCCCCCTTCCTTCTGCAAATAAAGAGACTCGCAGACTGTCATCGCCTCTCACCGCCGCGCCTGTGACAAATTAGCCGGGCCGCGGCGTCGCCGACTCGACAGGAAAAGCGGTGGCAGGGAAAAAATGAAAGGGAATGGTGTTTATTCCCAGAGCTCAGCCCCTCCGTCGGCCTGTCACTCTTCCCGTGACCCCCCGAGGGGAGGAACGGAAGGCATCCCGAGCTTCCTTCCTTCCATACCTGTTAAATCATTCATCATCCAACTGCCTGATTATTTTACAAAAGCTAACAAGGCTTTTGGTTTTCTCAGGAGCGTGTTCGTGTGCAAAGAGGGGGGGAGGGAGAGAGAGAGAGAGCGAGAGAGAGACAGACAGGGGTAGAGAGAGAGAGGCATCGCCGGCGGCGGGATGCACCCCGTGGCTCTCACCGGCACCCCCCCCCCCCGCTTCCCCCCGACTTCTCAGTGCAACATTCTTTTGGATCGCACACAAAACTTTTTTTAAGCGGTAGGGAAACTCCCTCCTCCTCTCTTATCCTACTTCTTCTCACCTCTTTCCCTCTGTCCTTGGCATGGCTGTGTGTCTGCGTTTTGTGTGCAAGACAAATGGTGTGTGTGTGTGTGTGTGTGTGTGTGTGTGTGTGTGTGTGTGTGTGTTTGTGTTGGCCCGCCTATGACTGGAGGGTTGTGTGCCAGAGGTCGGGCCATAGGCCCTGTTGGGTTGTCTCGGCCCACAGACAGGATAGCAACCAGGAAGTGTGTGTGTGTGTGTGTGTGTGTGTGTGTGTGTGTGTGTGTGTGTGCACCCACCGCCATTGGCTTCTGCACCTTTTAATATGATAATAATAATAATAAACAAACTCCAGTTATGACACATTTCAACATCAACCTTTATCAGAACCGACAGTGTCTCCATTTCAACCTACTTTGAATGGTACACATCTCATTATTGAGTGTATTTGTCAAACACACCAATGGGTCCCATATACTGTACTTTGTGTGTATATATATATATATATATATATATATATATATATATATATATATATTATACACGCAGATTGAAAGAGATGGCAGACAATGTCAGACTCCAAATAAAAACTGTAGCACCTACAAATCAACACGAGACATCTTGCTTATTTTGTGCATCAATTAGCAATGAAATGCAACAACGCACCAACCCGAAGAAATGCTTGTTTTGGGGGGGGGGGGGTTAAAAGGGGCTGGATCGTCAAATTACAGCTGAACGCCGGCACTTAAACCTCCTGGTTTTCGAGTCCACTGTGCTCGAGTGAAGTGCCCGTCAAAACATACAATAAAGGAATCTGTCCAAATACCCACAAGCACACTGTACATGTAGGGGAGCGTGAGCAGCCGGATCTCTCTTGTTTATGTCCCGCATGGTCTGTTTGTACTAACTGGGAGGTTTTATTTCTCTGTCGTGTGTCTTCTGTGTTCTCCAAGCAAGTGTCATCAAAACAGTTTCACCACTCTACTGTAGTAATCATCTCCTTATTAGGGGGGGGGTTTAAGATTCAAACATGTCTGCTATGTACCTGTTTCTTTGTTCCAAGAAACACCGGTCTCTACCAAACCACCATAATCATCATATCTCATGTCTGCATTTCATAGTCAACCGCTTGTACGCGCTTTAGAGGTGACACTACAGTTGATACGCGATTTTAACTAATTGATATCATCATGAGACTTCCCCAGTTGAAGACAATTATATTTTGTTCATCAAATATGCAAATGAGGCATTATCTTTGCAAATTTGCATACATTTCCAGAACAGAAACGTGAGCATTGGATGAAGCCAGCTTCAAAATGATTTATTAAATCTTTTTGTTGATGTATGTGAGTCAAAGGTTTTTACAGACGGGATTATCTCTTAATAAAAACCCATTTCGCCATGTTTTTAGAAATCAAATATTGTATACATCAGGCTATGAATGATATATGAACACACCCCTCTGTAAAAACCTTCAGAATACAGATAGGAATGAAACTGGAAGGTTTGGTGTCTGTGAATGCTAATGAAGTGGAGATTTCTGGCTCAGAGTCTGAAGTAAAGACATGTTTTGTAAAATGGCATACATGTTGAAGACACTACACTACTAGTAGATATCACCATGAAACTTGCCCAGTTGATTACTTACATTAAGACAATCATTTTTTGCATTGCAATTTTTCCCGAAATGTTATGTTTAAATATGCAAATGGGGCATTCTCTAATGGTAACTTTTGGTGGAAATCTACGGACCAAATAGACAAAGTAGTATGTGCTTTCCACGAGTCTGAACGAAAATTCTATTGTCTCCATAAACCTTCACTGTTATGCAGATGATACCCAATTATATCTATCGATCACGCCAGACAAAACCAACCAGTTAGCTAAACTCCACGCAGGACATAAAAACTCTGATGTTAAACTCGGACAAATCTGAAGTATTGTACTTGGTCCTGAACACCTCCGATATGAATTATCTCATGATATAGTTACTCTGGGTGGCATTGCCCTGGCATCCAGCCCCATGGTAAAGAATCTTATCTTTTGTCAGGATAAGTCCTTTTAACTTCCGGATGAAACCAATTTCAAGGACTGCCTTTTTTTCCACCTACGTAGCGCAGAAAAAGTAGTTCCTGCATGTGTTACTTCTAGACTAGAGAACTGCAATTCATTATTTTCAGGCTGCTCTAATAACTGCATAGAAACAGTGTTTAGCCTGTGGTGTCTCACCTTAAATACCGGCAACTTTGTCATGACCTACAGTTATCAATGAATCAACATTTCTGTATCGGGAACGCGAGTGGCAGATTTCTTCAGGTTGCGTAATAGGTAGATGTCATTGGTGTGGTTCGGTCCTGTGGACACACATGTCCCCTCCCCGCCTGCCATGAGACTCCAGCAGTGTGACACACCGTGACAGACTGCAACCTGACCGACACATGCTTTTTCTCCGTTTCACCCTTTTCGACACCACCAACGTGACGCCGCCCTTCTTCGTTCCTTCCCGCCGCCGCCGCGACCTGTCCTCGTCCATCCGCGAGGCACGCCGCTGCTCTTTTCTTCTTCTTCTCTCTCTCTCCTCCACTCTTGCCTCTGAAACGGACGCACGCTCACCTCCGCCCCCTTTCTTTCTCTGCATCCCTTGTATTCATTTCCCCCTTCCTCGCCTGCTTTCTTTGATATCTCTACGCTCTCTGTTTCTCGCTCTCTCTCTTCCTCTTCCCCTCTCTCTCTCTCTCTTCCCTGCAGTCTTCTGCGACCTCTCAGACCACCAGGCAGTGCCCTTTGACCCCGGCCAAGATGGTACCGTCTCCCTCTCCCACCCAGTCCAGCCCTGCCCTTCAGACCTCCTCTTCCTCTTCTTCTTCATCTTCTTCCTCCTCCTCCTGTCCTGCACTCCGCCCAGTGAGACAACCCTCCTTACTCGCCTTCTGTGCCGCTTTATGTTTTCTTTCAAAAGTACTGTTGGATTTGTTTGCTGAGAAAAATGTGAAGAATGAAGTATAGAAGCCCCGGCTGCTCCTCACGAGCACTGGTGGAGATAATATTTTCAGTTAAACTCTCCCACTTCTGAGGAACCGATTTGGTGCCTTTCTAGACCTTTTCCCTGTGTTTGTGCGATTTCTCATCATACTGTACATACACTAAGTGCAGATCATAGACTGTACATAAAAGGTAGGCAGCATGATGTCACCCATTGGTTTGTTGGACTGCTGTTTTGAGGCCTCGAGTTCACCATTTTGGCCATCGCCATGTTGTTTTTTTGCAACCAGTGAGCGGAGGTGACCATATTTGGTACTGCGGAGGAGTGACGTAGAGGCTCCGCATACGGTAGTGGTAGCGACCTGTCAATCACAAGGTGGCCCCGCCCTAAAGCATACTCCGCTTTATGGTCTATTTTACTCTCAATGGACCAGAATTTACTACATGAACATCATGCTGTATTTAAGAAGACTTGAAACTAGAGATTGAGACCATAAACTCATGTTTCCAATGTTTACTGAGGTAATAAATCAAGAGAGAAGTAGTCATTTTCTCATAGACTTCTATACAATCTGACTTCTTTTTGCAACCAGAGGAGTCGCCCCCTGATGGTCAGTAGAGAGAATGCAGGTCCAAGGCCGAAGATAGCCGCTTTGTGCAGATAGAAGTGTATTTCGGCTCGCACCGCGCCGCAAGGCCGCATCCACGTATGTGGCTTGAGCGACCAGACCCTCATGCATTTTCAGGGGAGCATTCACACCTGTGTTTAGAGCTGTCCGCTTTACGATTGCATCACATATTTTCCTCGCCAAGTGTGAAAAACAGGCCCTGAGAGATTCAAAAGAGGTGGTGAGGGGCTTTTGGAGTGAGAGACCGCTGATGGCACCTTGATAGGAGGCGTCCCTTATCAGGTAGGTGACTGTGAAGAAAAGCTTCGACGGCCTCCTGTCTCTCCCAGCCTCTAGCGTGCCACCGCCTCCCCTTTCTCCCCCCCCAACCCCTCCCTCACTTGTCTGTTAAGCAACGTCCAACGAAGTCAGGACACCAGATGTGACAGGGAGCGCCGCGGCGCCTGCCTCCTGTTCTCCGTGGCCTTGCTGCGAGCGAGGCGTCACGTCCTGTTTATCTCTCTGTCTCTTCCTTGCCCCCCCCCCCCCCCCCCCCCCTTCCACAGAAGGTCCCCGCGGCGCCGGCCGTGGCAGTGGCGGCTCCGCAGCAGGCCCCCGTGGTGGCGGTGGCCCCCCAAGCCCCAGCCCAGGCAGCCTCCCAGCCGACGCAGCCTCCTCAGACGGGCATCGCCGCGAACCCCGGAGGTCCCATCGTGTCCCAGGTCTGTTCCCTCTTTCTTCCCCCCCGCCGCCCACACTTCACCCTCCAGGGCGCAGGCAGGCGCTGTCACACGTCCGCCAGCGGCTGCCGGCTGTGTCACAAGCTCCAGCCTCTCCGCCCCCCCCCCCCCCCCCCCGGACCCAGCAGCCTCGCCGCCTTGTGCAGCTGGCCCCCCGCACCGAGAGTCTCACACATGCACACACACGTTCACACTCGTACGTTCAGACGAGCGCATGCAGACCCAAGGACACTCACAACAATATTCAGAGACACACACACAGACTTACAGATGCAGGCTTACATGCATATTCATAATCGGCACAGAGGTGCAGATTCACACACACACACACACGCACACACACACACACACACACACACACACACACACACACACACACACACACACACACACATCTCCATATATATCTATATTCAGGCCGGAGAGCCCTCTAAGGCCACAGTTTGTCGCCGCTGGCAGTTTGAGTAGACAGGTGCCATGTCTCATTTGGCTACAAAGATGACCGGGCAGCGTGCTGATTCTTTACCAGTCCTAGTATTTTCATTCTGTAGCATCTCTGCTCAGTATTAATAAAAGAAGGGCAGCATAAATAAGTTCCTCTCTGCTCAGAATTTGACCCGGCGCCTTTCTTTTAACACCAAACTCTGATCCTAACATCGGCACTAATCCCAGCATCCCAGTAACAAAAGAAGATCATTTATTCAAACGTTGCTGAGCACTCCGGAAGCAATATTTGAGCAACTTGTATCCCTTGCTGCCAGCTCTACTCAGATTCCCCTCATCGGGTGAATAATCGTTTTCTTGCCTCTGACAGGAAATGCAGGAGAATGTCAAGAAGTGCAAGAATTTCCTGGCCACGCTCATCAAGTTGGCGTCCCACAACTCTCCGTCCCCCGAGACCTCCAAGAACGTCAAGTCTCTGGTTCAGGACCTGCTGGTGAGCGTTTTAAAAAAATGTGCGACAGACGTCATGGAAGTATTGTGCTTGTGTAGTTAGGAGAGTTTATCTTGGTGCTTCTTTTCTATATCCAGATTGAATCCAGATTGAGAATATGCATAGGAGTCAGTCAGGAGTGGACGCCTTTCGTGTGTTGTTGTAATGAATATGTTAGACCTGTAGATGGCAGCATGAAACCCTCATTGCTCCAGTTGCACATTGATGAGCTGCGTCCTGAGGTGCTAGGATTGGAGTTGGGGATGTCATCATGTTGCATTCAAGTCACCGCGTTGTGCTCTAACTTACTGTGTGGGCTGTCTTGTGAACTGGTGTTACCCCCCCCCCCCCCTCTTCCTCACCTTGACAGGATGCCAAGATCGAGCCGGAGGAGTTCACCAGCCGGCTGCAGACTGAGCTCAAGTCGTCTCCGCAGCCGTACCTGGTGCCCTTTCTCAAGGTGTGGTCCTGGCTTCTAAACCTTTTATTTTATTTTATTTAATTAATTTTTTTAACACTTCTCCAAAACCCTGATTTCTAAATGTCTCTTTTAAACTGGCTACTAAACAATTAACCTTAAGCGTGCCATCTACACCTCTCTCATAAAAGTGCCCTTGTTTTTTAGCTGGGGCCCAACTTTGACAGATAACTGGGCCCCTCAAATTCACCCCTAAAATCAAACCTTTTTCCTTAACTGCTCCCTAACCTGCCCCTTAAATCACTCCCTAAGCGTGGCTCCTCAAGCTGGCTCTCTCATGTATTCTCCTAAACTCACCCCCTAAAGTAGCCCTTTCCCTGGCACCAAGGCCAGTGATGGCCAGGCCCCTGACAGTAGAATGATACACACACACACACACCTCTGACCTGACTTCTGACTGTGTGTGACAGTGGCCCCCGCAGCCGTCCCCGCCAGCAGCCGGCGGTGTTTTCTCCAGCCAACCGCGATGAGCGTCAGATCAAGGCCGCCCGACGCGGCCACAGACACACGTTGTCATGCAGCGTTAGGCCGCTTACGTCAAAAGAATCTGCCTGAAATAGTCGGTGCGGGGCATCGGCTCCTCAGGTTTCGGCAGTGGTTATCAGATAACGTGTTTCATGTAGGACATGTTTACGACGTACAGTATAAAGTGAGACATCTCAGCATCTTTACCCTGTAACCACGACAACATGCACGCTAAGCCAGCCAGTGACCACACCACCATTTGCTTTTTTTCCCCCCAGCTGTGCGTGCATGTTCATTCTCTCACGCATGTGTGTTTGTCCGCTCTCCGACTCTAAACCACCGACCTCTCTCTGCCCGTCAACAGAAGAGCCTCCCGGCCCTGAGGCTGTCCCTGCTGAGCAGTCAGCACACCCCGACCCCGCAGCAGGGAGTCAAACTGGCGCCCGGCGGCCCCCCTCCCGCCGTCGCGGCCGGGCCAGCTGTCCACGTGCGCCACCCCAACAGCGTCGGCGTCACGACGGGTGCCGGCGCGCTGCCCGCCGGGACGCTGGGACATGCAGCTGGCGTGGTACGTACGGAGCCGACCGGGCGGACAGTGCACACGCATTGTTTGCATCTACAGTTTAGATTTGAATTGACTCGAAGGGGATCCAGAGAGGAGCGGAACACAGGAAGTACAATGCATCGCAGTCCACAACAAGAGCAGTAATTCAAAATGTGGGTGCAAAGTGTGTGTGAGCTACAGAGGTCAGGTAATACATGTGAGGAAAAATATTTAACCACAGTATTCCTGAATTCAGTGGGGAGGGGCTGGAATGTGATGGATGTTTCAATGGGTCTTATACAAGGCTGAGTGTCACAGTGCTGCAGTCACACAGCCACCAGTCGGTGAGAGTCACACCCAGCTCAATAGACGCAGCTGAGACAAAAAGAAGAAGTTTCAGTAGTAGTAGTAGTACGTGGGCTTAGGATTCCAAGTAATGCATATTGAATTGTAAATTGTTAAATGTCATATAAACAAGATCAAGTGTATCCGTGCAGACTCGGGGGAAGCGCATGCACACCCTTTGCACCAGACCCTGTTCCCCAACATCGACTGTGTTTCTTCTTTGCCTGTTATTAGAGTTATTCCTTTCAAGTTATCTGATACTTTATCAGTTAAGCTGTCTAAATGACACAAGCTTGTTTAGTTTGTTTGTTTCACAGGCTCACAGGATGTTGTTGTTGTTGTTGTTGTTGTTGTTGTTGTGCCTGGGATCAGCTGACCAAACTGTACGAGTGGCGCGCCGATCAAAAGCAGATGGCGGCCCGAGCACTTGACTCAAAGGCACCTTGATGATTACTGTCTGTTACTGTTTTGCCCAGACTTTAGACAGGCTGATTAGAAGAGCGCGACCGTGGAACTTTTTGGCCGCAAACCAAACTCTTCTTCTTCCCTTTTTTAAAATGCCTCATTTCATTTATGCGTACAGCGTATTCATGTGTTTTAGGCCAACAACTGACCCATCTACTATTACTGACTATTACATTGTCGTTAAGTATGATATAAACGTTTAACGTCATCATAACCTACACTAGTTTCAATAACATTTAAAATAAATTGTATTACTATTATTTTTACTTTTGTTTATTATAAATATTTGGGCTTTTCTCATTCAATCATCATTTTCTCATCAAGTGATACTGTGATAAGTACTACCTGGACGCTGTCTTGGTTGAAGCTCCAGTGGTGACGCTGTGACGGCGGGACGGACACGCCGCTGTCCTCCAACTCCAACTTTTCAACAACGAAATAGTTTGCCACTAGAATTATTTGAAGGACGACATTAAAAGTTTGACACATGGGGGCTTTAAGTGCAAGTCTACCAGGGTGCGTTCTGAGACGATGGACTCTCCTCTGGTTGACTCTACTTACTACTGAGGATGAGTGCGTGTGCTCTATCCCAGTGAAACACCCCCATTGGTCAGCCGTTCCCCCTGGCAACCTGACGAGTAGTACCCAAGGTTACGAGCAGTTCGTCCAGTGACAGTGCGGGGAGGGTCCAGCAGCAGATGGGTCAAGCGAGGTCAGACTCAGACTGGTCTGGTCTATGGGGGGGGGGCTGTTGGAGCTGGAGGGTTCTATCTTTCTCTTTTACATTATTTTTTTTCTAACTAGTTTTTCTTTTTTTTCTTTTTTTCTCTCTCTTGCTTTCTCTCTTTCCCTCTTTTTTCCATCCTCTGCTCGCTCTCTCTCTCTCTCTCTCTCTCTCTCTCTCTCCATCCCGTCCCAACAGTTTCTCTCACTGTATCTACCCCCGCATCCCTCCCTCCCTCCCTCCCTCCCTCCCTCCCTCCCTCTCTCCCTCCACCCGTTAACCGTTGAAGGGTGAAGCAAGGTAACTAGGTCAGCCCCGGGTCAATTTTTAAAGCAACGTGGCGGCCGCAGTCCATGTCCAGAACAGGCCTCTGCTGTCTCTCTCTCCATCTCTCCCTGTCTCTCTCTCTCTCTCACGCACACACACACACACACACACACACACACACGCATGCATAAAACACCAGCATAAGTTATCACACAAAACATTAGTAAATGATCGCCCCCGGCACATCAACAGTCTGAAAGCAGACGGCTATGCTGAATTAGGCTCTCGTACCACAGTAGCACGAGTAACATTTCTTACAGTAGCACTAGTGTGGAAAAGTGGAGCGATTCTAACTTTTACCACTATTACTACCATGCATCTGGATTTTCTAAATAATTCTGTAACCAGAGGTGGTATGATGTAGTTTGGATTGTTTTTATTGCAAGATATCAGAAATATATCTAATTATATTGGTACTTTGAGATGATTTTGTATTTAGATTTTGAAAAGAATTACAGTTGTAATGAAGAATTGCCGGACCTCAAACTTCCTCAGGGCAAATGCCTTGTTTGGTGGGGAATGAATGGAGACTAGTAACTAGGCCACATCACTACACACACAGCAGTTTGTTCTGCACTGAAACAACGGGTGCAGATGTTAAAAAAAACAATATCATTGGTAACAACCCTGTCCTTCAAATAATATAACAATATCAGAAATCGTAAGAAGGTCAACAAAGCTAAATAAGAACAACTGCAACCTCATAGGCTACAACACATGTGTGCAGCCGCTGACTATCAGCCACAGATGAGCGGGGCGCACCGTGCATGTGCGCCGACACGTTCTTGCAAGCGCTACCAGTTGCGTGGGTCAAATGCGCGTGGTCTTGAAATTCTGAAATATGAGTACGATCGAACGGAAGAGGTCACTGCGGAGACAACTGTCAAACACGCGTGCTCCACACAGGACGAACATGCTGCTCCACACAGCTAACGCTAATAGAGTCTGTTATTGAGGAAGCAGCCGCCCTTTAGGAAGAACACCAGCGCTGTGGAAACCATTGGTGTGTGAAAAATGTAATGTCAGTTTTTATTTACAGTAATCATGCTGGCATCTGTCATTTAATAGTCACTTTGTTTAAAAGTAGAAGAAAAAGATCATTTTGAAATGAAAGTTTCAGTGTCTTCCTCTTTAACCCCCCCCCCCCCCACACACACACACACACACACACACACACACACACTCCCTCTCTTAACTGTGTCGCCTGCTGGCCAGAGGTGCTCGCTATCTCTTGCCTGCACTGAATGTATAACTCTCTCTCTCCCCCCCCCCCCCCCCCCCCATACCCCCTGCACCCCATTTCCCTCTCCCTCTCGCAAGCCCCTGCAGTGGATCTCTAGGAAAAAAATGGCCTCTGTCCTTTTTTTTTCTTTCTTTTTTTCAAAGCAGCCTGAACAGTAATATAGCATGTGTCAGGGAATGGAAAACAAGGCTAAAAAATATGCAGCAAGAAGCAAACTAGTAGGAATGGATGGCTGAGCCCGAGGCCGGGCCCGTGGCTGCTAGCAAGGAAGGAAGTGACTCTAATAGCCGAGCACAGCACACCCCTCCCCCCCGATCCCCCTCCTGCTCCTTCTCCTTCTTCTTCTTCTTCTTCTTCTAAACTACTTTTTCACCGCAGCCGTGACTTCTCATTGTCTCACATGGAAACGCGAATGTAGGTCATGTACAGTGACAGGAATCCGTCCTGAGCATTTCACATGTCTTACAGTCAGAATGGAAATCAGTACACAAAACTCGGGCCATTTCTTCCAACTAAGTCTGCAAAGGGAGCAAACGTTGACCCCCCCCCCCCCCCCCCTCCCAGAATGATTCCTCTCAGAGAGGGCGTTGAAGTGCAGAAGTTCTTCAGCAGGAATGCAGTTTTTCCTTTTCATTTACAAAGTTGTTTCATTCTTTGAAATGCTACAGTTAAGTATATATTCTTATTTTTTTTTCGTTTTGTTTGTGCTTCCTCAGGGTATCAAGACAGCAGGCACCGTCGTCGGGGGCCACGTCCGGATGCCCGTGGTGATCACGCAGTCCGTCAGAACGCAAGGTAGGACGTCTTGCAAGGGAGCAACCTCCAGATTCAATCACATGCACAGTTATACAGCTTTTATTTCAGGGCCCTTCTTTCGTTCGTGTCTGAAGTGCAGTCACGGAGGAAAGACGGCGGTAGCTTTGAGTCGTCCGCCTTTTTGAAGAAGTCCTCCGACGCACACCCGGCTTCTGTTTCTGGCCCTGCAACTTTTTTCTTTTTCTTTTTTCTTTTCTCTGATATTTCAAACTCAGCCCGACCTTCTGGTTGAATATGAAGAGCCAGCGAAACGGGTTAAACAAAAGTAGCCATTAGTGAAACCTTCACAGTTCTCTCAGTAGGCTGTAAGATGTGTAAACAAGCAGAAGCCACAGAGAGAACAGGTGCAAGCTTCTTTTTTTTTTTTTTTCTTCTCCTCCTCATCCTGTCTGGTTATGAAGCCTTCTCAAACATTTGCGCTGCTGCTGCTTACTCACACTGATTCACAAACAGTCTTCCCAACAGAAGCCCCGCAAATATCGCCCCAGCACCAGCCGGGCGTAACGCTCCCCTAAGACGAGCTGTGTTCTCTCAGGTGGTGTGTGTGTGTGTGTGTAATGTGTGTGTGTACCTATTTTTGTGCGTGTGTGTGTGTGTGTGTGTGTGTGCGTGCGATCGGAGGTGCATACAAATTTGATCTGCCCCCCTTCCCTGCGATCGCCTGCAGTGGAAGATCTGTAGGTTGTTTTATGCCCATAAATTGGAATGCGGGGATAGTTTCTAAAAATACTTTGTCCGTGCCTCTCGGCGAGGAACATGCCTGTTAAAAATCAAGTTTAAATTCACTCTGGCAGTCCTTGTGCCTCTCCGGGAAGAAAAAAAAAAGGAGAAAAAAAAAAGCGTGTGTCTCGGAGCGGGATGCGTTCGGGGAGTGTAAGGAGAGGCCCGGTGAAGCGCAGTGGTATTGACAGAGCGACGCTCCTCAGCGCCGACCTGGGGAGGGCGACAGTACCGCTCCCCCCCCCCCCCCCCCCCCCCAACACCTCCCACCCCCCTTTACCCTCCATCCACCCCTGCGAGGATGACAGAGACGCACTTGAAGGTAGTCGTTAGACGGGAGGATGTTTGACGCAGATAGAAGGGGACATTTCAATGATAACATTACTCCTTCCCTGTTTTGTTTAGTGTTTTCTTCACTGTCCACCCCCCCCCCCCCTCCCATCACTTCTTCTCTTTTCTTAACAGGCACAATGGGGAAGGGAGGCCTCATCCAAGCGGGCAAAAGTCCCGCGGGCCTGGCTGCTGTTCAGATCTCTGGGAATCAGAAAAACAAGCTCAACGACCCCGGAGGAGGTTCTTTCAGGTACAACTCTCCGACTGCTGTTCCCGGCAGCCGTCACACGGGGGCAGCATTTCACTAAGATGCCCCCCCCCCCCCCTCCAACTGCGTGACTACAGGCTACACTGTCAGCTAAGGACTCCCAGTGTTTATCCCAGTTGCCTGCACTGGCCACCTCTCTCTCTCTTTCTCTCTCTCTCTCCCTCCCTCCCCCCCGTGCACCCACCACATAGCAACACACCAGCCAGCCAATAGATTGACCCCTCGCGGATCGCCCTCTCGTTGTGTCAGTGTCACACAACCCGTCCGTCCTCGACAGGATCACAGAACGAGCCGCGGCTTTATTTTTTTCTATTTTTTTTTTTGAGAAACGAGGTAATTGCGTCCAGATGGTCGGGAGTTTTTCTGGATGCGGTTCTGAAAAAAAAAGAAATACCTCTCGGTTAAGTCAAACATACGGCATTTTAGCCCGCGGCTCCGCTCTCCCCGTCTCCACCGCTTCAGCTGGGCTTTTTGTCTCAAAACATAAAAGGTTCATCGCCCACATGCTGGCCTCTGTGGTTCATGTTCTGCGCGAGGTCTTTGTGTGTGTGTGTGTGTGTGTGTGTGCAGCATATGCGTGCTAGTGTGTGTTTGCATATACGCCTCTCTTGTTTGTTCGTGTTTGTGTCCCTGCTTGGATGCACATGAACATATGTGTATATCCCTAAAGATCTGAGAGTATTGTTTACGTGTCAAAATGTGTGTATGCGTGTACTGACAGGAGCAGGGGTTTTCAGGGTTGGCCTGGTGTGACCCGGTGGGGCCCGAGGGAGGGGGCGGGGGGGGGGGGGGGGGGTCCAGAGGAGTCTAGGTCATGCGGGCCAACGGGTTCGCGGTAATGGCTGCCGTCTCCCGAAGGGGGAAAGGCTGCCGCCCCCCGAGGCCCTGATTGATAAATCAATAAATCTTTAGCTGCGTTGGTAATTAAGCTGTCAGGCTCGCTTGTTACTGTCGACCTCTCTCTCTCTCTCTCCCCCGCGGTGATCACAGCCCCCCCCCCTCGCCCCCCTCGCCCCCCTCGGCACACACAGAGGCGCCGGTTTCGACATAAGCCCAATAACGCACAGCACCACTGTCCCAGAAGAGGCACGCCACTGACATTCCGCAGCGTAGATTCCCTTTAATCAAGGTCACGTGATGATCTGCCTGCTCTGCACTTATGTGTTGGACAAGCCAAGTCCCCGAATCCATGCGTTTGTCCCCACGTGCAGGTAGCCTGCTTTGTTCCGACAACGCGCTCCCACTGAACCTACTTGAGTCAAATTTGAGGTCGCCGAAGCCGATCATTCAACTTTGTCTTCGTCTCTCATTTGTTTCTTGTTGTTTTGCTCTTCTTCAGTCTTGGAAACCGCGACACAAATATATTTTTACTATCATCTTCATTCTTAGTTATATTTGAGTGACCTGTGAGTTTCTACCGAGTTTTATTTTCAACTGCTCAGGTGCGATTCATACATAAAACATGTTTTCACGCGACGTTTTGCTACTTTTCAGCAAAAGTCAAACATGAAAGAGGAGCAAAATGTCAAAAAGCGTGAAAATGATCGTGAGACAGAAAAAAAAGAAAAGAAAACGTGCTTCCTGCCTGGTCGGTCAGCGTCCACCAGCCTCTCGTCCCACCGGGCCTGCGCCGCGTCCATGTGTGTGTACGGCTGTCACTCCGAGCCACCGGTCCCAGCAGGCCAGCTGTAGCACAAACACACACATGTATATACACACTGCGGGGCTTGTGGGGTTTTCCAGTGCAGCTCCAGCCTTCTGTGTAAGTGCTTGTGTGGGTCTGTGTGTGTGTGTGTGTGTGTGTGTGTGTGTGTGTGTGTGTGTGTGTGTGTGTGTGTGTGTGTGTGTGTTTGAGTGTGTGTAGTAGTTTACAGTACAGAGTGAAAGCAGCTGTCTCTGTGCCCCCCCCACCCCCTTCATCTCTCTGTAAACACTCAACATCCGCTGTAATCACAGGCGAGCCAGCCGAGGCCCTCAGCCCTCTGCCAACCCTCGGAGCTCAGCCCCCCCCCCCCCCCTCAAATTTCGACCCCCGTTCCCTTCGCGGTGGACACACACATCCGCGTGCGTTCAAAAACACGGGAAAAAGACGCGCACAGATAATGCACTCGGAGCAAATGCTTCTTTTTTTTGTTTGCCAGTCACTGTTGCCAGTGGGTTTTTAGCCCACCAGCCCTTATTTCCCATCCAGCAAAGTGAGTTCATTCTGCCTTTGTGGTTAAATCCTTTGTTGCTCTTTAAATTGCTATGTGATGTAAAAAAAAAAGAACAGGCTTTACAAATAAAATTGGACTCAATTACACCTCAAAAGTGACCTCCCAAAAACTGGTTAATGCAGAGACTTGGAAGCACAGCAGCCACAAGATTATCTTGTGTTTGGAGTGGGTGCCACTATAAAGAGAGAACATTGGTGGCACTTCAACAATAGGAAAGTCTGGAATGTATTGTTATAGACGGGCCACATCAAACCAACGTATTTGTGACATACGTCTTCATCAAAACATCTATAACACACCCAGGCAGGATGAACAGCTCGAGTGCGGGTGGTCCATTGAATTAATGGTCACTTAATAAACACGGGGCCGCTTTTGTTGCTGGCTTTATTGGCCCCTCTCGCGCCACCGGTGCCTTCATCCATCGGGCCATAAAACATCCCATCGGCTGCCTCGTGGAGAGTTCTTCTCCAGGGGTCCGCGGCTCTCGGTGCTGCACTGGCACGGCACTGGGTGTTAGTCACAGGGATCAATCAGCCCCCCCCCCCCCGCCATCGCCTGGGCACCGGGACCTTTATCCACAGCGGTAGGGGGTTGCTGCTTTGGTATTGATGCTGGTGATGGTGATGGTGAATGCACCCCCCCCCCCCCCCCCCCCCTGTCCATCCACACGCTCAAACACACACAGCCTCTAAATGACAATCCTCTCACCACCTATGGCGTGCCCCCTCGCCTGAAACACAAGCTTGATATGGAAACGACATGCATATGTATTCATGGGAGCCTGGCGGCTCCATGTCCCCGAGCCAGCCCCGACCAATAACCGAGAGGCTGCTCTTTAGCTTCTGCGGTGGGAGCTAATTGCATCTCTGCTTTATTAGCGCAGAGGTGTAGCGGGGAATATTTAGCGTTCCATATGTCGCTCCCTTCTTTTAGTGTCGGACCCGTTCTCTGGCTTTCCCGTTTTTTGATTTGAACCCCGGCGAGCCCAATCAGCCAGAAATCAGACCAAAAAGGAACGTACTCCGAGTATCACCGGTGCTCTTGGGACATGTGGTGATGCTTGATGTTCCTATACAGCGGTAGCCAGTGTAGTAAAGTAATGTAGATTGTTGTGCATCAATTAAACTCTGACTCGTGAAAATGAACAACACTTATTTCTAACTCTCTGAGTGAAATTGGAGCACAACGGAGAAAATAAAAGTACTTCTATGAGTTATTATTGTTATTATTCACTATTTCATCAGCGCAGTTTGTGTTTGAACAGATCATTAGAGGTGACAACATTATAAATTCACTTTTATGTTGTTTTTTTAATAGGGATACATAAACAGACGAATACCGTGCATCATAACTTCTAGTGTTACCTCAGTAGTTTGCAGGAATTACACTTGTTAATACAGTTAATAAGTTTTCTTACATTTAAAAAACTAAAGAAATTATATATATTTTTTAATTAAATACCAAACTAGCTATGCTTCAGATTTCCATTTACAACATTTTAATAATCTGTCCAACCATGTCATCTACCCGGAAAAATGAATAGCAAAAATATTTACGTGTAAATAAATAGTATGCAATTCATATATAATTTATACACAAGGCTCACCGCCTATTTTAAGGAAATAATCTAATCGAACCTGTTGCGTTGTCTCCTGTCAGCCTCAGAATTCTAGCTGCCGTGCTCAGCTTTGCTTCGAGAGGCGATTCGTTCAACAGATGTATATGTTGCAAAGCATTTTCATCTACCATAATTTATGTTTTTTATTTGTTGTTGTCACCATTTCTTAACATGTGAAAAGTAACGGATACGGTCATCAACCTGACTGGCACATTTAACCAGACTGCATGTATGGTTTAAAGCCGTGGAGGTAGCGACGTTTCTTCTTAACCAGACTGAGCATGGCCTCGGGCGTGTTCCTTTTCAGGACAGGCCGAGTTATCCGCGAGGACGTGATGAAGAAGGCGTGCACGGACTGAGGCGCAGCACAGGGTATAATCCTCCGTATCCCTGCCTGTGTCGTTATGTAGATCCTCTCTGTGAGGGCGTAATTAGACCACAGCAGAGGAGGGAGAGAGAGAGAGGGGAGAAGGTAGAGGTGTGTGGGGTTCAGGAAGATGCTCTAATCGTCTTTGTCAACCTCCTGCCGTGGTGTCAAGTTTCATATCTGCTCTCCGCGGCCGGCACCCAGGGAGCGGTAGGGGGCGTAGCGGGGTGGAGTTTGGCCGACGGCGCGTGCCCACGCTCGGGCGCCCGAAAGAGCTCGGTGCCCCCCCCTGCGCTGCGCTCACACACACACACAAAAAGCGCAGAGGCGCACGCAACGAGCTCTGTCGCAACTGACAGCAGTGGCATCGGACGCAAATGACTGTGGAGGTGAGCCAGTGAGTGGTTAGAGGGGCCACTCTGTGTGTGTTCTGCGGTTCTTTGTTCCCGTCCGTCAGAGCCACTCAGAGGCACCGCTGCTCGCTCTGGGCCAGTCCCGTAAGCACTCTCCCGAAAGAGAGTCGCAGCCTTTTGAAAGGATGCGAGGACCTCGTTTATGGCCTCTTCTACGTCTCTGCTAATGTGAAGTAACATGTAAACACTGTGAAATCGGCTTTATGCCTGTGAGAAATGACCGGTGCATCAAAGAAAAATGGTGAGCAAAGCGGTGTGCAAATAGAGTTTGTTGACATTAGCACGCGGCCAGATTCATCACGGCTCTGCGCCAATCCTCAGGAGCATCCTTAGCTCCGACCAAACGCTCTTCATCTCCCCGCCGACACAAATAGACCCCGCAATGGGAATTCTGTGCCATTAAGACCAGCGTACAGCCCTCTGTAACAAAACCAATGTGTGCTGTCAGCCAAGGAAATATTCATGAATAAAAGCAGGAGCATATGTTGATAACGTTAAGACATGAATACTGATATTAAGGGTTTGTTTACGAGGCTGTTCCTCCGCGCCCAAGCTGAGTTATTTTACATTTTTACATACTTACATTTTGTCATGACCCCCTGCACTACAGCCCAAAGCATGTTTCTCCCAACAGTGAAGGGTGTAGACAGAAGGAGACAGCGCAGACAGACCAGCCAGTAGGAGTCACTAATGCTGCGACAAGGACAAGATCCCTAAAGACAGCTTCCCAAAGGGGCCTTTCCCCAGCGATAGCCGGGCCCCCAAATCAGTGTGCGACCTACACTGACTTTAGTTCACTCTGAACTACCTTGTACCTCTGCTGCAAGTCTATTTTAGTGTTTCTTCTGCACCAAGATATGTTAAAACTTTACAATCTGTAATCAGAACCAGATAGAGGGCATCAAATCGCCAGAATGCAATGCTGGCATTATGTTCTCAGGTTGTATTGTCAGTACGTACGAACGTATGTTCTAATAACAGAATTTTCTTTAAATTTGGCACAAACTCAAGGATGAACTGTTTCGATTTCGGTCAAAGGTCAACGACACTAGCAGTGTTTCCATTCACTTGTCAAGCAAACTTTAAGTGAACTTTTGAAATGTTGCAAGGAACAGAAATGTGAATTAGGTTTGTTTCCATCAAATGGTTTGGAGGGAATAAACTTGGCTACAAGTAGTTTGGTCAGACGTTGGCGCTGCAGGCTACGCATGGCAGTAATCCGGCAGTACAGGAGCAGAGGTTGCGAACCGGAAGCAAAACAATCAATGAGAGAAAAATGGAGAGACGTCTTCAGGAATTTGTTTTCAGTTGGACAAGTGTTAATTGTACTTTCATGTCAGCTAGTATTGGCCATGTTTTAGAAGGAGAATACAAGCGTTGGCATGATTTTGGAATATTCCAGAAGACGGCGACAGCAGAAACTGAACAGTCAAGTGAGTCAAATGTCCACGACGTCAGAGTTTACTGGTCAGTTCTGCATCCCATTTAACGCATCAACTCTTTTTCGACAAAAGCAAAAAAACAACGCCCCAAGGGAACGTAAAACTTTATTGAGCAAATTGAGGAAGTTGTATGGAACTGTGCGATACTTCAAAATGCTCATACAAAACACGTGACTGGAAACACGGCTACTATGGCCTCGCGTCTGTCCCATTCTCGTGAACGAAATATCTCAGCAACGCCTCGAAGGAAGTTTGGCACAGACGTCCACCTCAAGGACTCAACAAAGAACTGATTAGAATATGGCGGTCAAAGGTCACCGTGACTCCACCACTCAAGAATTTGTATGCTAATTGTGACAATTTCCCACAAACGTCCGATAGGATAAAATGATGAACAATTGGGACGGATGGTTGGTGGGCGCACACAACAGCGAGATGGTAATTCTCAATTTCATTGAGTCCTCACCACCAACGCATCACTTAATACCATTGCGGAGGAGAGGATTGAGTTGCATCGTATGTATTTGGCTAATCTACCATCTCTCATGTTGCAGGGACGATGACGACATCAACGACGTGGCCTCCATGGCCGGGGTGAACCTGAACGAGGAGAGCGCGAGAATACTCGCCACCAACTCTGAGCTAGTGGGAACGCATATCCGCTCCTGCAAAGATGAGGCCTTTCTCCATCCGGGCCTGCTCCATCGACGAATTCTGGAAACGGGTAAGGCGGGCGCGCCCTGGCAAACGTCGAGACTCATAAACCTTTTTAACTCTTAAATGCTCTTAGCTGCGGTTGGAGAACGCTAGCCTCTCAGATGTAAAGCGGTGGTTGTACCCCTACGCCTCCACTCGAAGACAAAAATCCAACGCTGACAATCCAGGCGGTAGTAGTGATGAAATCACTGACTGTTGTCTTTCTGCGTGAGGAACATGTTGTTTCTGTATTTATAGTGTCATCACTAAAGACAGTTCTCTCCTTCAGCGCTTCAGTCTGAGCCTTTTCTTGTTTGGCCTCGGCTTCAATTTGATACACTTAACAATTCTTTCACCTCCTTTAATGAATTCTTCAGTGGCTGTCTGAACTCACTGGACCCCAGGCACACACATAAATACTTTATGGGTTTGTCTTTTGAAGGCTGGCTGTCAGATTGTCCTCTGGACTAAAGGAACAGAGTTTAGAGGAATAAGACTTGGCAGTGGGATTTTGATTCTTTCTCTCTTCTTGTAGTGGATCTTGACACTCCGAAGGCAGACGGCGTTGCGTGTGCTAATCGATACAGGCTGAGGGGTCTTGGTTGGTTTTGCAGCATCACACCAGAGTGATAGTGTCGTCATTACCTCTTTTTTTTGCCACCGGCAGTCAATCTTATTGCTTGGAATACACTTCAGGCTCCCGCCGCACGGTGAAACCTGTGAAAAGATATGATGAGCGCTAGTACTCGAAGTAGAAACAGAGCCTAGCATCTCGCTCCTGTGCATCGGATCAAAAAACACACAGCATAATTCCACGTGACGGCCAGTCTGGCGCCCTCGTCTTGTTTTATCTCAATTAAAGTATCTGTAGTGTGGCAACGGAACCCCGCAGGTCATGTTTCCTTACGTGGACTCTTGGCGTGGTTGTTATCCCCGTCACCTTTGGGGCTGAGGGGTTGTTTAAAAATATACATCTTTCCTGGGGGCGGGGGGACAGGAGGCTAGGCCGCCCCCTGCTGGGGAAGTGGCACTTGTGCAGCTTTGTTGTGTCAGTGATTGGCCTCTCTGCGCTCTCAGCTGACAGCAGTCCGAGGGAGGCTCCCCGGGCCTGCCAGCTCCGCTCAATCAGAAGAGCCTCGGCTGCACCTCTCTCCTGTGTACAAGCAGCAAGTTCCACTCTGCTCTGCCTCTTCATTTACTACTGCATTCCCCATTTTTTTCTACCCCTTTATTTAATTTCTTCTGTTTTTAAAAAAATCCTGATTCCAGGAGAGGATGTTAGTTTCCGTCCCCTTCTTTATTCTCCTCCTCATGTCTCTCCGTGTCTCGTGTCCACAGACACTTGTGCCACCCCACCTCTCCAAAAACCTCTCTCTCCCTCCCCTCCTCACATCTCTTCAGGCTGGTCCTTGAGCTGCTGGGCATGGGGGGGGGGAAGGCTGTAGCGTTTCTGAAGCTGCGAAAAAGCACTCCACCCCCCTCCCCAGATCAGGAACTAGAACACAAGCACAGCTGGAGCTCTCTAGAAAAGCTCCTCAAAGTAATGATAGTCCACTGAGACTTTTGAGGTCCACACACACACACACACACACACACACACACACACACACACACACACACACACACACACACACACACACACACACACACACACACACTCTCTCGTGCACATACATGCATGTGTGGGCTTATTGCATAAACTTACACAAGAAGACAGATGTGACATTGAAACACAAAGCAGATATGCCAAACACACACACACACACACACACACACACACACACACACACACACACACATACAACAGGGAACACACTCATAAGATCTCAGAAAACAGATCGTACAGAAGAATAATCTAATTTTAAGACCTGAAAATATGTAAAAACACAAAGAAATGAGCATTTATGTGGATTATTAATTCAGTATAGTTCTCAGATATATCTTGACTGCTAACTACTAACTGCTGAAGAGAGAGGATAGCATTGACACAAAACACTGTTGATTCTAATTGGATGCTATGTGTCATGCTATGTTCTCAAGCTTTATTTCCTGCATCTTGAACATGATTCACTTTCAAATCATAGGAAGTGCCTCATGCCGCGCTCACATCATGTCAGTTTTACCATGGAGCTAGCATAACATGCTGCGGGGCGAAAAACACTGGTCAACACAAACATGTTAGCATTCTAATTGTAAGACATGAGCTCCAATGTCTCTTGGTGTTTAACATAGAAATATATGTTTTCCACGGTCATTTGACTAGTACAAAACAAAAATGGAAGGAGATTATCAAACCTGGTCTTCCGTGGTCACAATGTGAAATTCACTCCAGATCACAAAACACTGCACTTAACATGTTACCCTATCACTGAGCATCATTAGAGTTTGTTAATACGGTCCTTGTGTGTTTCGTAAATCTTTAATAAGTTTAATTTCACCTGGGCTATGGAAGTGTGGTTTCCAGTGTTTGCTTTTGGGAGTCATTTGTTCCCTCTTATGTTCTAAAATGTTCTAAACAAAAACTGTGCTCATAATGTCGGCATCATATTTAAAATGGATGCGGACTGTAACACGGATATAACTTGGTGCCATGGCATCGCTGCTATTTGTGGCTGCACTGGATCTTGACCCCTGATGTGCAGTCGAAATGATTGTGTGCCGAGTTTATCCCGATCAGCACATGCAGGTCTATCAGCTAGTCAGCTGCCTCCAAGAGGACTTCAAGCATCTCGGGAGGATCTTGGGTTATTATATATCCGTGGGCAGAGAAAAAAAAAAAAGAATAGTTTGCAGGTATTATAGATACAAACTAGTGTAGTTGGGTCATTCAGGACCTTTTCCATGTTCACTGCCAGCTACTTTTCAGGGGGACCCTTGTTGCCATGGATACCATTCAGTTCTATACTATATAAATATTCAAGTTACCAGACCTCCATGCAGATTGTGTCTCTCCATTAGATTTCTTGAAGCTGTCTGTTGTGTTGAAAGTGACGAGCAGACAGCTGCAGTAGTGTTATCTAACAAGAGCGCATGACAAACAATAAGACCTATGATGTTTATAATTCATGGTTTACATAGCTCTCACTTGATATATCGCACTGATACCCTGTAATAAGCTCTAAGCTCTGCAACTGCACGTGTATAAAGCAGTGGACGCATGCAGATAGCAGATGGGCATGTTTCCATACGTTGTTGTGTGTCTGAGTATACGGACGCGTTGCACACATGCACACTAACAGTGAAAATGCGCTGCCTGGGTGAGCTCTTTCTGCACGATTAAAGCCATCTTTGTGTCTTTTATATTTCTTAAAAGGAAAACCAATGACCCCTTCTTCTGACTTATTTTGTGGGCGGAGCGTAGGTGGTGGCATTAATTAACGCAGGCTGGCAAGTTTTGAAGGCTTTTTTTTAATAATGGCTGGAGAAAAGAGAATTTCTCTCAACATTCACTCACTTTCCGGGACTGCAAGTGTTACCGGGAATCATATTAGCCAACCCCCTACAAGGAGAGGGGAGCAGATGGGAGCTCCGCAGGGAATGGCTAGTTAGTTAGCTAGCTAATTGGCTAACTAACCCTATAGTTCTGGAGATGGGCAAGCTAGCCAGCTAACTTACCAGCCTGCTCTCCTCCCGGTGAAGTAGTCTGCCTATGGCAGGTACGGGGTTGGCTAATATGATTCCCAGTAACACTTGCGGTCCCGGAGAGTGAGTGTCTGTAGATATTGAGAGAAATTCTCTTTTCTTCAGCCATTATAAAAAAACAAGCCAACAAAACTTGCCAGCCTGCGTTAATTAATGCCACCACCTCTACGCTCCGCCCACGAAATACGTTAGCGAGTCTCCAGCTAACAGGCTAATGTTTAGCAGGTATAATGTATAACATGTTGACCATCTTAGTTTAGTGTGTTTACACCTTAACATTTACTAATAAGCATTAAACACAAAGTACAGTTTAGGCTGATGGATGTAACTAAGTATTTGGTCACAAACCATTGTATTGGACACATTGTTTTTTTTTACCTGAATTTGGTAGAGACGTTCACGTTAACTGTCTTTTAACCTCGCGCCACCATCAGGTCAAAAAAATATGAACACATTTCTTAAGATGCATTTTCTGGGAACCGTGGATGCCTGCACCAAATCTCATGACGTTCCATCCGATAACTGCTGAGATCGTTCAGTCTGAAATCAAAGCGGCGGACAGACCGACTGACGTTGCCGTGCCTAGAGCCATTGTGGCTTGCGTGGATAAAAATTGCACATATTTCCACCCAACTGGAGATGCTACAATCTTTGGTTCATGTTATTCCTGTTATCTTTTCTGTGTTGAAGAAATTAAGCAAAATATCAAAGCGTTTTAGTTCATTAGTCTGTTTCGAGGCCCTATTTTTCTAGGTGAATAACAGCGATTTGTTTCAGTACAAGTCCAAGAATGTGTGTTTTGCTCACAGTAATGTGGTTCTCTGGCTTAGTCTCTTAAACTTTCTCTGAAATATTAATGTCCCTGAAAGATCTTATTTTTCAGGAAGCAGAAGCCCATTAGTGTTTTGCGTTGACCTCGTGACATTGCCACATGTATTGCCCCTGTAATTATAAGGCTAACAGGGCTCCCTCCATCCTATTTCAAAGCTCCAGCGGATGAGGAGTATATGTATTGTTCGGCTGATTTAAATAATTGGTGTGGTTTACTTAAAAGGGTGCCAGAGAGAAAATTATGGTAATGGAATAATTTAAAAGGAAGTTGGAAACAAGATAGTAACCCCACCAAAGTCTGTCCTCCTCTCTTTTGTTATGACTTCAGATGAGTTTTGCTCCAAGGAAACTAAATTATCCTTCTCCTGTGAAAAAGAGATGGTCAATGTCGTTTACACACTCGAAGGAGCTCAGCTAGTAAAGCCACTCTGGAATTTGCACTAAGACTGTGAAACAAATTAACTTTTCTGTGCGATGAGTCCTATTTCAGGGAGTTAATTGCACCTACTAATCCAGACAAGTTTATCTGTGCGAATGTGTGCGAGTACAGTAGATGTGTGTGTGTGTGTGTGTGTGTGCGGACAATGGAAGTTGCAATCTTCTGTTGGTGTGTTTTTATGGGATGTTATATGTGTGTGTGTGCGCGCGCGCGCTCGTAGCGAAACAATTACCTTCTACCTGCTTAGCTGTTTTTCTCGAAATGGCGAGTCGTGGAAGCGAGTGTAGTGATGATAAAACAATCAGTTTTAAACCTGTTTATCCCCTTAGTAAATTAAATGAATAAAGGCCGTGTTATAAATGGTAAAGTGGCGGATCAACATTTCAATTGCAACAGAATCAGCGAGGCGAATGAGGTTTTGATTATGAGAAGCTAAACTACTAACTGTACCCGTTTTGTGTGAGAAAGGGGCGTCGAAGTGATATTAATAAGGAGGTACTGATCGCAAACGTTTCGTCTCGTCCTCAATGTGTGTCCTTCACAGCCAAGAAGTTCGGAGTCACGGAGGTCCCGATGGAGGCGGTGACGTTCATCTCGCACGCCGCGCAGTCGCGACTTCGAACCGTGGTCGAAAAGGTTTCTACCATCGCGCAGCACCGACTGGACTCCTGTAAGGTGGGAACAACGCAAACACACACACACAAAGTAGAGATGTCATCACGTGCATTTTTTTTATTTCTTATTCAAGCATTTTCTTTATTTTGCCGCACAAAGTCAACTTTCCCATTCTCTGCCACATGTTTAATAGCTGCTTAGCCTACTTGTTAAGGTACAGCTGACGCTGGGAGAAATTAAAATATTCAACCTGTAATCCTGAGTGTAAATTCAAAGGCAGCGGGCAGGTGGGCAGGACGAAGATTATACAGTGTTTTAGAGAAACCTCATTACCCCCAATTACCGGCCTTGCGCTCACTGTAGTCGATCGGCATCCCCTTCCTCCTTTGCTGCATGTGCTACTTCGGGCGGCTGTGGCTCATTAATTGCCGGGTTGGTGGTTGTGTCATTGTGTGACATATGCTAACGTGGCAGTCAAAAGCAGTACTTTGTTTATCTTCTGTGCTGGTTCTCCTGTCCGTTTGCCCAAACTGGGGGCAGGCCGCCCCCCCCCATCTACTGTAGGTAATACACTGACTATTGATAAGTAGATATTTATGTTTGTAGCAACATCGTCATACAGAATACCCACTGGAGTTGGGAAATAAACTTTATCAGGACATTCGAGCACACACACACACACACACACACACACACACACATGCTCTTAAACACACAATCGTGAATATGGGCTGGTACGCTCCCAACATTCCCACACAACAGACACGCAGTGCCATGCACACAAACGCGCTTTCATCTATCTCGCACGTAAACTCAAAATGCAAGTGTACCACTAACATAAACACATAAAAGTTAATATGAGAAACCTTTTATTTATTTATTTTACCTTTTTAAGTTGATAAACAAGAGTCAGTCAGCCAAAACTTGAGGTACAAAAGAACTTCCAAGCACACGTCCTGGGTACTTTTCTCGTTACTGGTGACTTTATCTCCCGTAGCCCTTGAATGCGGCTCTACAACCGCATTTAATTGGTGTACATTAAAGTAGAAAAACCCAACTCGAGTGCTAGCCTGAATCTCGGCGAAGTGGGGGGGAAACTTTGAAAATGCGTTTTATTTTCTCCTGACACCGAGAATGGAGGAAGAGGAGGAGGGAGGAAGAGCAGCGCTGCAGCTGTCCCCATCTTGTTTGGCGCTTCTTCTTCTTCTTCTTCTTCTGTGCGTTCGTTCTTTCCCCTTTTTTGTGGTTTTGTAAATGAGGTGTGTGTGTGTGTGTGTGTGTGAGAGAGAGAGAGAGAAAGAGACACGGAGCTCTGTGAAGCCACTCTGTTGACATCAGCGGAAAAAAAAGAAAAAGGGAAAAGACCAAAAGACACACAAAGCGGCCTTAAAAGAGCAACCGGGCTTCGATGGCGGCGGCAGGAGCTACGGCAAGAGTGCAGGCTCAGCGCTGCAACAAAGAGGAGAGAGAGAAAGAGTGGGGGGGGGGCGATGAGCCTCCTCTGATGTGTCTTTGTGCTCTGTGGCACCCAGCTCCTCTCATCCACACACAGACCTGACACACACACACACACACACACACAGATGGAATAGAGAGGGATATAGAAAGCTGCATAGGTGACGCACAGACATGTGAAATAATCTATTATCATATTAACTTTTGATGACCTACAAAAGTTGTGTTGTTTTTTTTCACACCTGCCTTTCCTTTTCCCAAGTGGGGGGGGGGGGGCGATGGCGCCATGTGCAAAGATCATTCGTCTTCTTTAAATAGACAAAAAGTTAGTGTGTGTGTGTGTGTGTGTGTGTGTGTGTGTGTGTGTGTTCACATCTGTGATCAGACCGCTGACGTCCCAGATGAGCTGCGTCCCGTGCAGTTAACGACGAGGGTGTTTTTATGCTCATGAGCAGGGCATACCAGGCTCCTTCATTACCATATTTATGATTGTCCTTTAGGATGGAATGGTGATGGAAGTCAATCTTTTCTTGTTTGAGAGCTGTACGACTCACTCATTGGCAAAGGATGCAGAGAGAACTTCCACCACAATTGCAAGTCAAACACCTGGACAAAGTGTTTCAGGAAAAAAAGTCTCTTTCATTTTTACGACAACAACAAATTACAAACTTCAAGTAAAAAAACGATGAGAAAAGACAGCGCTTCTCACTTCTTCTCTCATGTGTTAGTTCGGGTTGGGGACAAGCTTTGGAACGGGTTTTGTCCGCTTGGCGTTTCGCCTCGCTATATTTGCCTTCTTTATTTTTCAACACCGTGCCCGCCATGTTCGCAGCTTCCTCTTGGATACGTGTTTTACGATCTGGCACCTGGTCGTTATGTTTTTTTTTTTTTTAATAGACGGCCAGGAGCGTCCGAAACACAGCGACATAAGAAGAAGAGAGGAAATCCAGGCAGAGGGGGAGGGTCTGGGGAGGGTCTGCTGAAACTTTCAGTCATTTGACAGTCAAGTATCTTTGGGCTGAGGGCTGTTTGCCGTACAAAAGACGTAGATTTGAAGAAGCCACACTGGGCTTAGCCAGATTGTGCCGGGCGGTATCGACAGTTTTCTGACACTAAATAATTCAGATTAATGATATACATGATGAAAATAATCATTAGTTGCAGACATGACTCTGGAATGCGAACATATTATTCATCTACTGTTCTGTGCAATCGTTCAAAATGTCGTTGGAGCCCCTTTAATGCATGACAATCATTACTGTGCTGCAACTGGCCACAGCTGTTTGGTTGAGAGTGCATGAAACTCTAAATATTCTGTCACTGATATGAGATTCTACTACCACACTCTAAGCTTTTGGTGAAATAGATGTTCTGGCAATCTATTTACAGTTTTGAGATAAGGACTGAGAAAGCAGCCGCTGAATGGGACCCCGTGCCTATTTTGATTCTTTTTCCCCGACTGATTTCCTCTCCATCTCCTTGTCAGGACGACGAGTGCTACGAGCAGTCGGCAGACGTTCGCTCTCAGCTGCGCTTCTTCGAGCAGCTGGAGAGAATGGAGAAGCAGAGGAAGGACGAGCAGGAGAGGGAGATCCTGTTGAAAGCCGCGAAAGTAAGTTGTTGTCACCTCACCATCCTACTGTGTCTGTTTGTGTGTGTGTGTGTGTGTGTGTGTGTGTGTGTGTGTGTGTGTGTGTGTGTGTGTGTGTGTGTGTGTGTGTGTGTGTGTGTGTGTGTGTGTGTGTGTGTGTGTGCGTGCGTGCGTGCATGAAGCTCTGACAGATGAATTAGAGTGTGACACCAGTGGATGAAGTGACCTCCCTGCGTCCTCCCAGGCTCCCGGCTCCAGGGCTCCTCTGTCCCGGCTCTTCCTCAGCGCGTACACCACACAACCCTCACACACACACACACACACACATGTCCAAGCTGCACAACACCCGTCTGTCACAAGCCTTGACAGCTCAGGTGAAACAGAGCATCAGTTTGAAAGAGTGCAGAGCGACAGGAGGAGCCGGCATGTTTTTCCTTCCATCATCCCCGTTCGGACACAACTACATGTGTCGCCCTGAATGTCCGGTGTCATGTCCCGTGTCAAAAAAAATGCCTCATAATGCTGAATGCACTGCTTGATGTAGGGGTTCGTCTTCAGACACAGAACAAATATATACGACAGAGATAAACGTTGAGTATCAAAGAGCTCGCAAAAAATCACAGATTTTTATTTATTTTATCAGGAAAGGAAATCATAATAAGTCTTATTGCTTAAAGTTGTAATCAACTCTATATATACATACATATTAGTGCTGGGCAGCGATTACAATTTGTAATCGCGATTAATCGCATTGTTATGCGCAAAGTTCAATAATGAATTCAAAAGTAGTGTATTGCGCACTTTTATTTTAAAAGCACTGCTATATGAACACACACGTTTGGATTAGCTGTTGTACGAGGCCTCCAGCAGGTGAAGAAGTGATGACACGTAACTCCACAGTGCAAATACAATCCAATTGTGATCAGCAGTAATGTAAAGTCAAAGGGGTTTGTCACGACTATGGTGTGGTTTTTATCTGGTATCGTCCTTTAGGAATAAGTGCAGTTGGTTTGGTTTATTTCATGTCCTTTTATTAAAGGTCAAACTCTGAAGTGACCTTCTGTCCTTTGAAAAACACTACAAATTGCTGCAGAGTGTCTCTTTCAGCTGATAGATAAGTGTTGCACAATAAAACCCAATAAAACCTCATGACACAATAAAACCCACAGAACAGAAATAACTGCACTAACTTTGTAAGAAAGTATTCAAAACTATACTTATTTCCAACAGGGGCCTTGCATTGTTACCCGTCAAACTATTCATCTGTTTATCAGTAAAAAAATATAAAAAAGTCTTCAAATATAAAAAGATCACCACTGACCCAAAAAAAAGATAGAGAGAGAATCTTCTGCAAATGAAAATGCCCGGCGGTGCGACATTAGCAGAAAGCTAGGTTAATTTAATTAATTTTGAATGGAGCAAATGTCCCACAGTAAAGATTCTCATTGCGGCACACCTCACCGTCCTAATTGCATTATTACGCTCCGGTCCAGGATATTAGAAAATCCTCTGGTTGATGAACGCCGGCCACCAAAACCTCACGACCTGTCTGTAAAATAAGAAGACGTTGCCTCAGCGGGAAAAAGGCGGCTGTGAAGTGTGTTGTTAAGAGAATGAGTAGTGACGTTGTGTGCCCGGTTCTACTGCGAGCAGTTCTCTTCATTAACCGGTTTAGTGGGGAGCTTCTGCAGATTTGGCCGAGTTCCTGTTGGAAGGGCTCGCCCCGGGGCCATCGGCACCGCGTAGAGCATCGGCGAGGAGAGTTTGACTTCACCTCTGAGCCGTGTCTGCGGCTCTTTTTTGGCGCCCGTTGCCATGGCGTTTCAGTCCGAGCAGAAGTTTAGAGAGCAAATCTTCTTCTTTTTTTCTTTTTTTTTATATAACATTGTGCAAAATATTACACACATAGACACAAGTGTTTTTGAGTGGACACAAGTATATTTATCAGTCAATGTAACAGAATGATTTCATGGAAACAGGGTAAATCTATTTTAAAACACTGTTGCTTATTATCCTTTTTATATTTTTCTTATTCACAATGATAAGTGTCAAACCATAAATGTCTTTTATGGCATTTTGTCCTTTTTAAAAGACTTTTTAAAGGTCAAAAGAGGTTGTTTTTTTCTCACTCTCCATTGAAGACCAGTATATAGAGGGAGAAATCCATTACTGAATACGTGATAAACCTCAAAACTCCATGATGTTATGAAGCCAGACGACACATTGCATTAGTGGCTCATCTCGCTTTTTCTCCCACACGCTACTATCCTATTTAAACAGGTGTAAAGCACCGCTTGCTATTGATTATTGGCTATTTGGTGGATCTTTGTGTCTTCCACTCTCAGTAATAATTGTAACGCAAATGAGAGAAAACTGCTGTACGAGGAGCGATCGGAATAGAAGTTTCTCCCATTTGGGAGAATATATTGACAGAATATTAACTTTCCACACACAACCGCACAGCTAACAGAAACAAATACAACCTGAGAGGGCCTTTAAAAAAAAAAAAAGAAAAGTCTTATGGGCAACGAAGTGAAACTTGGTCGTATACTGTAAAACGCTGTATTGGTGTTTTTTTTTTTTTTTCTTTCCAACAACCCAACGTAAGCGTCCAGCACCCGCTCCTCGTCTCCCCGTCCGCTCTCTCCTGTCAGTGTGGAAACCAGGGCAGCTGACAGAGGAGATGTAAAGCACGCCAGTGGCACCGCTGCCCTTTGTAAACAGTCCATCTGCACCCCCACCCCTCCTGCCTCCCTCCTGCTTGAGCGCCCGCTAATTTGACCTCCTGAACAAGAAGCCCCGCTGAAATAATCCCCTCTCCTCCTCCTCCTCCTCCTCCTCCTACTCCTCCTCCTCCTCACAACAAGCCCTCCCCTCCACTCTGCGCCGTCCACTTAGAATATGACTCAAGTCTTTGGGGGATGCTCCGGTCCGACCGGAGGGCAAACGCATTAGTCTTACTTGCGATACCGGCCGGTACGTGAACCGCCTGATATATTTAAAGCCAATTAGCAGGAAGGCTATGAGGAGAGGAAAGGGGGGGGGGGGCCTGGCCCGGCACTCACATTTCGATTGATTAAGCATCGGATTAGATATTAATACTCTATGTATCGTAAAATATATCCAATTATTCTTTTGTCTTTGATGTCTGCTTACATAATATAGCTTCTGAAATGTGCCAGTGGATTCGAAAAAGACAATTTACATACTGGACAATCAGGGAAATATATAATTGCCAGCGGTTATTCAGCGGTTATTCGTGGACCTGACCTAAACGACACAGATTATATCCAGATCCCCCCCCCCCCCCCCCCCACACACACACACACACACACACCCGCCTCCAAAAAAAGTAAACATCAGTTAGCGTGCAGTACCATATTCAGTGGTCAGCCGTACGTGTACATTTGGCCGCGTGGTGAAGGATTCCCAGGGACGAGCACGTTCACCCAGATCTCGGCTGCTGATTAAAATAGAAGTGCTGTGTTGTTATGCCAGGGACACGCACACACACACACACATACACACGCACAGCGACAGATAGCCACACAGTGACACACACACACACTGCCACTGATACTCACCAACATCCTTTGCCCCGTGTGTGTGTGTGTGAGTGTGCTGGCTCCTGCAGAATTTTTAATAACCTCTTTTGATTAGAATCCCCCTCCAGCGGCTTATTTAGGGATGGATTTGGAGCGGGGTTTAAAGGCCATCGCCCCCCCGGGGGAAGGCGCTCCATTGCACTTCTCTGAATTCAAATACGATGTCCTTGACACCTCCGTATCCTGTCCCCGTTTTTGCACTATTTTTTGCCGCAGCAGCAGCAACAGATGAAGCGGCGAAGGAAGGGGGATGTAGGCTCCTTTTTAAAAAACAGCTGTTAACCTGTGTGTCCCCCCCCCTCTCTCTTTCTTTCTTTTACTCCTCAGAGTCGCTCCAGGCAAGAGGACCCAGAGCAAGCTCGACTGAAACAGAAAGCCAAGGAGGTAAGCTGCCGCGGAGATCATTACCCTTGACATTTCCCCGACTCCCGCACATACATTTTTCATGCATCACTACATATGTAATGCCATGTAAAGTCGGACTTAAAAAAAAGAAGTTTGAGGAATCACTCGCGCCGATTGATGCCCGAGTGTCTGTGGAAAATGATTTTCTGTGCGCAAAAGACACCCTCCACTTCTTACGCCCCGCCCCCCTAAACTTATTTTCTTTTCTTCGTCCGTCTCAGCATCTTCATCTCGCACCCATTTGAATTTTTGACTCATTGAGCTCCTCCTGTTTTTGGCCAATGAGCACGGTCAGTGGACAGATATTCAGTGGTGAATGTAGAAGCCTTTGCAGGTTTATTCTTTACCCTAACGCAAAACGACAATATCTGTCTTTACTTACTTCTTGTGACTTCTGAAAAACTCTGTTCTTTTACGTTTCTTTGGAAAAAGAGTCAAATTTGCAACATTAGCTCAGCGAGGCCATAAAAAGCAAAGTGAACGAGAGTTTCAGATGTACTGATTCACGCTCCACATTAACTTTTACTGCCTCAAAGGAATAAAAAGAGTTGTTTCACCTCTTTGAGTAAGCGGTCGAGGCAGAACACGTCGCGTTTCCAAATTGGGAGGTTGTTTTACCGAAGTGGTGCGCCGCCGTATCCTCCTTACTTTAAGTGCAGGTTCTGTACATGGTGGAATTCCCAGCGGACCCCGGAAAGTAGACCGCTCTCCTTTTAGTGGTTGGTTAATGTTGTTTACGCAGTAGTTCTGTCACAGCGGAAGCCCTTTGTTTCACTCCGGAGGAACTTCACTGGGTGCTCTCAGTCCTCGGCGTGCTGACGAAGATCAAGAGGATTGTCTTGAGCTTCCGTAGCAGAGCGAGGAGGCGGGAGGATGAAACATTCACCTGTTGTTGTTGTTGTGTTGATGTAGAACTTAAAGACGTGGTTTCTAAGTTGCTCTTTTCAAAAAATATCCCTTTTTATTCATCCGGGTAAAGTTTACTGAGAACTGCACTTTTCTCACTTACACACTTCTACAATGTCACCACCTGACGGTGCAGCTATTGTCTGTTTGTGTTGGCCATTCATGCTGCAAATGCCTTGCTCAAGGGCAACTCAGTATTGTAGTTTGAAGTATAACGTTTTCAAGGACTTTTTTAAGCCCAGTCTGCTGTGTTGAACTCGTGACCTTCGAGTGACAAGTGGATCTTCTCTCCCCCCCCCCCCGCACCTCTCCTGGAGATTTCTTTTCTTTCTAGCAACAGAGAGCCCTGCTGCAGTTTAAGAACATTCGCACTACGTCTCAGCCTACCCATAAGCCCAACATATGCAAATGAGGCAGCGTAATAGGCAGCGCGATAGGTTGGCCCCCCCAGGGGCCGTGTGATCAAAGCGGATCTCCTCCCCGTTAAGTGGCAGTCCGCTCGTCATCTGGATGCGGCCAGATTAGCGCGAGGAGACGCGGCGTGCACGCACACGCTCTTCATTTGCTTCTGGAATTTTAAGAAGGTGGTTTGGAAATCGTCACTTTTATGTAATGCTTTCTCCCGCTGCAGAGAGGCGAGGAAGACTCCCGACCCCTCCCCTACACACACACACACAAACACACACACACACACACACACCTCTTTCACCCTGCCTCACCTCTTTCTTTTATTTATTTTTTGCCTAATGGCCGTCGTTTCCCCGTGCCTCTCCGGTGTCCATCACCTGAGTTTGCTGTTTGTGTCACTAGAAGAGTCTGTCGGCAGCTCACGCTTCTGTGCAAAATTTCATCAGGATAATGAGCCCGGGCAGTGGAGCCAGGCCCCCCCCCCCCCCCCCCCGATCACACACACAAAATAACCTCCACCACCAAACAATCATCATTTAGGAGAGATGGAATTACAGCGTGTTACGTACCTGAACCAAGTGTCGAAATGGGCAGAAAAAGGGCAGGCGTACGACCGGATATTAATCCATGAACAAGGAAAATGGTAGGAATGGTCAAGCACAGGTTGAATATCTAGTCAAATCAAGTCAATTTACACAGCCCAAACTCTCAGATTTGCCCCAAAGGGCTTTACAATATGTACAACGTGCAACATCTCAAGCCTTATAGGAAGGACGAACTCTACGAACAGGTGAGAAAGCTCCGGTGGAGCATCTTCTCACAGGGCCACATCATAGGTGCGCTTCAGTTAACTCACTAGCATTGCGCATATTCTCTCGGAATTATCACCTTTTGTTTTTTTAACGGTGACAATAAGGGCAATTTTTTTGCGATTAATCGCGATTAACAAACACAGCTGTTCACCGCATGCTGCTTGGTTCTTGTGTTAAAAATGCCCGCTTAATAATTTTATAAAACTGCGTTAACGCGCGATAATAACGCGTTGACATGCCCAGCCCTAATATATGTACTGTATTTGGTGTTCATGCTCCCGAAAAGTTTTTTTGTCATCTTGTCATTGATCATCTTAGTGCAACAATCAGGCCAAAATATTCACTTGGAAACAATATATAAAAATAGGCAGAATGCCACGACATTCACTAGCGACATTCTTGCTCCCCAGCGGATGAAACCTTTATATTATGGTCAATCCATGAGCCTTCTGCTGGTGCCAGCCTCAGGCCAAACGCGTGGACACACAGAACATAGAGCATACCTCACAATATTGCAGGCAAATGAAGGTCACACAGTTGATTCATGCTCCCAAGTGGATAAAACCATTGATTCCATGGTCTGTCTTCTGGACCTGGTCTAGTATAAACTTAATTACGATATCAGAAATACCACAAAGTTTTTTTTGTCCAGTGGTTTTGAAATGAACATTGTAGGCTCTAGGTTGTCACTAGAAGGGCTTCAGGATTTTAGTCTTAGTAATTGCGTATGTGAATTTGCACCGGCAGCTTCGCCCACAGCCTCGTCACCAGCAGAGCAGGCTGGTCCGATAGACACTGGCGGAGGTTGTTTTTTTTTTTTGCGCGAGAGAGAGGCAGAACGGTCCAGCGACCCGGTTTCCTTCAATTCACAACCATTTGGCCGAAAGGTCAGATGGGCTATTTAAAAAAAATGCCCCGCAGTGAAAATCAATGGGCAAATGGTGGCGCCCAGTTCCTGTTTGTTGTTTGTCGTCCTCGGCGGCGGCGGCGGCGGTGGTGAGTCTGTGTGTTCTGTCTGTTCTATCAGCGGGGCAGGAGGCCGGGCGATGCCTAATCATAGAGAGTGAGAGAGGAAAGGAGACAGAGAGACGGAGACAAAGAGATGGAGGGGGAAAGGAGACTTGAGGGGGGGGGGGGGGGGGGGGGGGGGGGGGGGCAGAGAGAGATAGAGAGGGAGTTAAGGCCGGTGGAGATACATCACGATGTCAGACACACAGACACACTGCAGCCACAGATTCATCATCGCAACCGCGTCTGCAGGCGCAACTGGACAACGGGGGAAAAAACGAGTGAACTGGAGAAGAGGAGCGGAGCAGGGACAGGGCAAAGAGAGACGGGGGAAGATGGAGGGGCGGGGGGGTAAGACAAATTGGCTACCACACCTGGCCGGAATCTGGCCAAAAGCCCGTTGAGGCTTCTAAAGCATGTCCACCGTATAGCATTGTTAATTCTGAGCTGTTAAGGACCCGACCGTCGTAAACTATGGCCTTCCTTTTTTTTAGTCCGAGGGAAACCACAAGCTGTGGAAATCTCAAAGCTTTATTTTCCTCAAACATGTTTCCTTTCTGGGCATTGAGGGATTTGCTTTCGCCCGTTTCGACGTGCAGGCACCGCTTGAAACGTCTTGAACCTATACCGAAATTAATTCCGACCTCAGCTCAACTCTGAGCCTTGCGTGGCTCCAATTAAAAGCCTACAGTCATTCGTTCCTGCCTCGCTGTACAGCGCGAACATATATGTTGGAATCCATGAATCGAATTAGTGACTTATGCACAACCGTGGTCAAAGCGATCCGTGTTTATGCTCATTTATGTTAAGCCTTTGCTCAGCCGGGACTTTAACGCGCACACACGATCAAGAACGTGTGCTCTTGATTGGGGCCCGGCATCCTCCACAAAGTGACCAGGTCACGGAGAGATGGGAATCCGCCCACGCCGAATAAGCCCCTTCAGCCAGAGAGGAGAGCTTCTCGCGTGTCAGAGGACAACGTAGCGGCCCCTTAGTTTTTCATTAGGGCCAGTAATATCTGCCGGCTCACAGGCTCTCGTCCTCTGGCCCTCCGCAAACTGCTCTGCTCAAAGAGGCAGCCCCCCCCCCCCCCCCCCCCCCCCCCCTCCTCCCAGCAGGCAGGCCCCCGGGCCAAAAAAAAAAGGCCCACAACCCTCCTCCGTACTCTCTCTCTCTTTCCCCCACCTGTGCCGACTTTCAAAGACAATTCCTGCTGTTTGGTGGGTCCCAATTCGGAGTTGTTGTATTCTCGTCTTCTGGCCCTCGCAGATACGCAACGCCTCAGTATGCCTGTTTCCTTCTCACAAACTGGGTTAAGCATTCCTTTAGCAGGTGTACTTTTTTTCTTTGAAAGATCATACAAAGTTGATGTGGATGATTTAATTATCACATAAGACGGGTCTGTTTTCTGGGTTCCAAAGATGTGCGGGCTACTAAATAGCACACCGTAACCCTATTTTTTATTTGTTGCTTTGTTGCCGGTAGTAACTTCAGTTCTTCTTCACCTCGAGACATGTTACGAGATGAAGAAAAAAAAAAAACAGAAGCGGGCTTTAAAAGTACCTTTGGTGTTCCTGTGTGTTTTCGAATATTACAAAGTGCTGTAATGAGAAGGAAAACAACAAAAAAAAGGAGATTCGTTTTTTTTTTTTTGCCTCAGAGGGAGATAGCGACTCATCTCCTCGCTGTACAAGCCTGTAGGTTCACTTTTCTCTTTGTGCGCCAGAGCACTCCTTGGGACTCGAGCGACGGGGGAATTGGGCGTGCTGAGCTACGCTGGTGGCGAGGTGCCAGCCTCCTGTGCCTAGGATGTAAGTGAGAGGGAGGCAGGACACGTTTCAATTAGGCAACAAACACCGCGCTCGCGCTGAGGCTGGGAGGAGAGGAAGTAGAAAAGAAAAACACACCCGCACCAGCTGACTTCCCCTTTCTGACCTCCCTAAAACACACTCCCCTCTCCACTGCTCCGCTCCACCTTTTTTCCATTTAAAAAAATCTGAAGTGTCATTTTTTTTTAAGCCAAACTCGCGCGGGAAGGACAGTACCGGGGGTCTCTGCGAGGTGATGCTAAGTGTGCCAGCTCGGGCCTGCATGTTTCCATTAGATTGTCATGTTGGCTAATTAGAGAGCAGCAGCATGATTCACCTTGTTAATTAGGAGGACTTGCACACCACGTGCCCGGGGGCGGCGTGGGGAAGAGGAGCCCAGCCTCAGAGCCTGCTAGTTGCCCCGCTGCCTATGAAGATTCCCCTTCTCATCTACCTTTTTTCGCTCCTTTTTTTTTTTTTTTTTGATTTGGAAATGAATAAATCATCGAGATCGTCCCTCTCTCGGAGTGTGAATATCTGAGTTCTCATCTTCTCCTGGATGCAAATTAGGCGTGATCAATAGAAGGTGACGAGCGGCGAATCTAAATGTTAAAAAAAAAAAGAGAGAAAGATAGAAAGAGAGAAGAGACTGCTAGACGAAGCACGCCAGCGTGGAATGAGACAAAGCGAGAGAACATTTAAAGTAGGAAATTTCCCCTTAGATAAGCAGTATTTTTAATGATCACCTCTCTCTCCCGGTGTAAGGCCGTCAGAATCTGCTTAACACTGACTTCTTGGCTTCTTCGTTAAACACTGTTCCCTGGCAAAATGTGCAGCGCAAATGTTATTATTTATAAAAATGATACTTGCTCCAACGGAAAGGCGTTGAGTCTTTTGGACACTTTCATTTTATCACACAGTCGTCGTCCTCCCCCCCACACCCACCCTTCGCGGTTTAATTCCTGCAAATAAGTTGCAGATGAAGAGCAGCCGTAGGGTCGTGATAGTGACACCCACATAATGACCTTAGCTCCAGGGACGGCCGAGGGCCCTGAATAATTGGTCCTTGGCCCTGGAAACACTTCTGACATACTGCTCAGCTTCAGAGGACACTCTGAGCCAAGACTATTAGCCCGTGCATGTATTTTGAATTCATCTCCATAGGTAAAATACTATAATCACAAACAGATTCACTTGAATATTTAAGGGGATTTGTGTGCGTTCAAAAGGACGACGATGAAACAGAATTTCAAACACATTATTATTATTTTTTTGCATCTTTAATGCGCATGATCTGATTTATTGTCTCGTTATTTATGAAGCTTTGGTAGCGGCACGGCACAATAGTGCAAACGCAAATTATTTTGAGTGTTGAATCTGATCAATATAGTAAAGGCCATTGTAAGTGTCGATAAATACTGGTCCGAGTGGCATTAAATGGCGTAATATGCAGATTCTACGCATACGACTTAAATGTATATATTGCATAAATATAGACCGTATATATTCAATACCTATTAGGGCAATTAGACATGACAGCTCACAGCACAACTAATCATGCACACATGATGCATACTGTAGGTTATCATATATTGAATCAATATTCAATATTTTATCTTGAGAGAACGCTGCCACATGTATTTTGCAGAGCTCCGTTGACGAAGTCATAGTTTCGAAACAAAGACTTTCCCACATTAGCAGGTCAGGGCTGAGCCCGTCTCTTTGTGGTGCCTGAGCGCAGATGGAGAAGTGAATCCTGATTCGTTCATCGCAACTGGCACTTCTCCCCGCAAGCTAACTGCCAGGCACTTCACATGAAGAAAGGGCCTCGAGACACAGCTCCCAGATGTTCGCGTAATGTCGGCCATGTGTGCGTCAGGTGAATGAGATCCACGCATTAAAGACATGCATCAGACGACGCATACGTGAAATGTCCACCCACACACACACACACACACACACACACACGGGAAGCAGAGGGAGTCTCACACACAAGACGGTGTGTTTCGGATAGCGGCATTTGAAATATAAGTATCTTTGTTTAGCATGTTGGCATGGTAGCTAATTAGCAATAAACAGTTGAGGCTAATGGGAATGTCATTAGTTTTGCTTGCATTTAGTCATAAACAAAAGTATTGGACACATTAAAATTATGACATGATGATGGAGCTAGATAGAAAAGTCAGAAGTACGCCAACGCTGTTACAAGACATCCTGAGGGGAGCATAAAATATATAAAATGTCATCATGACA
Organism: Pholis gunnellus; assembly: GCF_910591455.1. Classification (NCBI taxonomy): domain Eukaryota; kingdom Metazoa; phylum Chordata; class Actinopteri; order Perciformes; family Pholidae; genus Pholis; species Pholis gunnellus. Next base: position 4,736,075 of record NC_136528.1, read on the forward strand.
ATCCTATCCAATAGTTGTCGAGACATTTCATTTCATCATAAATGTGACCCTCACAGTGGCGCAAGAGCAAACGTCATGGGGCCGTCTAAGTCATAAGGGTCTATCCTCTGGGTACCGTGAATGCAAAATTTCTTGGAAATCCATACAACAGCTGGAACTACCAACAGGCCGACGTTGCCATTCCTAGAGCCATGCTGCTAGCAAGGATAAAGCTAATAAAATATTAAACTCTTCTACAGAGTTACTAGTTTTGGTTTTGGTCTGATTTATAGTTTTATTAAAAATAGTTGACGTCCTAAAAAAAATGTGTGCGTTCGCATAGCTTCAGGCCTTGCGTGATGTACATTTTTTCATCTGCTCATGTCTATGTGAACAGGCTGCATTCGACCCAAATTAATATTTTATATTTTTGATATTAGAAGGTAAAATTTTTGGCCAAAATTTGCTTTTGTTTGCAAGAGAGGTGGCAGTGAATGAGGGGAGACGACATGCCATAAAGGTCTCGGTTGGGCTCTAGCCAGCGTTGCTGTGATTACACCCAAGATGAACGTACTCTACAGTAGATAAGAAGTAGTTTTGACTGCCACCTGACATTGACGCTGACTTATGGGGAGCTGTTGGGATGCCAATGTCCAGTGGTACTGAAACCGTCGGTCCTGCTCCCCGTGTCTCTTATATCACTGATATCAGACAAAACTTTCTAAATCAAGCCAAGACCGGCAGACGTTCTCCAAGCCTTTCTCTGACACTGCATTCTAATTGGTGTTAACTTAACATTGTATTACTGTGTATACAGACCAGTTAGTTTGAGGCTGTGTATCAAACTGAAATCATGGTGCAGTCTCACTTTATTAAGACAGTTTTGTTTCCAAGAACAAATGAAGCGTTTGAAACGTTTTTTGTTCATTTTTTGATCATTTCTTGACCATTATTTGACCATTTTTAATACAATACATTTACATAGGAGTATTGTGTATCAACCCAGTTTTAATGCATTTAACTGACTTCTACACCAGCACCTTTAACAAAATATAGGATGGTTTATATAATATATAAGTACGATATGTCTCTTGAGGCATTTATACCTCACTATGCCATCGACCAAAACCGTTTCTTTTAAAATGTTTTTAGGGATTCATTAAGATTCAGCTTCATTCTTGTCAACGTGCTCCAATTAACTCTTTCCATTATACGCTATAGATCGACCTATAGCCTTGCAGTGCAAAAGGTTAGAGCCGTGATAGGAGATTAGATTGAAGCTTAAGACAGCCACCCTTGTTTAAAATGTATGTGCTCTACCCCGGCTCTTTAGGGGGGGGGCATTCACGAATAAAAGTGGCATATGTTAAGTCTATATATACACTGAGAGGCTCCCTGCTGTGTGCTGTTGGACCAGAGCTTTTCTAAAGGGAGCGGGGAGGAGAAACAGACCAACTCAAAAGCCACGGTCTGGCTTTTATGCCGTGGTCTTTGCAGGGCAGAGAGCCCCGTAGCTTCCTTCACAGCCCCGTGGCTGCACGCGCGTGACGTCAAGCAGAGCGTGTTCTGCTCTACCAAGGACATCTGTCTGTAAGCGTCTGGGGGGCCGCGAGCAGCCCCTCAGGCCGGGAGGGAAGGAGGGAGGGAGGGAGGGAGGGAAGATGGAGAGAAAAGCCTTTGTTAAAAAACAGCAGAGATGAAGAACGGCAGGTTGGCCATCATGGCTCCTGCAGCTCATCCTCCTTTTCACTCCGTTCTTGCCGTCCTTTGGACATTTTTGCATCATCGGGAGTCGCGCTCGTCTTTGTTGTGCGCAATGTCTCAGTTAGGTCTTGATGGACATTTATAGGATCTATTATAGACTTTTAAAAATGTCAAGGGAAACGGGTAACTAAAAACATAAACAGTGAGAGCCAAAAGAATCAATTTCAATTGCATATTTTCAGCCCAATTTATGCATATAAATAACAACACCCCCCCCCCCAAAAAGCCCAGTACTGAAAATATCACTAATGTATTAATACATTATTTAGCTTTCATTTGACATTTGGCTTTTCATTTGCCGTCCGCGCTACTGATATATATTAACATCCACTGCCCTCAAACTCGAGGTCTCGTCTTTTATTTAAATGTGATTTTGGAAGAATCTTCCAGGACACAACTCCATGACACGAGCGATCTGATGAATACATGCAATTTGATACCCAAAGTCTGGATTTGTCAAGCATATTTAACTCCGATTCATAGAATGAAAAGATTTGTTTTATTTTTGGGGTGGGTTGTGGGTAATTTCATGTTATTTTTCCGTCATTAAACAGTGGGTGATGCCATTTAGTCTCAAAGGAGAGCTTTTACGTCTTCCGGAGAGTTTGTGTGTGCGTCAAAGCTTCATCCAACAGTGTATTGTTTTTTTATAGCTGTAATCAAATGTTCAGTACAGATTCGGAGAGGATGAAAACAGAGCCTGATCTGATTAATATCAGATTCAAAGCTTCAGTGTTTGCACCGTCATAGCGTCAGCTGATGTGCACTTAGCAGAGCGTTCGACATCTGTGAGAGCTTTGAGCAACCGCGACGAGTGTTTCCCCCTGAAATTGAACATATTTCCAATTTGCCCCCGCGCCGATCGCAACATCGTCACCCGGCAGTTTTCTTTTGCATCAATCCTCTGAAATTTTCTTGAAAAGCTGCAGATTGATTCTGTCGGGCTTCTTAAAAAATGTTCTACATCTTCTGACCTTTGCTAATAATTTGACTTTACAAGTTCCAGTTCCCTGCTTTGAAAGGGCATGCGGGCAGACTGGAAGCACTGGTATTTAAGCGACTTCGGAACGGCAGATATTTATGCGGTACCATTGATCGGACCTGGCAAATGTATGCACTCCGCCAGCCGGTTACTCCTCCAGTCAGGGATGAATCTCTGCAGTGACCTTTGCGGATTTTGGATTTGCGTTGTCGACATTGTGGTCTAGAAGGTAGGAAGATATTCTTGCCTATATCTCAACAAACCCTTTAGAGCTCAGGACAGTTGATGACGTAAAGACTGGAACAGTTTTCAAAGTGCCCACATTCCTTCATAGCTACCGCTACTACTTCATAGCACTCGTACACCTGTGTGTGCCTCGACGAACATACTTTTATGTACATGTTTGAATTAAATGCTGCTCAAAACAAGGCCCTGAAGGGAAAACGAAATCCATCAAAGCCCGGCCCAAATCTGGCTCGTATCAGTCGGCGGCCATTAAAAAAAAAAAAAAAAAAGGGAAAGGTAGACTCGGCGCAGCGGCACCAGATTGAAATCAGAAATCAGTCTCCCCGGTGTCACGGCTGGCCGTTTTTACCGACTGGAAACGCAGACTGGGAGGGTTGCAGATGGCGAAATGAAGTCGTCATTTATCATACAGTCATAAATCTGAGAACGCAGGCAGTTGCCGGGAGCCCATGCCTGGTGCCAACTGCCAAGCAGAGATGCCGGCATCCTGGTGCCATCAGGGAGATAGCGGACCTCTCTCTCTCTCTCTCTCTCTCTCTCTCTCTCTCTCTCTCTCTCTCTCTCTCTCTCTGTCTCTGTCTCTCTCTGTTTCTGTCTCTCTCTCTCTCTCTCTCAGCTCACTCTGCTTTAAGGTCAGGCCTGGAGAGATTTGTGTGTTGTTTGTGGCAAAGCTTAATAAGGTTAGCATTGATAGCATTGATGCTACATTTGCCCATGTGGACAGGGAGAAATAGTCATCTCCACCCTCTGTTAGCCGCATCAGCTTCTGTCTCCATTCACATAGTGTTGTTGAGAGCCCGATTCCCAACTCAAAGCGCCTCATGTACCACTGCCACTAACTCGTATTTGTTTTAGCTACAGTTCATGCATTTTCACTACCATCCGCTTTCAAAATCGGACACATGAACGAGGTTTTTCAAACGTCCGCCCCCCCCCCCCCCTGCTTTGTGTCGTCAGCGTGTTTGAATCTTTCAACAGTTCCGCCGTGCTAAATGTGAAGTGGCAACACCCTAAAGGGCATGCCTCGCCGGGGGGTTTTTATTTTTTTTTTAGAGAGCAAGAAAAACAACCATCAGAGGCAACTGCATGCACATTTTAGATCAGACTTTATACACCAAAGCAACCTTTTAACCGAGCGCCATCTGAAAGTAACATGAAATTTTCTCCTCCCCCCCCCACCGATCAGACAACACACGTGCCTCTCACAAACACCAGTGCCCGGCGCACACATGCTGAGAGATAACATAAAAAAGAACATGAAAGACATGAAAGCGCACATTGATTGTCCCTGTTTGCTTCAACCCGGGTCTCTCTCTCTCTCTCTCTCTCCCTCTCTCTCCCCCGGCGGGCAGGCACGTAGGCAAGCTGGTGGGTAGGCATTCCCTGTGCTGTGGCCAAGATTGATAGGCACGTGCGTGTGTGTATACCGTGTTTGCATGTTGGAGGGAGTGCTGACACCCTCTGTGCCATGGCCCCGGGCCCTCACACATCCACCCAATAGAAAGGGCAGCTCGCAGCGACGCTGGGTTCTCCCCCCCCCCCCCCCCCTGCCCCGCGGCCAGACATGACATTACCTCAGGCGGTGCCTCCCCACAAACTCCCCCTTTATATATCGCGAACTGCAAAAATCACAATGGGACCGTGTGACTGCACACACACACACACACACACACACTCTCGATCTTTGACAGAAGCTCTGTTAATGGCTGACAACAGGCTTCCATTTTGTTTGGCTCAGGAGAGGTTATACAATACACGGACGGACAGATAGAGGGAAGAAGAGGGATGTTTCAACTTCTGCTTTTGATCCTGCTATTGTCTCATTGCTTATTCTCTCTAGCAAGGCATTACAGAACTCTAAAATGTGACCGTTTTGGTGGCAAAAGATGTCCTAAAAGTTACCCGTGTGTCTACAAGTAAATGTTATTGTGCAGCTTCATGTTATTATCGTGTACGGAACGAGAAGGCAGTGTCTTGGAGTTAGGTACCATCAGTAAGACCAAGTAAAAAAATGGCGCTTATGGCAGTTCAGTATCACAGATCTTTGCTGTGAATGTTTGTTACGTATTTGGTTAATGCAGACAAAAGCCACCACATACCGGACATGTTATAGGTTTGTACATTAATCAAGGATTGTAAATATTCACTTCCATTTTCGAGTGCTCTTGAATTTGTCGAGTTGGCGTTGGGTATCGATAAATTACACGCGACGTACTCACTAACCCAAACGGATGCCAGTGCCATACTGGGGCAACACCACACCACATAGAGCGCAGAGGGTATTTTCTAACCGTTCTGTTGTCTTCACCAGATGCAGCAACAGGAACTGGCGCAGATGAGGCAGCGAGACGCCAACCTCACAGCACTAGCAGCCATTGGACCCCGCAAGAAGCGTAAAGTGGATTCACCGGGGACAACCCCATCAGGGACCGAGGTAAGAAGAAGTAGACTCACTCGATGGCTGCGTTGGTCCAGATCTAGTTGCTGACGTTGACTTGATAACACCATTTTCACCGTTGACATTTGTGGAAATCTTTTCTGACAGTTTTTCTTCAGCGCTTCTGTGACGATGACATATTGGCCCGGCTGTCTTACCAGCCTGCTGCTAATGCTATAGCAATAAACTCAATGACAACCTACCAACTGGGCTTCCTCCAAAGAACACTGTAATCCAATATATTGCATTTCTCAGCTTTTCTTTCTTGCAGTGTATTTTTTGTGTAGACAGCTTTCAATGGTAATTTCCATGGCCATGTCATCCCTGACTGTAGTAAGTTCAAACACGGAGGTTTGCTGGATATGCTAAAACAATGAGTCACTGAATATCTTTCTCTAAGTCAGTGAATCAGGAATATAAATCCATTACTGCAGGTAGAGCAGTGGTTTCCAATTCCGGCAGTTTAAGCAAAGACACTTGTTTTTTAATGCAGGATATTCTCCTCAATCTAATAACTGTGCTGAGCTTCAGTCACACAGAATCCTCCAGACTTGTCAAGCGTCTGTGGGTCAAGGTTTGTGGTAGTCTGAAAGAGTCCCTGACGTTATTAACATAAGTACAGTGACCGACATAGCCCCTAGGACAATTAATCAATAATCTACAATAGCTTGTGGTATTGTAGTTGGAGATGAGGCAAAACCACAGTCAGATTTGCTGGCTGCCCAACATACAACCAGTCTGCTTTTTGTTTAGTTATTTCCCAAGGCTCCCTGATAATTTAGCTTACTTTAAGTGGAACTCTTGTTTTTACAAACTCTAGCTTTCTGCCTGTTTCATTTATCTGCCCAATAGCTACTGCAATGAATTATTGTACTATATCCGTGTTCAGCAGGACATCTCGTTACACCGTTTTCCCCCATTTCAGAAACAAGCCAAGTCTCTCAGTAAAGCAAGCCTCCAACTCCTTGATGTTCTGTCGCTCCTGATAGAATAACATGTGGAAGATGTGATCACTTCACAGTCCACTCTGTGAGCCTTTCTTTCTACCTTCTATATATATATATATATATATATATATATATATATATATATATATATATATATATATATATATATATATATATATATATGCTTTTTCATATTAATTTAAATTTACGCAGAAACTTCCTTTGATCAGCCCAAAATAATACTTGTAAAAACCATATTTTAGAGGTGAACCCACAATTTAAGCTCCTAATTCTTTCAAGTTATATAATTTATTTGAAATGAAGTCAAGATGTCAGAATACAGAAGAAGACATGGAGGTTGGAAATACAATTAAAACTCCCCGAGGGACTGTGATCCTAGCCTCTCTCGCAGTTTTCTCTTTGGCTGGCTGTTCAGTTGTCAAGTAGTAAACACTGAGAGTTTGACATGTTAGCGGCTCGAATGTTAACTAAACAAAACTTGTGAGAGGATAAAGATGATAACGGTAACTACACAATGGTATATTTTTTTCCTGTACTCCAACAATAATGGTAACTAAATATATAACTGGTCATTGGTTGATTGATTGAGTCTGTGCCAGTAGTAACACTCCTGTTTCGAAGCCTCGAGTTTGGCATTTTGGCCGTCGTCATCTTGACTTTCTGCAACCAGAAGGACACTCATTTTCTCAGTGACTTCTATACAATCAGACTTATTTTTGTAACCGTAAAAGACGCCCCCTGATGGCCATTAGAAAGGCTGCAAGTTTAAGGCACTTTCGCATTGGTTTCACTCTTGAGACCCGGAGGTTGCCACCTGGTTTAGATAAATGGATACGATGGGGGGAAAAGAGAAATTTGTAATTTAAAGGCAGGCTTGGTGGTGTTAGAATCAATAATCAAAACCTAGTATCTGTGGCTGTCACAGGACTGTAATATGGCCGTCCAATCATTTCATTCAACATGAATGTAATGATTGGGCGGACTACCTGCCTGCCTTCACGTATTCTGCCCTGTGCACTCGTCATCAGTCTTCCACAAGCTGCTAGCTTGCCAGCTGTGAGTACTGACAACAGCCATGTTCTTTGTTTACGTTCACTCTGATCATTTTGGGGGAGTTGCTTTGGAGGGAGGCCTGAAGGGACAGCCTGTCAGTGTTGCCGACTTGGTGACTTTCTCACCAGATTAGCCAACTTTTGGATCTAGTGCTGCTCGCTACCTTCATTGGAAAAGAGTTGGCGACAGCGGGCTTGGTTGTTTGATCGGATGATTTTCTAAATCTAGCGTACTCTTGCTAGTTTCTCCAGATTACCAAAGCTAGCTTTAAGAACCCAAATAAGATGTAGAATAAGCCATATTAGATAAGAGAAAATAGAGAAACATTTTGGGAAAAAGTACATGAGCTGCTACACCGTAAATTATAATAAGAAGCCACAGTGGTTGGTTACTATCATCCTCCATTAAACTATTATACTTACCAAGTGAAATTATTCAAATTTATAACAACAACTCAGTTGAGATGAAGTGGTGCCTCGCCTTCATTTCATTTCAAACGCATTTATATTTTGCCGGGTGGCCACAGATCTCCATTCTCCAAGTGAGAATTCGGTTCCATTCTTGCCGTTCATATTTGCCACAGAGTGGAGCTGATTGTGTGTATCCACAACTGGGATTTGTTTGGTGAGGGAGCTGTGAAGTGCACTGTTGGTCATCTATGTGTGGTCATCTACAAAATGGGTGAAGATGAACGAATCTGAAATAACCGATACCTTTCTGGAGGCACCAGGGAGCGGGTTTGTTTTGTGAACGGGGTTCTTTGTTGGCCTCCCTTCCCCCAAGGCTTAAGTTTTGAGGACCATTGTATTCCCAAACCAACACATCCTCAAGTTTAGGAATCTGTCAAATAACGAATGAAGTTGGTGATGATCGGAAATATCTGCGTATGGAGCGTGGTGACCTACTCCCATGTGACTTGCCTGGTCTGTTCTTAATTAAGCCGAACTGCGGCGCTGTAAAGAGCCGTCTACTGTTTGAGGAAAAGCAGTGGCTTGAGTATCATATTTCTCCAGCACAAAGCCATACATGAAGTCATGCACAGTTGCTGCACCAAGTCGCATTTCCCTTGAGGCGGCAGGGAGAAAAAAAACATTTTAAATTCCACATATTCATCTGTAAATATGATGAATCTAAAATGAGCCGGAATTTTGAATGTCAATTGGTCATTTTAATAACCCGCTTATCGAGTTGCATCTTCGCATCCTTCGCTTAGCAGCAATATGCTGCAGAGGAGCATAGCGATGCACTCGGTAAAAAAAAAGCATAAATAACAAAATAAAAGCATTACTTCTGGTCCTTGAGTGCAGTGGCAACCTCTTTCAGAATGTTTTACCCTGATGGGTATTAGCCCGCGACCTTATGCTGCTTTCAGAAGAAAAAAAAAGCTGCTTTCTCAAACTGCTCTCCCAAATGCAGTTATACAACATAAACATGAATATACATTATGCTGGAGTTGTTGTCCTTTTTTTCTATTCTATCCCTTTTTTTTCTTCTTTAAATGTCCTGTTCATGTTTAATTAGAGGGGCATAATGAAGTGAAGACACAGCGTGCCCCTCCTCCGGAGTGATCGCAGAGGGGGCGGAGGAGGAATCTTAACTTATTTTCACTTCGTTTTCACCTCCTCACATTTCTTCATTTCACATGGGCTGGAAGCGCCCGCGGCGTTCTCTTTCCCTTCTCCAGAGCAAAGTGAATGTGACTTTTCTAAGGGGGTCACAGGATGCCTGGAGGCCTGTGGGTGTTACTGGACTGTTGCCTGCTCTTAGCTTCACTGAGGGGCTTGTCATAGATTTCATCTCCACAGAAATGAGCCGGGGGGCCCTGGCCAGGAGCACAAGCAGCCAACGTTATGAAGGGCCCATGCTGATTATTTCCCTCTGACATCGCATCCTGAGCTTTCCGCATTAATCCCAGACAAAGGCAGCCCTTCAGTGCTGCGCCAGAGCTCAAATTAGGAGCCAGATAATGGCCTTGTTGAGATCCCTCTCTATTCACTGAGAGGCAGAGCTCCTGTTGAAATCCTCCTCTCCTATATTCCTTCCCTCCCGCTTGTCCTCTTCCTCACCAGACCACCTCTCCGCCGTGATTTCGGACTGTGGCGGAATTCAGGTGACACAATTTCACACCCTTCCCCCTCAGCCCCCTCCCCCCCATTCTCCCACCTTTAATTTGACGGTAGCTTGGCCGGCGCTGGGGCCTGAGCCTGGATGTGGATTGCCACGGGCGGTGAAACCGATAGCCAGTCAAGACCGTGCGTGTCTGTCTCCAGCCTGATCTAGTCTCCAGGAGGGAACAAAGGGGGCCTTACAGGGCTCCGCAGGGTGGATTAGTTCCAAGGAGCCAATGGCTGGGGCTGCCGGCTGGAAGAGGGCCTGCTGTGGCCCCAGCGGTGGGTCACTGCACAGGCAGGGGCCCCCCCGCACACACCGAAAGCCCCCCTCCAGCTCCATAGTCCCACAGCCCAACCCCTTCCAATCAGCACACACAGGCTTTTTGAAGTTCAGCACAAGAGTCAAAGGGTGAGCCACCTTGAAGAAGTCGGAGGGGTGAAGTGCAGCGATGGGCAGAAGGGCAGATGAAGGAGGACGGCAACGTGTATCATGCCCTCAAAACATCAGCTTGAAGATTGTGGACGCCAATACTAAAAGGGTTGAGCTATTGAAAAAAATAAGCCAGGCTGGTCTCATGCAGAATAATAATAATGCGTTGTAATTCGTAGGTATGCCTTGAAATCGTTTCTAATGTTATGCACGTAATCATCAGCGAGGAAGTGTTCTGAACGCAAAAGCCCGCACAGGGCCCGGCGGGAGGGGAGTATCCACGGATCCAACATCCAATGATCTTTCAGCCAGGAGACTGCTGTTCCTTCCCCGTGTAAAACGAGAAGTCAATGTTGTGTTATTTTAACCAAAAGGACGATCTTTTCCTAAACCTGAGTAGTTTTCTTGCGGAAACCTAACTAAGTATTCCACGATCTTTTCCTAAACCTAACTAAGTATTTCGCGATCTATTGCTAAATGAAACCAAGTACTTTTGTGTGTAACCTTACTCTTGTGTTCTTTGAAGACGAGTGGAATTTGACATGTGTTGCTGGACTTTCGTAGGAAAACCCACTAAAAATAAGGAGTGACTTTTCATAGGGGGTATCATAGGAAAGGATAAGTTGAAAAAGGATATCTTAGTTCCTTGTTCATGTTTTCTTGTTAGGCACCACTCACACAATGTTTATCGCCGCTAGAAGCTGCTTTTCCTCTCATTCTTTCGATGTATTTTGCAGCTATACGGTGCTGCAGCTTCTCCATAGACAGACCATGTTCATCTCTATGCTCCTCTGTAGCCACATCAGTATTTGTATATTGCCCAGAGAAGAGGTGAAAATGGATTTCAGGTCATTGTACTGGAGATAGACACCAGTCTTGTCGAATAGAGATGATGATTATTCCATCACACCCTCTGTACTATGTCCTTTCACACATTTAACATGATTTGAACACTTTGCTGTTTCATTTCCCCCCTCATCGATTTTTGGCGTGTTATGATCTCTTCTCCTCCCATTTCGGTGCGTTTCGACTAAACGTGGCTTCTGTTCATTAAGACCGATAGAGACTCCTAACGGTACATCCGATTGTTAGCCGCGACGTAGAATGTGCCTCGACGCACGGTGTCACGCAGTGTCGAACACGCTCAGAGCTCCGAAAACATCCTTGACACATTTACGAGCTCAGAGTTATCATCCCGGCACTCAGGCCATTTATCACATCAAAGCCAGAGCTTTGTTTGTTTGACGCAGAGGCAACAATATCTGCAGAAATCGCCCCAGTTTGTGCAGCCACACACCGCCTTTCCCCTCCTATCTGTCTCGACCAGCAGGCGCAACGCAAGGGACAAAGGTAGGCGAGCGGTTTTTAATAGCGAGCGCGGTGTCTTTTTTTTTTTCCATTTGAATTCATTTCACCTTCTTTCTTTGAGGCTGTAGATCAGAAAGAAGGAGTGAGGCAATAGAGTGAGAGGCATGGGGAGAGAGAAGAGAGGGGGGAAAAGCACAAGGAAAACTGATGCCCTTTCCTCCAGCTAAATTAACAGGAATCACGTGGAAAACAATCTGAGTCTCCAATGAAGAAGGGAGGGTGGTGGTGGTGGGGGGGGGGACCATTAAAATTAGCCCCGAGCTATGGACTGCACCCAATATCACTAAAGCTGCACTCACTACAGATGTGGAGGCTGGCTTACAGGCAAACTATGCTCTGTTCTATAGCTACAATTAAAATCAACCTCGCTGCCAAAAAATAGGAGGGGGAAAAGAAGGGAGGTGGGGGGGGGGGGGGGGGTAGAAAGGCAGACATGGAACATCAAAGACAGATTGAAATGTGTAGTCAGTAATAAGAGTGGTCTCCAGGCCCCGAGGTTCTCCACGGTCCCCTTGTTAATGAGAAATTTTGACCTCTGGTTTGTAAGTTAAACTTGTAATCTCGGTTAATGAAGTAAATCAATCCCAACTCGGGAGTGCTCGGGTGTCTCTCCCTTTGCCTTCTCCCCGCCAACCTCCCCTCTGTCCTTCTTTCTCTCTCTCTCTCTCTCTCTCTCTCTCTCTAGCGCCTTGCCTCGTCTCCCTCTCTCCCGCGTCCTTCCCTCCCTTCCAGTATGCCGCCCGGGAGTGAAAACGGCCAGGTCTTCAACCAGACAAACAGGAAGGGTTCCGGAGCGAGTAGAGGGTAGACAGGGAGGGGGAGGGGGGGGGGGGGGGAGGGGGGGGGGGGGGTGCGGACTCAGAGGACTAGGACCAACCAGGCTGTTTGGTTAAGAGAGAGACTGGCCAAGTCAATGCTAGCAGAAGGGACAGCGGGGAGGAAAACCACTCGCTCCTCCTCCTCGACTCGTCTTCCTTTCCATCTTTTCCCCCCGTCTCTTTCCACAGATCTGCTGGGGATAGTGTTTGGTTTCAGAAGTCATGCCTGCCTGTCGGTGCAGTAAACAGTACTGCTGTTTTTACTACCACAACATGCCTCCTTCCTACTTTCCTCTTGCTTCTCTCCATGTTCAAATCAAACACACAGTGGGGATTTTCAGTGGACCAGACAGCCAACCTGACCTTTTATTTATTTATTTTTTGTTAGTTTTCTCGTTGAGCTCCATTTTTGCTCTGAACAATATGGAGGCTTCTCTCAAATCCACTGGGTGCGTTGACATTAACCCCAGATTAGCCGTTGATTTCATATTCTTCCTTAACCACTGAAGTGATGCAGAGTGGGAAGTCAATTAGAATGCGACGACTTTAGCATGATGCATAAGCATTCCTGTGTGGGTTCCCCTGCTCTACATACCACATAAATATGATTAAAGAGGGCACAGAGAGGCTGCTATTGGTTTCATAATGTCAAGAAGATTGTAATATTAGCTTGACTTTGCGTCTCAAGGCGATTCTGTGTTTCCAGCGAGGACACAAAGCAGACAGAGTTGAGTCTTCGGTATGGTTACGGGGGCTCCTTGGCCGGATGCCATGCGTTTCTTAGAGCTTCAGCGAGGTGCACTTTGCCAACTTTCCCTTCCCCTGCACAGTGCAGAGCGTAGCGTAACCCACCAGTGGTCATTGCACTGTGATCTGTGGGTTAAAGCATTTAAAATGCAGCTTTAGCATTAGCATGAAAAGATGAATACATTTGCTCTGTAGTGTATCCATTCCCATTTAGTTCTATAATGAAATGCACAAAATATAAAACATAGATGTCATAGATACATATATGACCTGAAATACTTAACTTAACTGAACATTAAAATTATAATACATTAATATTACATATTATCTTAATTTATCATACATAACAAATATCAGTTCATTAAAGAAGTAAATCAAATCTAAAACAGCAACTTCCTACCAGCTGTCTCCATGAATAGTCTAGTTTCCAGTGTAATTAAACACTACAGACACACTAGCATCTCTGTAAGGCTGTACTCAATCACAACAGTGTTTTGAGCTAAATGCTAATCTCAGAATGTTTTTCTAATAAAGACACTGGTCAGCTTTAAATGTTTTGTTTAGATGTTTTATTTACGCGCAACACCGTACTTCCACATTGTTTACCTTTTTATATTAAAATCTCCATGGGATATAACTCAGCATGTTTGTATTGAAAAGAATCTCCTGTTTGTTCCACTGCCTCTGTTCTGTTACGCAGTCAGCTTATGTGTGTTTGTTTGGGACTGATGTTCCTCAGCATGTTCCTCGTAAAAGTAGACGTGAGGCGTAAAAAAAAAAAAGAAAGAATAATTTACTCTCTGACACATTGGTATCTGGCTCTCTGCACATGAACCCAAATACGTACAGAATGGGAGAGCGGAGGAGATAACACAGCAGCCACGATTGTCTGTTCGGTGTGGAATATACGGTGACTGTCAACTTGACTCAGCATCACGGGCCTTTAATGTATTCATTCATGGAAAGGGGCTTAAAGAGCCTCTAAGATCAGTAACACACGCACACACACACATGGGCTGTCCATGTTCCACCACTCATTTAGGTTAGATTTTCTCGGTAGTCACACTTAAAGAAATAAGACAGTAATTAAACATTCTCAGCGACAGAGAGAGGACTCCCACACGTACCAACAGATCGTAGAAGAAAATAGAGAATTCACCTCTCACATGGATTGCTTAGCATCTGTGATACTTCAGACTGAGGATATAAGAGTTCAGTCTAAGCGAAAAGAATCTCAACTATAAATATAAAATTCCAGAATGGACCTCATATGTATATATGCACGTGAATGCACACATTGGTGTTAACACTGTAATCTCCGTATTTAGATAAGAACCTCTTATATATCCATATTACATATCCATATTCAAAGTAGTAGTATCCCCCTCATTTCTGCCTGGAAAACTTTGCCCTGAAATAATGGTTAAATATACAGTTTTGACAACAAAGTTGAGCCCCGGGCACTTAAGAGATACCCATCTTAAAGAAATTAATTACCTCCCTTGTTAATCTTGATATAATTAAATTTCTGAAGAATGAAGTTCGCTGCCTCCCCCCTCCGCTCCGCTCCGCCTCGCTGCTATGGAGGCGAGCCGATAATGGCTGGCTCTCTAGCTAGCCTGCTGGCCGGGGACATGGGGGACGGCCTAACATCTCGGGCCCCCATGCTGCGCTATGCCGCGCAAACCCACTCTCCTCGTCCTACGCCTTCGCCGCTCACAGGGATCTGAAAGAAGAAGGAAAAAGTCGCTGCTTCGCCGTCCTGCGCCCGCCCGCTTGAGCTTCCCTCCATCCTGGAGGAGATGGGAACTCGGGGCCTCCAACCATCGGCGTCCTAAACACGTGACGATGCCGTTGAACGACTTGAGAGTTGCCGAGCGCCGGCGCTGCTAATGAAGTTGTCAACACGTAGCCTCTGAAAGTTGCGTGGCGGAAGCCCCGAGAGAGCCCGGAGAGTTCTTTCTGTTATGGCTCACTTAAAAAAACTCCTGCCTTCGTGTGACTTACTGTCGTTCTTTTACTTAATTTCTATTATTTATTTTATAGGACCTCCTGTGACGCCGTTAGATTTAACCCTGGATTGCTTCGTGCAGAATGCCACCGTGGCATTACCAGAGAGCAGCGCGGCTTCTTGTCGCTATGTGTTTAAGTTTGTTTTCCCCTTGACTATAAGTTTCATGTCAGCTCCATTGTCAGATGTCAAGGTTTGAGCCTGGGGAAAGAAAGGAAAAAGAGCTGGAAAGGATCTTTCATTAGGTGCTGGCAGTGGATGGGGGTTTGGGGGTGGGGTGGGGGGGGCAGAAGAATGCCAAGGAAGGTGGAGGGGAGGTGATTATATGTACGGAGTAGGCAGAATACTACAACTAGACGGCAGAAATGCCAACATTGAGGGTAGTTTGAGTTTCCAAAATCTGATTCAGGACTTTTCATTATGCATCCTGTAAGCAGCAGCTTTCTACTGCAAACCCAAGACTTAATAACGGGGCTCCATCTTTATTTACTGCATCATAGCTCTCCTCTAGCAGTTTTACTTACAGTTTGTTCAGTGGCTGACTCTCTTCACGAATAACCTTAAAGTCTTGAATAATGTATGCAGGAATATCATTGGTAGTGAACCCTTGATATTTCAGTATAAGTCTACAATGGTGGAAGGTTGAACATGTTATGTTTAAGTGATGCAAAGGGACATTGTTTTACCCCAAGAAAAGTCTGCATTGCAAAGGTCACCCATCCAACAAATGTAGCGAATATTTCAATGATCATGTATGATGGAAAAATACATGATTGATGTTTATCAAAAGTATTTAACCACCCAGGTTTGGTCTCATCCAACAAACAGCCGTCTTTTAGTGATTTTAAGAAATCACTGATGATTGTTTTCGTCACGTAACTTGCGTACTTCTGTAACAGCACTTCCGCAGTTATTTTAATTCAAGCGGCGATCTTTTCCTCAACCTAACCAAGTGGTTTCGTGGCCTAAACCTAACTGAGAGGTCTGTGAAGACAGAGGTTTATTTGAACAAGGCTGTATGCATGTAACGGGTGGAAATTGCCACGTGTTGCTGGCTTTTTGTACGAGAAACAAAGAGTATCGTTTTGTTAGATATCATTTGAAATGCTGTGTGAGGATACGTCGAAACACTCCACATCGCAACAGATGGCAACCTTGTTGTTTGGCGATAATTTTTATTTCAAATATATATTTGATTTGATAAGTCACGAGGACTTTTTGGACCTTTTGAGGGCAAACAAGTGAATATATTGTTCAGTGAGTTGATCAATCCAACCCCTAAAACCAGCCGCTGTTAACTGCCCCCTTTGTTCCACTCTAAGCTTTTCCCTACAACACCCAGAAGCTCCTTTTTCCCTTAGGCTCCCACTGGGAGAGGCCCTGTTCTGGCTCCCAGTTACACTCAAACGACCCCTCACGTCCTGGAACAAACACCAGCTACTCAACTCCACATGTAAATTAATTCTAGTGATTGTTTTGTGCTAAAATATCGTTGCGATACAGTGTCCTCTATTTTGTCTTGTAACGGAGAAAGGAAAAAAAACAAGCTTCTAAAATTAGCTTCGGAAAATGGTGAAGGAGAACAAACAAGGCGATCCATTAGTGAGGATGGGTTATTGGCTGGCTTGCCTCTTCTCATGGCGGCCCATTAAAAGTGGTAATGTCTGCCCGCAGCAGTGCCGGGGGAAGAAGAAGGAGGCCATGGAAGGCATATTTCACATGCATCAGACACTGGAATTAAATAGACCAATGTTCCCTAAAAAGACTGAAGTACATCTCTTTCTGATGTGCGTCCCGGGCAAAAATTCATTGATCTTAGAATGTCCCTTGGCAATTATAAAATATTAAATCCAAGTCGCACTTTTCAGCTCGGCTTAATTTTTTTTCTTTTTTTCCCCCTCTCGCTTTTCGCTGCTTTTCCATTTGACCAATTTAGAAAAGAAAAAAAAAAAAGTTAGAAATGGATGGGCGTGAAAAAAAGAAAAAAAGAAAAGCCGCTGATAATAAAGGCTGTGCCCACTTTTAGATGTCTTCTGTTATGTTTCTGTATTGTGTTTTTTTTTTTGTGGGTTTTTTTCGAGCCATCTCGGATCATTAAATGGGATGAGGTCCCGGCAAAGCAGAGGGAGCCTGAAAGCACCAGAGCGGTGTAAACCAGGAGCTGCTGTAAACGACTGGGATTGAAGCACACAGGGGAGCGACATTTGTGTGACATCTTTATTCCCGAGCACGAGGCCCAACCTCGGCACTCTGGGCCCAACAAATATCCGTCAGCTGCTTTCCATTAGGTCTGTGGCCCCGGTGCTCGCCTCCCACGGCCCCCTTTGTGTCCCTCAGAGAATACAAACGGGGGTCCGCGGTTAATTGCCCCGAATCATTAAATTGAACATATATCTCAATAAATACAATCAGCCAGCTGTTTGACAAGGCGCACAGTACATTAAGTCCCCTTGCTTGTTTGTCGACCCCCTAATTAAGATTTAGAATCGATCATTGGGTGTGTAGTGTACAGTGTAGCTCGCCTCGCACGTGCGGAGGGGGGGGGGGGGGGGACTCTCTCTGAGCTCCGAACCAAAAAAAAAAGAGGGAACGGCATCCGCCTGCTAAAGCTTTCACCATTTAGCACACTGACTGCAATGGGAATTAGACATCCTGTGCTAATTAGGGAGCCCAATTAACTGTAAAACTCTGGCGTTTTTTGACAAATAACCTCGGCAGAATTGAGACGTTGTCATCGACGTGAACGTTCTGTCCTGAACGGAGACAGGATGAAGGCTATTGGCTACGGTGCTGCTTGGAGATGTGTGTGTGTGTGTGTGTGTGTGTGTGTGTGTGTGTGTGTGTGTGTGTGTGTGTGTGTGTGTGTGTGTGTGTGTGCGTTCCCAGTGGTGGGGTGTCAGTCATGTAATGTCTCCCAAGTTCCCTGAACTTCATGTCCACTACATATTTAGTAGAATTAAACAATAGAATATATGTATGTGACTGTTCAATGCATGGATAGTATAGGAAACAGAACTGTAAGAAGGGCTCTTGTCTCCACGCAGCAGAACAGCGATGCTGCGGTCGACCGTGTTTTGCGAGGACAGTGGGCCCAGTCATGCCCCCCCCCCCCCCCCCCCCCCCCCCCCTGAAACAAAAGAACTTGCATCGCCCGAGAACCTCGATGTTTCTGTGTCTCTCATTCCCACTTTGATTCATGATCACATGTATTTTTCAGATTGCATAAATTATGTATTTTTTGGGGGACTAATGAACGCCCCTCCACTGATAGAACTTTGGGAGAGTTGTGAGTCGCTGGATACGGCCTCAGTGTTCCCATTACACATTATCACGTGGCGGCTCTGAGCGATGGATGCGGGTTGGCTGGCCTTTTTGGAGCCATTTTTATAAACGCATGCAACGAGGTCCAGAGAGCCACACGATGTAAACGTACCTCCTGGGCTGACCTACACACTCCTGCTTTGTTGTGTGTGTGTGTGTGTGTGTGTGGTCTGACTTGTTGACAACTATAAAACAGCCTCTCGCCCCCCGCTGTCTTTATTACCTGTCGGTCCTATCCCAACTGCTTTGTTCCCCGCAATACCTCGCAACACCTCTACCGTTGGGCGCTCTCTGTTCCGTCGAAGCCTCAACAGAAAGCCGCCACCGCACCGCGGAAGGCGACGTCTGCGGCTGTGTGCCGAAGCTGTTCGGATACCAGGCGGCGCCGGGGGGCGTGTTTGCCCGGGCGCCGGCGGGCCAGTCCTGGAGCCGCCCGCCTCAGGTGCAGGAAGAGAATTGAGCGCTTTCCTTTTACAAGATGTGTAATTATTATCGCAGACAAGGGTGTGGATTTAAAGCAAGTCAATATGTAGATAAGCGTTTCTATGCACACACAGACACACACACACACACACACACACACAGCTTGCCTGGGAAATGATGCTGTTGTATGTGGTATAATAAAGCAGGTTGCCAAAATGCTGTGCAGGTAGGAAGGAAGCCTTCTGGGCCTGTGGAAGAGGAGCCTGATGGGAGGAACGAGGCCTCCAGAAAGAAACGCCAGAGAAAAAGTGTAACGAGAAGCTCTTTAGCTGAGTCCAAAATTTGTGATGCTGCCTGCCATTGTCTCCCCCCCCCCCCCCCCCCCCCCCCCCCACCACCACCACCACCACCACCACCACCACCACACCTAAACTGCTAATCAACAGCGTAGTATATGATTTTAGTTTTGACACTGCAGTGCCAAAATGTATCGTACTGTGGAATCGTTCCATCAGCAGAACTAGTAGCAGTATAAGTGGGATATTACTATATCAAAGTGAATTTGACATCTCCAAATGCCCCACAAATTGGTGAGAGGTAACATTTATTTCCAGCCTCTCACCCTGTCGGCTTGTCGGATGACAGACGATGACACTGGGGGGGTCACAAACGTTCACAGAGGCAATCCTACTTAAGAAAAGAGAAAGAACAATCCTCCAGTAAAGTTTGGTTTCGCTCTTTCTGGGCCATCTATATAAAACATGAAGCTCTCTACTCTTTCCCCAGTAGAGCCCGGATTTTAATCAGACCTGCTTCTTCAGACAGCCGCCTTCCTCCGCTCCGTCAGGTGCACGGGGGACCTGCGACGGCGGCGCTGGAAAACGGAGCCTGCGATGGCTAAACGATGTCAAAAACGGCCCCCCGTTTATGTCAATTTTGAGATCAAGGAGCGATTCGGGGCGGCGGGGAAAACCCCCAAATGTGTTACTTTATCGCCTTCATCTGCATATCTACCGTGTGCACACACCTCCCCCCCCCCCCCCAACACACACACACACACACTGTGGTGCTTTCCTCTCCTTGTAAGTGAAATGTGTCATTGCTCATGTGAGGATTTATATTTGACGGCTGACAGTTCGGCACATGTCTGCATGAGCGGCGGGATCCGTGGCGCTGCCTTTCGCCCCCCCCGGTCTCCTCCTCGTGTCGGTGGTGTTCAGTGCCGTGCTCTTCTGCTAGCCTGCTCTTCTCCCTAATTAGGCCATGTTTCAGGACCCCCATCACACACACACACACACACACACACACCTCAGTGTGGTCAATTACGTTTCGATACCACTCGGAATCTGATAGGCTTTTGTTTTGTTAACTGGTTCCTATTTGGAACATTTTTCCCGACGCAGACATCAAAGGGGGCGGACCACGAGCCTCATTTGGGCGACTTCTCCCAGAGTAAAAACACCCGGTGCCGTGGTTATTAACTCAGTCACCACCCTCCCATTCAACTTGGATTAAAAATGCAAAAGCGGGCAGAAATGACAGTGCCACACCACTGAAAGTAAAGTGTGCAAAAAAAACCAACAAGGGCTCATTAGCGAAAACAGTTCTGAAGACAAGCATTCTGACTTGAGACTCATTACACTTCTCCCATTTTAACTCTAATTGGGTTCATTTTATATATGAAACGCCTTGAATATTTAATGGCAGGGGGGGGAAAAAAAAGTTCTAACTTCTGATACTTCGTGCAGCCAAAGAATACTTGGCCTGAGTTAATTGTCCAGGTTAGCGGGCGCACTGTCGGCCTTGTCTCCCTGCTGCTTTTGCTCTCCCCACGGAAAAAACACCAGTTAGGAAGAGACATTGAATGCATTGTTTTGGCGGATTATTGATTGGCTCATGATCTCCAGACAAATAAAGCTGATCTACACATCACAAAAGACGTGCGTGTCGTTATTGTTACATTAGCGTCTGTCTGTACCAGACAACAGAGCTTTTATTCATATAATAGACGGTAATAACCAATATGTGAACACGGTGTTATTACCCTCCCGCAATCCTGTGCCAGTGCTGCCAACTGAGGCTACAAAGACCCAGCTAAGAAAGCCTTTGTAGTGTCAGACACGTTGTTCAGCTAGCCCAGGCTCAGAGCATTTTCATTAAACAGATTAAAAAAAAACAATGTTATGGTTTCTTCATCTGGTTGCCTTCACACAATCTTTTGTTTCTCTCAGGTTGAAAAAGAAAGAGGAAGAGAGAGAGAGAGAGAGAGAGAGAGAGAGAGAGAGGGGTGTTGGGGGGGTTGCAGGCAGGAAAAAGTTTGCAGTTCTTTTGTTTGGGAGCGAGGTTCCGGGTTGCGGCGCGCTGTTTAGCTCGGTGACCCTGCGACTTGTCTTCTGAGGAACTGCGCGAGCAGCCCCTGCAGAAACAGCGCCCCGGGGTCGGCTTTCATCTCGGCAGTAACCTGTGGACTTTGAAACTCAGGGCGATGGAATTGCAGCTTTGTCAGTACACTACTAATTAGAAAATTCCTGACCCCGAGCGAGATGTTTTAATTATGTGTTGTGTCAACGAGTTTGCAGATTTAATCCGCCCGTTGATACACACTCAAGTGTGCAAACGGCGTCGCGCTTCGCGGCGGATCTAGTGGAATGAAGGGACGGGGAGGGGGGGGGGGAGCTCCTTGCTCTATCTTCCCTCTGCCCCGGCATGACCTTGCGCCATTTGTTAAGATCATGTGCTTAAGTAGCCAAAATTGGACGTGGCGTTAACGTGTTAGCTCGCGAAACGCCCCCCCTCCCCACCAAAAAAAAAGAACGCTGCTCTGCTCTTGCCTCTGTTTTTTACGGCGGGCTGAACAATGTGACAGCATTGTGCTGGGTGTGAGCTCTCTGTTGCAGTGAGTCAGTGTGAGGGGAAGGCAGGAAGGGGTTAAACAGAAATTGAGCGGGGATGCTGGGGGCAGCAGTGCTGCAGAACATAGCAGTGTTCGTGCGAAGGCAAGTCATTTCCCGAAACACTGCAGACACATGGCCTGGGGCGCTCTAAAACCTTTGGAGACCAAAATGGCTTGCAGGAGTTAGAAGTAATAAGGTGTTTTTTTTTTTTTTTTTGCCTTCTTTCTCCTTGACTGAAAATTCTGCACGGTTGCTATGCATTGCCATGGAGCTGTGGAGCTGTTTTTATGGTTTATGTGGGCATTAAGATACTCTGCAACTGGCCATTTTTGAGATTTGTTGTTCTTTAGCTGTGAAGCAAATGGAAGTTGTTTGTTTTGAAAGTGATTCCCTCATTTGTTGTTTGTTTTTTTGCCGTGATCAGAATGCTAGACCTCACTCTCATCCCTTTGTGTTCCTGCCTTTATTTCCTTCTATCGTTCACGACATGATAGATGAGCAAAAGCACGCATGAAACCAGAAAAAACGGCAAATGGTGTTTCACTCTGCTCCAGCTGTTTGTTTTTTTTTAAAGCACAGTGACAATGGCTGCCTCTTGTTTGAGCAGAGAAGGAACCTGCGACGGGAACAAAGGCCGTCTGTGTCGGCGCATGGACGTAAAGCCGCGGTATTAGTCCGTCCTGACCCCGCTGATTATCAGTCAAAAAACCCTTTTCATCCTATCCCCTGGTTCTGCTAATCTTACCCGCCTCGTCTTGCTTCAAAGAGAGGCTCCAGCATATAATCTGCGTATGTACATCTGCGAATTATTATTCTAATTCTTTATACGTTTATTAGAGCTGAATAAACTCCACATCAAATACATCACTCGGGCGATGTCAGAAAGGCCCGGGGGCGAATCAGCCGACATCTGTTAACTCTTTCAAAATGGCCTCATCCAGCATGTCTGTGGGCGTACGGGGAGCGAGAAAGAGGAGAGGCGTAGAGAGAAAGTCTCTGTTGCCGATTAATGGCGGGCCGTAGGAGAAGGCGTTTTTTCGGGGGGCCCGAGTGTTGGAGATTGAAGCAGAGGCTGCACTCCCACGGCTGGGCACCGCGCTGTAAACACACCGCGCGGGGACGGGGCGGCGTTCCTCTGGCTGAAATGTGCCGTGGAGAAGAACATGTGGGAAAGCTTTGCTTGCTGGCGCGGAGTCAGTCAACCAGTCAGTCAACCAGTCAGTCGGTCCTTCAGTCAGTAAATGAGTCAGTCGGTGAGTCAGTCGGGCCCACAGTCAGCCAAACAGACAGCCAGCTCTTCAGTTAGTCCGTCGGTGAACCAGCATGTGGACTACTCAGTCCCATCAGGAGTACCTGAAAAGCCACTTTAACCTCTTGAACCCTAGGCCTATTTTGAGACCTCTGCTCGAAAATGTCATACCCATACTCAAGAGAGTGTAAATCTATAACTACACGGTCTATTTGAATAATTTAAATGGCATAATAACACAAATAAATGTGAGCTTTGTTAACATATGTGCATATCATTGTATATGTTACTAAATGCTGGATGAATGTTTTAAAAAAAGAAAATTGTCTTTGATAGAGTGAAGTATGCCTGAGAAATCAAGGCCGGTGTACAGGTCAGCTGAGGTCAGCCAACGTCAATTCTGATTTTGGAAGCAGCACATATAGCTGTTTTATTGTACTTTTATATACTATATAACTATATATTTCAATTCTTTTATCACTAATAGTGTTCAATCTATCTAATACAGCAGTTTGGCTTCATTTTGAGAGCCTGGGCCATATAATAACCTGTAAAACATGGCTCATCTTCGTCTGAATTTGAGTTTTACAGAATGCAATTGAACCTTACCAAAGCCTGTGATTGGCCGATTTGCGCATTTCACACAGATTTGAACCCGGAACAGTGTGGGCAGTGTAGTGATTCGTTCTTTGAGTTGTTTGACAGAATTTTAAGCCAATAAAATAATCGAAAACCGTGGTCCGCCCCCATGGGTCAAACCCATTGGCCAAAACTGAAATTATTACTCATTCGTCATAGAAGCTCGTAGAGACTCACAAATGGAGGAAAGGATTAAAAAATGTTTGGGGCGATTTTCTTCCAGAAAAACATCTAAAAGGCACGAAGCGTTTCAATTTTCATGATCATGGGCAGAGTGATGATCTGCGGGAGAATAATTGTAACTTTCTAATGGTTCGAAGTAGAAGAATTCGGAAGCTATGGTTCGATTCAGTGTGTTGTCCTCGTGCTCTTGGATATGCGGTGTGTGTGTGAAAGTGCCGTAGGTCGCGCCTGGGATCGGTAACGGTGAACACTGCTCGCCTTCTCCTGGCAAAAAATAGGTGAAATTGTTGTAGTACTTGTAGTATCTTGAAGTACTTTGTCTATATATATGTTTTTGAGTGATTAAAATAGGTTACATGGCCCATTTTATCAGAATTTCTTCGTCATGTACGTTTTTGAAATATTTTAAAATATAATTTCATTTGTTCTCAGAAGTGATTTGTACTACATGTGTACACTCTGTCGCCCCCCTCTCGGTGCCCTACCAGCCTTTAAAGTGGCTTGACCCTACGCTGAGTCCCGCCCCTCGAAAGTAGACTGGCTAATCATAGCGTAGCGTCAACCAGCTCCATCGAGAATCAGACAAGTATCCGGCTTTGCTCCAAAGACTCCGATTTTCCTTTTCAGGCTGTTTTTTGTGGATTTCGAGCTAGTCACGGTCGATGCATAAAATGGGTCAAATCGGTCATTTATCACCAGCTGCAGTGCAAAACAGGCGACTCGGTCCCCAGTTCACTCGTCCGAGAGAGTTAGCAGCCACAATGAATCAGCCGATGTCTGTTAACTCTTTCCAGTATGTCTCCACAGCATCAATTAATTTAGCTGGCATGCTCTGTCAGGGTCTCCAGCAGTGTATTGCAAGCCCGTCGTAACATTAGCGAGGGTCTAGTCGAGAAAGAGAGAGAGTGTGACGATGAGTATGAAGTCAGCAGTGAGGTTATAGCGGTGAACTTAGTACAGTGTGTGTAGAGTTTATTTGTCATTGAGTAAATGCCACAACACCTCAAGACACAAGTCTTGCTTGCCACCTGCAGATTAAAGTGAAGGGGGGGGGTTAGCCCCAAAATTAGCAACAACTCCGGCGCTATTTTTTCCTTTATGTGAGAAGCAACATGCCGTTTAACTGATTAATCACTAAACATGCGGCGCTAACATTAGCAGAGCACGTTAGCACATCATTAACTAGCACGTCTTTGCTACGCTAGCTACTGAAGGTGTACTGAATGTATAAACATGCTGCTGTTGCCTTTTTTTGATTTTAACAATGATTAAAGACCTACCCGGCTTTACAGGAACTGTGTTGTTCCTTAATTTCATCGTGTTCTGCCTTGATCTCCAGGTGATGTGGTGGTTCACTTAGCTTTAGCTTCTATTTCTATCTTTTTAACCTGTTTTTGCTGCTGAATCAGTTAAATATTCTGGATATATTATATTATAGATCCTTATTTCTGATTCTCTGAAATCAGATATGTCTTCAGTGAGTGCAGTTAGTGACAGTGTGGGCTCCATGGTAGCAGTGGGGGGCGGGGCTTAGCAAAGGGTCAATTGCACTGAGCAAACAAAAACTGGACCACCAAATCATGGCTGGATACCTGCCACGGTGGCCAGCATCACAAAAATTCATCAGTGTTTGACTTGTGGCTGCTGCTAATTTCCACCCCGGCTTTAACTTGTGAAATAAAAAAAATAAAAAAAACACCACCTGGTTCAGCTTTTGCTTCACTTCTTTGTTTAGCTTGTCAACAGTCTGTCTCTGTTGTGCTATATATGGCCTCCTTGCCTGGAGCGTAGACTTCAGAGTTTAAACGGATTTTTCGGCATCAAAGTAAGAACAACAAAAGAGTAATGTTGCATCATGAACAGCTTATCTGTTTCTCAACCAACACGGGGCTAGTCTTTATCCCCCAACATGAATGCTGAGCAATGTTTCCCCCCCAGTTTTAGTAAGCGGCGTGTGTTAGCCGGGGTGTCGTCTCGTACCGGTACATACAGTACGTACGTGTGTGTGTGTGTGTGTGTGTGTGTGTTTCCTCTTACCGTGCCGCCCATCTGCAACCTCTGCTGTGAGGTGGCGGAGTGCTGAGACAGCAGGTTGGCCTGTGCGGGGCCGAGCAGCTCCGTGTGCCTGGCAAAGTGGGCCATTAACCCACCGCCCTGAGGTGTGACCCGGGCCAAATCCAATATTGGCTCCGGCATGAAGGCACAGGTGCCACTCAGGGTTCAAAGCCACGGATCAGCAAGAACCCCACCACCGCCCCTCCTCAAACAATAAAAGGACCGAATGTAAATTCCTCAAGACACCTACAAGCATCGCTGCTGCCGCTGCACAATTGGAGACGGAGTCAAAAGCACAGAGAGAGAGAGAGAGAGAGAGAGAGAGAGAGAGAGAGAGAGAGAGAGAGAGAGAGAGAGAGAGAGAGAGAGGGCGAAAACATACATTATTAATCAAAAGTAGATTTAGCAAAACGGTAATTAATTCTGGTCCTCTTAAGCTCAAGGTGAGTGTTGCTGGTCATCGGAGGGCCGAGAACACCAAAGTGTGACCCGCTGATTTTGTCCTTCTATTGAGAGAATCTGATTTTCTCTGCAGCTCTGAGTGTCATAGATGTATAAAATTGTAGCATATTGACAATGGTCAATATGCTACAATTTATAGAAAGGTGGATTAATCCTTGAAAATATTCCCCAACATTTATACTTTTACTGCTGTTCTAGTTACTACAGTTCCCAAGCTTAGCAGTTGTAGAGTATCATCTTCAGTAGGAACATGTCGGCGTTGTAGTTTTGGACTTTTGTAGACAATAAGGATAATACAGAATAACGATATACTTCTGCATTTTACGTAATATTCGCCGTGGATGACCTGGGCTGGAACTCACAGGGACCTTTTCTTGTGCTCCCACACTTCTCACAAGCTGCCGGTACTATTTTCTGTCCTCTCCATATCAGGTTCTCTGATTTATAACGAAAGTGTTTTCACTGGGGGCGAGACAGAAGGTGCTCTAATTTCTCGACGCCACGTTCACGTCCTTTTCTTTTGTGCAATAATTGTTCGTCATGACCATTTTTTGTTCGTGAATATTTAATATTTTCTGTATTATCTAAAGTAATAATAATGGTCCAAAATAATAGGAAGTTGCATAATTTTAATTTAAAAAACCTTCACATATTGTTTTGGGTGGGAGGGGCTCCCAAACCCAATGTCACCTAGCAGCCTATTAATCACTAGGAATTCAAGCAAATTCAAATGCGAGCAGTGGTAACATTTATATATAACTATTTGAATAACTACTATAACAATTATTGAAGTTGCTTATATTATGACTCCAGTCCTCTTAACACATGGTTGGAGCATCTATAAATCACCATTATTAATCGTAATTATTGAAATTCCAGTAGTTTGTGTGTGTGTGTGTATGTGTGTGTGGTAAATAGTGTAAAGTAATGTGTCTGGCCCATTGGCATGTTGTCATGTGTGTCAACAGAATGTGGCTGAAGACCAGAGCCCGTAAAGAGGCCTTATTACTCCTCTCCTCTTCCTCTTCCTCTCCTCGGGTTCTATCCACTGTTCTCTCTCTGTTTTTCTCTCTGTCCCCTGCTCCAAACAAGTCAAATGTCTGAAGAGATGTATCGAAGTATCCCTGCGCGTTCTGTACGATGGATATGTCATATGACATAATGCCTCCAAGCGCCCATCACAGATAAAATGACAGATGCTGTTTTTTGCCTCATGGATCTTTCTTGGCCAAGCAGATTCTGAGACTTTCAGTTTCTCTCTCTCTCTCTCTCTCTCTCTCCGTGCCTCTGCTCTCCTGCTTTTTCTCTCCTCTTCCCACTTCTTTCCCTCTTCATTCACTATGACCTTACAAAGCCTGCCATTTTGTTTCTCCTCGGATTTCAGACACAATTGCTGTGTAATTGCTGGCGACGGGGAAAGCACGGTTGTTGATGTCTCCCTTTTCCCTTTTAACTGACACTCAGCCATCTGCTTTGTTCAGCGTCGATGTTTCACCCCTCCCATCCCCGCTCCTCCTCCTCCTCCTCCTCCTCCTCTTCCTCTTCCTCTTCCTCAACACGATCTCTGCGTGTGCTGGCGAGAGGCATCGGTCTCCATAGATACGATACAACAACATATCCGTGTTGGGGTTGCTGGCATGTGGAGGGCATATAAAGACGGAGAGGAGAGGCCGCGCTGAGTGAATTCCTGGACGAGCGCTGACCTTTCCGCCTGTATTTGGATCACTGAGGGCTGCCGCTGTCCCTGAAGGGAATCAGGCATTCTGGGAGCCGTGGCACACTACCTGAAACGGCGATATCTGGCTATGCTCACTGTCTGCACCCCCCCCCCCCCCCCCCATAAACCACCGAGTCTGCAGCACCACCCCAGCACCGACCGCCCGTGGCTACTGCTGCCCATCCGTCCAGGTGGATGGATGGCTTTGATTGGTGAAATCTGTGGCCCCGTCGCCGGGCTCGCTCGTGAGTGGCAGTAATTGGCATGGCAGCAGGCAGGCCCATCTTTCACATGTGGTCGGCCATGATTGGCCTGATTAGGCTGGGGTCGCTCCTCAAAGTGAGGGTCTGGTGGTGGTGGGGGAGGGGGAGCTGGCTTCAACCTGCGGCCCTCCCAGCATCTCAGCATTACTGGTCAGCCTTACTGACCAGAGACCAGTGTCGCACTGGGAGGATACTTCAGGCCTGGAATCTGCCCATCACGATCTCCACACATTCCCAACATATTCTGTAACCCTTTTTGTTGAAATATGTTTGCGGATTCTGCCAGTAACATATCTTTTAGTTTCATTACTACACACATAAACGGCTTTGCATTTCAGTTGCATTTCCAAAATGAATATGTATTCATATATATACATATATTTGACATATCCCCAGAGCTCTGTCTGGACTGGTTGGTCTGAGTAACTGGAGGTACTTCCACCTGACAGAAAGGACTATATATTTCTTTATTGTCTTTTTTTATTTCCATGCATACACATTTCTTGCTTCCCTGCATAGAACGACTCAGTGTTTAAGGCTATAGTTTATTAACTACAATATATAGGAAAATCAATTGTGTTTTCACTATGGGTTGTACCGCTCACAACTTATAGGCATACTTATATATTTAGATTAGCAAAAGTAGCAATACCAAAATATATACTCCAGTAAGTCCTGCAATGTAAGTTTTACTTCAGCAAAATGCAGAAATATCATCAGTTAAGGTGAGACATTTTATTTTCATGTACTGGGCAATTTTGAGGACTATTTTTGGACTATTTTGCTTCCATAACATGTTGTCTGTCTGACTCGTGGGAAAAACCATCCAAAATATACATTTAGATGTTTATTGTACTACTTCGTCTATTTGCGTCTGTAGATCTCTCTTAATTTCACCAAGAGTTACCATAAGATAATGCCTCAGACTCCCCGTGTCCCCACTAGAAACACAGGGAGTCTGATGGACCTTTGACTGTGACTAGAAGCATATTCATGGCCTGTAGGTGGAGTCGCTGTCTGGGTACCTGTGGGTACCTCTCTACTACGAGAGCCTCTCTGGTGTTTGTGTCACTACATAGCCAAAGCTGCTCATCGCCCTAAATACCTTTTTCGAACTCTGAACACAGCACATCTATCGGTTGGCCCATGTGTCGCAGTTGCTACAAAGTCTCGCTAATGCTAACACAAGCAGCAGCTACGTGTGAGAGGCCAAAACAGGGGGCGTCAGTTCGCCAACTGGCTAGCTTCACTCATCATCCAGCCTCCAGGGGTCAGAGAGTGTACTGAGGGAAACCGAACCAAACCAAACACTGTCATACAAGTGCACACAAAGACAAGCCCATGGGGGGAGGGCAGTGCTGGAGGGACTTTGGCTTGGTTCTTGTAAACCCATGCCCATCATATGTTTGCAATTAAGGCCTGTCTGTGCCGTGTGTTTACAGACTGCTGCAATCAAGGTAATTGTGAGAGGGTGTTCCCGACTGAAACGTCTGTCTTATTTCTCTCTGCCTGGGCTCAAGTGGGCACTTGCTGGATTCGTGTCCCAGTGTTTCTCATTTCCAAATGTAAATGCAGCCCTTGATTTGTATCGGCCCTCTGTATACAGGCTCGTTCTCATTTTTCCTGGATCAAATACAAACAACGAGGGCTCCGTGTCAGCAGTGTTGTTCCTTTAGAAGGGGGAATGTGTTCATATTCAGGGCGACGTAAAGAGCCAAAGGACACGCTTAAGTAAAAAATTTAAGTTTCCCTGAGCGTGTCGCCAATGTTTTTCTCTGCCTCGTGTTCAGCTAGTTGACCAAAAGAAAAAAGAATTCTCCCAACGTGAAGCTAAAGATCTGGATGTCGTTAGTGTATCTGTTTGATCTCATTCAGGCTCTGCAAGAGGGATTACTTTTCTTAATTGGAGGTGTATACTTTGCATTCCTTACCATTGATACCGTCAATGTGTTAGCCATTCAGCGATTACTTCACTTATGAGAAATGGGAAAGCTAGCGTTGCTTATTTTCTCAACAGTTACTATGTTTAACCAGGGAAACTATCCCCTCGACTGCGCCACAGAGACTTTTTTCGTTCACTCAAGGCAAAGAGAGGACTAATTGCATGAAAGAGAAAAACACACATCTCTGAAGGAGAAAGTGAAGTTAATGAAACCCAAACCCAGAGCACAATCATTTCATTTTCAGCTCACCTAAAAACTCACAGAAAGTTTGATACATAAAGGGACTTCCTCAAAGAAGTCGGTACACTTGTCGGTACAAATAAAACACCTGACCTGATGGTGGCGCTAGATGAACCTCCAAACTTATTACAGTACATACTCAGGGAAACATGAATGTCTGTCTATATTTGGCAAAAATCACCTCACAGCCGCCTTTACTAAGTACATACTGTTACATGCAGTATGCGTTCCATTGGGACATACTACTTTCTCATAACATTGCACCTTGAACTGCTCAAAGGATTGTGGGTCCGAATAGCCAGAAAAGCATACTGGCTCGCATACTGCCGAATGCGACCGGATGCAGTAGGACATCCTGGTATTTTTGGCATACATTAATCAACATACTATGTATTGGGACGCACTAAATATTGTGGTATGGGGTACTGGAATGCAGAGTTCAAACCCATGGTGGAGCTAGAGAAAAAGTCAGACGATCACCAAGGTGCTTCCGATTTATCCTGTGGGGAACACGAATGTCTCTACAAGATTTCATGGCGATCCATCCAATGTTGCTCTGCCGCTGGCACGGCTAATTGTTGCTTTGTCCCATTATGCATGGCTAGAAATGTTGTCAACTCATGTCATATTTGTTGATGAAAAACCATGATGCAAAAAACTTCAGATGTCTTGTCAACCAGTTTTAAGTCTTTTCACATTGACCATTGACAACATCGCCGTTCACGATATCTACCTGGGTGTGCTGTTGGAAACTGAATATAGATTATATGCTATATTTAAAGGCCATATTACTCATTGAAAACTATCAACTTGACTGAGATGTTAAGGAACCAGCGTGAAATATCCCCCTTTCTCACCGTTTTGACCCCTTCCTTCTCCAGGTTTCAGGCAGCTCGGCGGGCTCCCCGGCCAGCTCCTCCAGCCCGTCCACTTCATCGCGACAGTACGCGCGGCAGCGCATCACCCGCGTCAACCTCAGGGACATCATTTTCTACATGGAGCAGGAGAGAGAGACCGCCCACTCCCTCCTCCTCTACCGCGCCCTGCTCAAGTAGCCTCCGCTCCGATCAGCGCTCAACCTCAGCCTCCTCTTCCTCTTCCTCCTCCTCCTCCTCCTCCTCCTTCCCAGCCACGTGCCTTCAGATCAGGTCTAATGTTTCAGTTCTGTGTCTCCATATGTACTGTAGTGACGTTTGATGTAACTTTTAATAAGAAGAGATTGAGAGAGAGAAAGAGGGAGAAAAAAATAAAGCGTACAAAAATAAAACCGTTGTTCCGTGTCTTCTACGTTTTAGGTTCACGGTGTGTAGGCAGGTCGTTGAGTTTAAAGGCCACATCGAATTCTTTGTGTTGAAGTTGAATTTGTTAAAGGAACAAAGTGGTTTGAGTGACCCACAACTCGTTCCACGTGTGTAGGGCATCTATTTATTTGACGTCGTTGGCAGTATAGCTTCAATGAACAAACCTCAAAGTGAGAGAACTGTGTACGCAGCCTGCGATGTGTGTTCTCCGCGAGCTATTTGTTGAACCAGTTCAATGAATGTAGTTTAGCTGAACTCAGTAAAGGAGCGATTTCTGCACCGAGTCATCGTTTTGAAACATTAGGATTCCAAATAACAGCATCACGATCAATATCCCCCTCTGTACGTGTAAATAGTTCTTATTGAATTATTTGACAGCATGTATATTTTTATCACACCGTAAGCTTTGTAGGAAAAGGAATAACCCACGTGTCACTGCAGTTTTGTAAAACCGCGTGATTCGAATGAGTCCGAATTAGACGGTTTATTCTGTTCACCCGTGAATCCCCGTGACCTTTCTGCAAAGGTCACCAAACAAAGACATGAAGCCAGTTTCTGATTGGTCACCCTTGTCAGTATTTCTTTCTTTCTTTCTTTTTTACCCACGCATAATGTGAACATTGTTTTTATGACTAGATGTTTATACGTCGCGTACCATCACGCGCACCTCTTCAAAAACCTTTGTGGTCGGTTTCGGTTGATATTGTGGGCGGGGCGGTGAGTGCGGAGAGTGAAACCTCGGATCCAAACATTCCTTCACCTTTTCACTCTCGCTGTCCAATCTGCACATTAATGACGTTTAAAAGAAAATGTTTCAGCTCTTTTCAGTTGAGCTGTTGGGCCCCGGAGGCCCCTGTTAGCCCCCTAACCCACTTAGGTAATGACTGAATGATAAAAAAGCACTTAGCTGTTTGTATTGTCATCCCAAATTGAATATCACAGCTGTAACGTCATGTTTAACTGTAGAAGGAAGCAGTTGATTTCAGCCTAAAATGTTTTTTTTCCATCTTGTTTCTGTCTTTGTATTTGTATTGAAGAGAAGTATGGGACAAAACGCCTGCTCTTTACATGTCGCCTTGTTATTTTCTTTTTTTTTTTACAAATCCTAATTGTATTATGTAAGACTGTCCTTTATGTATTTTGTCTTTTTTTCTATTTAACTAAATATCTTGGCCTCTATGCAGCTTTTCTTGTCATATTGAAATTTATTTAAATATTGGGGACAATTGAAACAACTGTTGTGCATTGTACATTTTGACAGCACTTTTTTTTACATCTATTTTACCTGACGACTGAAAGCTGTCACTGTATTATAGCAGAGAAATTAGTCTTTTAAGTAGTAAGTGAAATTGCTGACTTCCTGTCAAATGACAGTTATTTTTAACAATGAATACATTTTATTTTGTTTTATTTTGGGATTGGCTTTTATGCTTTACACATTTTCATAAATTTTATCTCCAAACACCATGTTTCAAAAACAAGCACAACAATATCTATTGCAGTGATTTCAAATGATTTTATTAGTGATTTTTATGGTTTCAGAGGACATTTCTACTACTACAGCTTTTTAGCCAAAATATTAGGACAATATTACTGATGTAAACAGACGGGGAAAATGGTATTTCAATGTAAGGGTGATTTGTAAATATTCTTTACAGAACTATGTGTTTATTAGAACCACGTTATTTTTGGTAAACTCTTGTACATATCTTGAAAATTTCCTGTTTGTGTGAAAAAAAACAATACTTGTGTATTTGTACCTATTTTGTAAAGGAATAAATACGCTGTTTACTAAACTGAGCAGATGCTGACTTTGTTCATTTGTTCTTTTGTTTTACTCCAACAGCACACAGCGCACAGGAATTAAAAGATATGTAAATTTCACTCTAAAATGACTCAATAACCCGGCAATATGTTTCCCGCTCTTCATTCCTTACTCTTTAGAAGGAAAAATAAGATGCTGTGGGTTTTTTTTTTACAGGAACGTTTTACTAAAGTCAACCACTGATTCAGCCTGCTTCATTTCCATTTCTAACATTGCACATGCTAAGTACAAACTGAGTCAAGCGCTGCTGCTCAACTATGAAAAGTCCCTCTAGGTTTCTGCTGCTAATTAAGTAGAAGCATTTTTGAAAAGACCAAACTGTTTAACTCGGTGCAAAATATTGGAGTTTGGGAGCGTATTGGGTTTTTTTTCAAGACCTCGGCCTGTTCCTCAGTCCCTCCGGAGCCGTGGACCGCTGATCCGGAGTCAGCCCTGTGGACGACCTTGCCGCTTTGTAAAAAAAAAATAGTGATAGCAGAAGCAAGAGCGAGCTGATCAATGAGACACACGTCAGATATACATCAGTACATCCTTTTATTATCGCAAATATGCAAGAAAAGTCAAATGGAGACACTGCAAATGAACACATGCCCTTTAATACCACAGTCTAATTGTTTTTAAACACTTTAAATAATATACATTTGCACCTTATTATACCCTTTTGAAACGTTTGAATCCATATGTACACAATGCAACGCTTTGAATTCTTTTTTTTTATGTGAGGAGGACTAAGAGGTCTCTTAAAAACACGAGGGTGCAGTAAAACCCCGAGTCCTGGTAATTCAATATACAATAACTGTACAGCTGACCCGCCTCAGAGGTGGAGTGAATGCCTTGTGTGAGCTGGCCGAAACGCTGACCAGCACTTCATCTGAAGAGGGGGCGGGGGGGCATGTGTGGACATGCCTACGAAGTTCCCAGTCCTGTCGAGTTTGTCGACGTTTTGTACGCTTAAAAGGCCGAGTCGAGACGTGGCGTCCCAGGTTTGCTTATTGCAGACAGAAGCCCAAAGCTGCACATTTTTTTCCTTTTTATCACTTTTACGCGTAGGTGTGAACGGCCGTTCATGTTTTTATTCTAATGTGCGTGACCCCCCTTTAACGTCCATTCTGTGATCTCCAATTGCCACATCAGTCAGAGACTACGCCTTCCTTCCTTCCTTCCCTGAAAAAAAAAAGGTAATAGTTGCGTACGTATGGTATGTAGCACAATTTTTATTTTCTAACCCGTTTGCTCAAGAACCAACCCAGAGGAATTTCCACACCTCATACCGACTGCATCAAAGACCAGCAGCAGAGTCAAGTCGCCTGGCTGTGCAGTCACTTCTGAGTGCGCTCACATTTGACTCATCAAGTTTGGGTCTGTTGCAGTGTGTGGTCCAGCGGGGCCACGGTGTAGGCTTTTTTTTGAAAAACCAGGGCATGGGGATGACACAGCAGTGGGGGGGGCGTTGGGGCAGGGGGGGGGGGGGGGGGGTGCAACCCGAGTTTCTACTGGCACCGCTGAGCTGGGAGCCTTCAGGGAGGCGAAGGAAGGGAGGGGGGCGAGGAGCGCTGTGAAGAGCCCGACATGCCTCGGCACATGAAAAAGGCCTGGTTGACCATTCCCTTTGAGGCGACTGGATGCAAAGGCGCAGGCCACCGGCAGGTCAGAACAAAGACGGGCTTGATTGTGAACGAGACCCCCGGGGGGGTGTGGGGGTGGGGGCTCCGGACTGGGAGCTGCACGTGCACCGAGCTCATCTTTATCCACTCAACAGGCCTGTTCAATCAGCGGCCATCCGGAGAGAGCAGATATTAGGAGAGCGTGGTCGGAGGAGCTACCGCCCATTTTTAATGAACAACTAGTGTTTTTTTTTAAAAACAACCCCAGTTTAACTCAAACAAACGCCAGCGCTCACAAAGAATGGACTTCTCTTTTCTTTTTTTCTTTTTTATCAGTCTTTCAAAATGGAAGAAACAGCATCTGTAAGTTACACACAAATACAAAGCATGAAAACTTGGCCTTTCTTGTATTTCTGTCTTTGATCCAGAAATGTTTGAGAATAAGGCCGAGAGAATGGGAGCGGGAGAGAGTAAATGCCGCCCACTCGCCTCTTTGTGAAGGAGGCGCCGACGCCGGGAGTACGGTTCACGTCGGGTTCTGCCATATGTGGAGAACCGTCGGAGTAATCGGGGCTTAGAAGTGACAATATTGAAACAAGCAGAGACTTTGTCTCTCAAACTTTGTCTGGAGGTACTGTGAGCTACTCTCAACAAAACTGTGCAGACTGGAGGCCCCGGAGGAACGAATGTTGGTGCCCTTCATACAGTTTTTTACTGCATCGTGTCTTTTTAAGCTATAAACTGTTAGAAGAGATGATGCCTTTATGTTTGTACTATCGACGAAATAGGCATCTTGTCCCCTTTGGTACCTACAGTATTTGTTCTTTCGCTTGTTTTCAGCGTTTTGGTGAAACATGAGACGATAAAACAGCTTGACTGGGTTCAAACGAGTGTTGGGTGAGAACGGGGGCAGGCCAGCTCCGTACAAAACGTTTTAAGTGCAAACAAACATTTGAGCATTTAGAGTATGTCCCCTCGTGGATCAGACATACTGGTAAACGTCCACGTTGGTCATTAAGCCTTTAACATTCTAACTCGACAAAACCGCAATACACTGAGAGCTTGTGCAACTTCAACCTGGATTTCAAATTTACGGACTTTCTTGAAATTTCTGCTAAATAAGAGGAAAGGTTTGTGCCTACGAGAGAGAATCCGATCAGAGACCCGAGATATGTTTTAGAGCTAATAAGCAGGAATTCCAGAGCACTTTTTTTGCATGTGTGCTACACATTTGACTATAACATTTTTTTGTGTAAGATCCAGGTTCTCTTCCATCCCTGTTTGAACGATGGGACTTTTTTCCGGCTCCGAATGCGTTGCCAGCCAGATCGCTTTAGCCACATAGCCCGCAGGCATCCGAGTTTCTGCAGCTCCTGCCAAGAAACGCTCCCTTCGCAAGCTCTCAAAGCCTAATGAATACAACGTTCATACATCCTTCATATTGGAGAAAGGGAAAGAGAGACATTAAAAATAATCCTATTAATAATAATTGTTTACACCGTGTCATGATAAGAACAGCAAAAGGAGCAAGAAGAACATACTTTAGAAACAACAATGAAAATTGTAATAAACAATCAGTTTGGCGAACGATGC
The DNA here is from genome assembly GCF_910591455.1 of Pholis gunnellus. Classification (NCBI taxonomy): domain Eukaryota; kingdom Metazoa; phylum Chordata; class Actinopteri; order Perciformes; family Pholidae; genus Pholis; species Pholis gunnellus. The sequence continues at coordinate 4,772,701 of NC_136528.1, forward strand.
TGTTTTTCGGCGAGGCGCCCCGTCGTCTGCAGCAAGGCCTGTGTGGAGTGAGGGGGGGGGGGGGGGGGGTTGGGGTTGGAGGGTCGCGGGGATTTGGGGCCTTTTGGGGGACTCGCGAGATGGGATTATGTCCTCATGCTGTCATCCTTAACAGCATCCTGTCTGCCAAAGCTTTCTTGTCCCACAGCAGACCAGACATGGGCCTCATACCGAGACAGAACCGGATGATGCACCACTGACAGAGGGGAAGAAGGGTGGTGTGTGTGTGTGTGTGTGTGTGTGTGTTGGGAGGAGGGGGCAGTTGTGTCACTCCAAAAAGGGTCAGAATTACAGGGAAAAGAAATCAACCAGTCATGGTGCTAACATGGTTCAAGTGAGCTGCGTGAGTCGAGTCGTCGTCGTCGTTGTTTTCATCACAGTCCCAGATTCTTCGGCCGTCATTTCACATAATCTGACACTTTTCTTTTTTTCCCCTCCTTTGTTTGGTACTACATTCCTCTTAAGAGTTCCGCAGAGGCGGCGAGGTTAACCAGCCTCCACTAATACTTCGGTATGTTGGGGGTGGTTGTGGTCTTGTTGGGGGGGGTTGTTCGGGTTGGGGTGGTGTGGGGAGACAGGAGGAGTGTTGGTAGGGTTGGCAGTCCCTCTCCCAGGATGCTCTAGTCTAGCGGTTCCTGTTTTATCCTGATGGGCGTGTTGAGGGAAAGATTCCGCCGGTCCTCGCGACACAACACGTACTCGCTGAACTGGGATGAGTCCACGCCGCCTCCGCAAGACGCCGCCACGCTGAAGCCTTTCTGGAAAAGACGCTCCAGGACCTGAGGACAGACGGGGACAGTGAGGAGGGAAGGTAAAAAACGGCCATTAATAATTGAGACAATGTCAATAGAGCTAAATTTAACTGAGAAGTATTACTGATAAGAGATACGGGTTTCATACTCTTTTAAAGATAATTATTTTAGGAAAGGCGGTTATTATTAGAGAAGATTGATACCACTCTTGTGTCTGTAGGTAAACGTGAAGCTAAAGCTAGCTACCGGCTAACGTAGCTTCGCAAAGGTAAATAGCTACTTTAGCTAATTCCCAGTAAAGTGGCAATTTGTCTTTCTTACACTTTACTTTTTGTACAACTGAAACAAACAAGATACAATGTGTTAATGGTAGGTGGAACTTGCTAGCAACAGAGCCAAGCTAGCTGCTTCCCAGTCTTTAGGCTAACCTAAGTTAGCCGGCTGCGGGCGGTAGCTTCATATTTATTATACAGACACGATAGTGGTCTCAATCTTCTCGTCCAACTCTCTGCAAGAAAGTGAATGAGCCTATTTCCCAAAACGTCTAACCTTTCCATTTAAATAAAAGTACATTTTCTGTGCGATAAAAAGCTTACTTATGCACTTGAAATCAGACGGTCCACCACATAGACAACGATGACTTATAGGAAAGTATCGTGGTATCGCATTACCAGAACTTTACAGGTTTCTGGTGCAATAAATTGTCATCAGCAGCAAACATAAGTAAATCTTGGCTAGGTACCACTTTGTAATAGCCATCCATCATCACATCAACCTCGGCTCTTTATCAGTCACAACATACACCGTGTGTCATTAAAGTACACCCCCCCCCCCCACTCGTCCTCCGATCACACGTTAGTGATGGGATAAAACCAGGGGGCACTTCGACATCAACACCACCTCTGCAATATTCATGCTGCCTGTGCTGGATGGGCTACTGAACCGAGGGGCATGAGCTCAAAGGGATGAGGAGAGCAGGAGTGCGAGCGAGGTGTGTTAAAGGGGGCTCAGCACGGTGATTACTGGAGCTCCTAATTTGAGTAATGAGGCCGGGGTGAGAGGAGAAGCGAGGTCCGTGAGCGAAAAGGAGGAAGAGCGACGTGCGGGGAATGAGGATGGGGAGTTGCGGGCGATCCATGCGAGGACGTGTTGCAGCTACGGGGAGAGGAGCCGGAGACAGGTTAGCCGTCGAGTCCAGAATGCAGACACGCTCAGACGCAAACATGTGAACTCCAAGATCCCCCTTTTTTCTCTCCTCATCTGCTGTAATCCTTGTGGGATTTTTTTTTTTTGGAGGGGGTATATCTAAATCCCACTGCGAGGAGTGCTGTGTATTTACTTATTCCCCCGTCCTTTTTAATGGAGTGTGCAGCGCATGGAAATGAAAGGTCTCGCCGAGGGCTATCCCCTCCTGCCAGATACAGAGCGAGAGAAGTTCACACAAAATAGATCAGTTTCTTCAGATGCCCACACACACACACACACACACACACGCACTCGTGGCACAGAATGACCTCTCTAATTACAGAACCGAGGGCCCCGTCGGAGGGCGAAAGAATTGGGGCATTTAGGCCTCCTCCGTCCCAACTGGGGATTAAACACACAAGCGCAGATGATATGTGAGCTGTAGAAGGCAAACTTACAAATGCAAATTACAACATTCACACTCACTCACAGACTTGTTGAGCGGACCTGAACCCACACCCCACTTCCTCGTTAAACTGTGGGGCTGACATGCTGCTTGTAAGCATAAATGACTACTTGGAAAAGTTACCCCCCACCCCTCCGCCCCCTCCTGTTTTACGTCTTCTGGCCATTCTACAGCAACAACAAACTGCAATTTGGGAGACAGAAGGGGCGGCAGACAGCTGATGGTGAGGACGGCTAATTAAGAGACCTGCCCAAGCATCAAACACTCCCGAATCTATGACAGACGACGGAGGAGCCTAACGATTATGGAAATGATATTACATAGCCGTCTTTGATCGTTGCATCACATTGCATTCCCCCCCCCCCCCACCCATCATCTCTTAACGCGTGTGGGACCGTCATGTTCGGCGATGGATTTGGTCACAGAGGAGCATGGCCTGATCAATAAAGATAGTCTGAAAACACTTTTATCATTAATGCACGGCGACACTAAAGACTTAAGGATATTATTACAGATAGTCGTAACTGATTCAAGGATCCTGTAATGACTATAAGAAGCCATGAAAGAAGGAAAAAAATAAATGTTCACATTCAGTTTGACACAGTGAATTAGTGCCACAGGGGGGATAAACAATACACTGAATAATTACGATGTATCCAAGCAAAAAGGTTTCAATGTCCACGGGACAATGTCCTGAAATCAATCCCAGCTGACAACAGAGAGTAAAGCACCCTCTTAAAAAGCTAAAACATGTCCTGGTGGCTCAGTTCAGCAGCACAACACACTGGGGGCCGCAGGCGCTCAGATCCCAGCTCATGTTGAACTCGCACAGATTTTCTCCGCTCACTTTCCCGCCTCACTCGAGCGGAACCGTGGCGAACTTTCATTCCGAGCATTGGTGATTTCCCGTGAAATGGAATTGCGGCTAATTATTCCTCCCCTTCCCAGGGTTGAGGAGATGCTCCGACTATGCTTGAGGTGTGTCAATATCGTATTGTTATCAACACGGGGGAAAGTGAATACGGAAGGGGTATGGCAAAACTTTACCAAAGTTTGCAACTTCTACCCAGAACTTGAGCATTTCTTCTCGGCTTCTTTGTCCTGCGAGTGATCGCAGTCAGCAGAGAGCCAAATGAAAAGCTCTCTCTTCATCCCCCAGTGATCCTCGTACATTTGAAACACAATCAGCCATTCTCACTGTTACGGGGTTGACTTGGCCGCACAGGGATCTGCCCCCAAAAAACACGTTCGGCGTACAACCGTCTCACGGAGCTGCCACTCAATCTGGGGTCGCAAACGAGGGGGGGGGGGGGGGGGTTGTGAGCGGGGCTGTATCCGCCTCGCGTGTCTCCAAACGCAGCCCAAGATGGCGGGGCGGGAATCAAAGTGGATGATGAGTCTCCGGGCTGGAAACCGGAGCACCATGTAATATTGATGGCCACCGGAGCGCACGCACGCACTCGCATCACCTCTCTCAGGAGGTGCCGGGATATATGCTCGCTCCTCACGGCGCGGGGCTCAGGGTTGATTGACGCGTTTGACACACGCACACTTGAGATAGGGGCCGCGCTCACGGGGGGGGGGGGGGTCGCTTTTGTTTAACTATGCACGGTCTTTAATATGTGACAAGGAGCTGCTAACCGCAGTCTCTGCATCGCGTCCTCCGCTTGTCGCAAGCATCTGGCGCAAAGCAGCCGAGAAGCTCCGACTCCTTCTAATTCTCTGAGCCATCTGCCAGCTTTTTGGAGGAATCACAAGCGACCAAAAATAATAATGTATTCTGATTGCATTTGCGACACATTTATCAAGTGGATTTGTTTGTGGAGCCGACGAGACTGAGCCCACCGTTAGAAAGGGACACTTTGATTTAAAGTGTCTTTATGTATCCACACAGTAATTTAGTGACCCTAGTGTAAGGTAAGTACAGTTGAGACAACAGTGTGAGGATGGAGGATCTCACACCATCGGACTCGTTCAGTAACCTTTTTGTTATTCATCTGTGGTTTCTGGCTTTATGATGCGAAAACTATACGTTACCAGTGGAAGAAACAAAATACATAACACTCAAGTACTGTACACAGTTTTTAAGGTGCCTGCACCTGAAGGGACAGTTAACACCTACATCAAAAACACATGTGGTTCTTGATAGAGATATCGGCCGTACAGATGTCTGCCTTCTTTCCTATATAATGGGACTAGACGGCTTGTGTTGTAATTTTGAACTTCCTTTGAGCACATTAAACGAAACAGCAATGTCTCTTTCCAGAAACCATGACCCGGTCACTCGAGATAATCCACAGACCTTGTTACGAGCAGCTTCATGTAGGAACTATTTTCTTTCTACTAAACTGCACACAACCAACCGACCACCTTAAATGTATGAAAAGTAATGATGCAATAATATAACATGAATTAACACTAAGGGACATTCTTAATTATGAGTAATAAAGTGGCATGTCCCACTCTCCTCTAAGGTTATTTTTTCCTTGTTGTTTGCCTTCAGTTGTTATTTCCTGTTTTATTTTGGCATACTCACCGTTGCCTCTCTTTTCACATACTTCACTTCCTTCCCCTGTGTGTTTCCCACATGTGTGATTGTCTGCCCCGCCCTGATTGTTTTCACCTGTCCCTCGTTTTATTGTTTATTTAGTCTTGTTTGCTCTCCTTTGTCTGTGCAGCTTTTTAAGTTGCTGTTTCAGCCGTGTCTCCTTGAGTATGTGTGGTGTGCTTTAGACCTTTCTTTTGTGTATTTACAGTCTGCCTTTGCTTAGTGTTTTTAGATAGCTTGGCCATTTTCTGTGCTGGGAATGAGAATTGACATGTGCCCAGCCCGTTCTCATTCCCAGGGCGTCTAAATGCCTTTGTACGCTTTGTCTGATATCGACACACGAGGCACCCTTTAACTTCAGTATGAGGCCCACCAGGCTTTAGTAGAAAGCCCAAAAATGGTGGGTGGAAGAGGAGAAAAATGGGTCAAACAAATACAAGACTTTTAACCAGAAGAACTGTGTTCAGGCTTAAACCTAATAATGTGGTTTTGTTCCCTAAACATAAAGAGGTTTTGTTGCCTAAACCTAAATAAAGTGGTTTTGTTGACTAAACCTTATAAAGTGGTTTTGTTGCCTTAACCTAAGTTTAGTTATTCTAAGCCCAACTGTGATTTTTCTCCTAAACTTTACTTTGTTGCCTAAACCTAAGCAAGTGTTTCTTTGAATTCCCAGCATTAACCAAATGTCCACTGCGACCGTGCGCTGGGCTACCCCGCACATTAAAAAGTGAAGCCAAAGAGTCTGACAAAGCGTCAGTATGTGACGAGTGGGAATGACAACGTGCTGGTGTACGGTCACTGTTTTTTGGGATCTCTCTCCTCTCTCCGTGTCGTGTGTTTGAATCCAGTTCCTTGTGCTTTCACCTGACAATCCAATAAATATGATTTTGAATACAAGACTAACTTGTAGCAGAATTGCTTAACGGATCTGAATACCTCTTCCACCACTGATGCTTATATTTTATGTGACATAAACATTTGTCCTCCAGGTGTATCTCCCGTCTCCAGTTGGCTGCAGCCAGAGTCACTCTTACAAAGATCTGCTTTCCACGACCTAACCAAGCTGCATCCGGCAGAAACAATATTTCTGGCGCCAACTGCTGAAACTGTCAGCGGACCCGTCGTCCAGTCTTTACCCTCACCGTACTGCAGGTTAATCGGCTGCCTGTTGGGGCCTCGTAGCCCACACAGGCATGTACAGAGAAAACCCCAAACCGCAAGCGGTGTTAATGTCTTGCTCTGCCGCTCGGGCCTCTGAGGAGCACAGCGGAGGTGTTTGTGTGGCCTTGTCTGCTCTGATGAGCGGCGCTCTCTCTTTCCACCCGGGCGCAGGATTGATGGAGTGGCAGTGTGACATGTAAGAGAGTGTTGCGACGCGTTGCGTTTGCCGCCTGGGCAGCAAAGGGGGGGGGATTCTCTACGGCCGCCGCCGTTGTCACATTGATGAAGGACGGATCGGCTCCGCTCTGATCTGAGTGCTTCATCACGGTGATGTATTGAGCAGCGGGGCCCCAGCTCCAGCTCTGTGTGTGTGTGTGTGTGTGTGTGTGTGTGTGTGTGTGTGTGTGTACACCTCTGTTGCTCTTTGGCTAAATGTTTTCCCTCCGTTAAGTGCCTTTTGCTGCTCTCCGTTTCTCCCCGCTGGATCTACATCACAGCGCAGGTGGTTCGCATTAATTCCCTAAATTCCAGTCATGACTTCATGGAGAAGCACTCGCCAAGGTGGAGTTGTTTATCCTCGCTCTCCCCACGATGAAGGACTGAAAGAGGGGGCTGACTTTACAGCGTACACTGTGATATCGTAAAACTTTCCCTCCCAAGATTTTCTATCTGATGGAAACAGTTAGTATTGATAAAGTACTAAACTAACTATAAATGGAAGATGATACAATAATGTATCAGCCTAAGGAGCCCTTGAATATTACTGAGTAATTGAATGAGATATTTTACTGTGAAGTATAACCACGTTCTCTGACCTTCGGGGTGTTTTAAGTGAATAAAAAGCCGAAAAATAAACTGGGTTGCTGCATTGAGAGACGTCATGTTGCCTCATTGTGACCGAAGTATCACAAGGTCTAGCGGTTTTTCCAGCCCTGGGCCGGACAGCAACAGTACCTTTTAGTTCAATGAAAATGTTTGAGCCGACAGTGATCTCTCTAATGAAAACTCAAAACAACACGTTTTTAAAAGTAGTCACATGTCCATCTCCCTCTCGTTGTCAAAAATTCTCCGCTCCAGACAGCTCTGCGTCTGCCCCCCCCCCGGCCACCTCTTTAATTCTTCCTCTATGGGCAGGGTGCGGTTGCTTTCCCCTGGGTCGGGGTCCAGGGCTGAAATAGGATCAGAAGCTCATTGTCTGGCTGGTGAGACGAGGATCACTTTCCCAACCTTCTCATACCTTCACGCAACAATGAGGGAGGACAGAATGAGGGAGCTGTTTCGAGGCATCTCCCCTTACAATGACAAAACACCTCCATCTGCTCCCCGCGTCCTCATCTACATCGACTCAATGAGCCGGGCCCCTCCACTCTGCTTGCATATGTGTGTGTTGTTTTTATTTTTTAACAGAATTGTGTGTATCTGTGTGTCTTAAAGGAGCCGACAAGAGTAAAAACACACCGTAACACCTTAACCGAGTGAGGCCATACAGTGAGGCAAAGGGGAAACTCTCTCTCCGTCAGTGGTTTGTGTGAGAATCTTCGGCTCACCTCGCCTTCAGAGGAGCGGCCCGATTAAAGAAAAAACGAAGCCGTAAAAAAAAAAACCTTCTTTCAGACCACGTTAGTGAGACGCGCTCACATTCCGTAACCAGTCTCACTGGTAAACAGAGTGGGAAAATGTTGTGTTAGTTGATGCGGCCAATTAATTATATTGCAAGTCATTTAAAAATCTATAAAAGAAGTATAAACCGGTTTAGGCTGTTTGAGAAATTGTAAGTATGGTATTAAAAAATGCAATACGTGTGTTTCAATCGCCTCGAGCGGTGTTATATTGGAGTCTTTTTTTTTAAATAAAAAAAAAATAGGAGCTGTGTCTTAAAAAGGAGTAAAGCGTAAATTATGCATATTATTCCCCCCCCCCACACACACACACTTTCCATTCCTCTTCTTCATTTTCTTTTCTGCAGGAAAAGCATGGCCGCAGTCCACGCGTGCTTTGTCCCGCTCGCTTAGGCTCTCCTTCCCCGGAGGTGGTCTCTCGCACGCCGGCAGGAGGGAGGTGGAGGTGTCAGAGCGCGCTAGCCTGCCTGGGAGACGCTCCCTCTGGGTGCCGAAGGGAGCTGCGTGGAGGTGGGGGAGGCTCATCTTATGTGTCGGCCCGTTCGTGGCTGTGGGCACCGGAGTGTGTTACATCGAGCCCCGTGGTGTGAGGCTGTTATGTTTCCCCCCCCGCGGACCATCTCTGGGTAACACAACTGCAAAAACTAGTTTTTCTGAAGTTGCTTTTTGGACGTCTCGCTGCTTTACTGCGCTCCGTGGTCAACCCAAGGGGATCTAAGTCAGGCTACCTGCTTGAGAATAACATACAGTAGGCCTGCAGTAAAGCAATGAGCGGTCACACTACGGTACTACTAAAGGACAATCTCACATCTCACATCATGCAAAAGCCACTTGGGAGAGAGAATGAAAAACTTCACACACTCCGCACGCCCACCATTACCAATGGAAATCTCTCGACCAACTGACTGTAGCTCCATCAGAGTGGCTATTATCTCTGTTACTGACAACGAGCTATTATCTCCACTGTGGCAAAACGCAGTACAAAGGGCCACAAATCACGCCAACTGCCTCAGAGCAAAGTGGAACGGTGGAATTCTGGCTCTTAAGCAATGAAGAGAAGAAATACCTGAAAAGACCTGAAAATAAAAATCTGCAAACGGACATCTGGACGCTATGCTAGGCAGCTAAAGCTCAGTGGAGCAGTTCAGTCGCCGCCAAGGTCTCTGGTTGTACAGTACAAATGGCAGCCAGGTGTGCATGAAAGTGTTGAAGGGTGGGTGGTGAAAAATGATTTGCTCGCTCAGCAAAACCCTTCGCTGGATTAAATAAAGGGAGCGGGACTGACGCCATAAAACATCCACGATGCCAAAGCAAACATAAAAACCACAGTGTCGAGACCAAACATACGCAAGGGTTTCATTGCAAGATCACGAGGAGACCTGTGCATTTGAGGGGAGACGCTACAGGTGAGTAGGGTCAACGCTCTAACTAACAGATTTTGCTACATTTCCAGAACAGAAATCTGAACATTGGATAAAGCCAGGTTCAGAATTGTTGTTTCACTTTGTCGACATATTAGAGTCAAGGGTTGTCACTTAGGGGATCTGGGTTTTCTCTGTGTATCACTCCATAAATCAGAACTTACTGTCATTGGCCATTAACAAACAAATCAATTTTGGCCATATTTTTAGAAATAAAATGTATAAATCAGGTTGTGAATGACATAAGAACAAACTCCTCAGAACAAAACCCTCAGAATATAGAAAGGAATAAAACTAGAAAGTTGGGTGTATGTAAGTGTTACTGAAGTGGAGATTTGTGGCTCAGATTTTGAGAAGAAACTCGTTTTGAGAGAACATTCTACTGTGTATTGTAAAATGACATATATTTTGAAGACACTATAGGTGAATAGAGTAAAGAACAACAAATAACAAAAAGATTTCACCATGAAACTATCTCAATTCATTACTTACATTAAGACAATTACCTTTTGTATTACAAGTTTTTTGAAATGTTGCAAATGAGGCATTATCTAAAGGTAACTTTTGGTGAATTTAGTAGAAACCTACAGATACAAATAGACAAAGTAGCAAAATAAACATTTAAATGTGTACTTTGGATGTTTTCTTTCCACTAGTCTGAAAAAAGACAAGTTATGGAGGCAAATCAGCCCAAAATCTCAAAATTGACCATTGTGCATGAATAACAATGTTTTGCCTGTAGTGTCTCGCAATAACATATTAGCTGTTTTTTTTTTCTTTTTTAGGTGATATTATAAATCACAATTTTAATTCATACATCAGGAACACCCCACCAACAGAAATACAGCTGGGTTACTTCTATCACTAATATGAAAAGATTAGTACTGTTGTCAAATTTTACAACTACATTAGTTTTGCATAAGTTGCCTAGTACTGTATGAGTTAAATGTGCCACATGCAGAGAGTGAGAGAATGACAGCAGATTATTAGTATGTGTTACCTGGACAGAGTTGAGCCTGCAGTAGCCATTGAGGGGGAAGCGGATGACGTGCGTCGGGTCCTGGTTCCATCCGGCGTTGACCGAGTTACACATGACGTCTCCTGTCTCCGGGAAGATCTCCTCGATGAGGACCTTCTCGCCGCTCAGGGCGATCCTCTCGCCCAGGTCGGGTGTGACGCGGACCACCAGGCAGTCGCAGGGCTGCGCCATTCGCCGCTGCTCGCGATCCTGTTTCCAGCGCTCCAGCTCCTTGATCATGGGCATCAGCTGGTAGTAGCGTGCCTCCTCGTACAGCAGGTGGAAGTCCTGCACAGGCAGATGAGTGCAGTGAGTCTGGGCGGTCCTCGTGGCTTTACGTGTGAGTAACGCACTGCTCACTTCGCCACGTGACAGCTCATCACCAAGGTCATCAGGACAAAAATCCTACTCATATACAGTATTGTGCAACATCAATATGACAGTGATAGGAATATTTACAGGGCATCCCGATGGCTTCCCCACAGCAACTAATGACAGAGTGTCCTTGAGCGAGACACTTAAGGAATAATTATTCCACGAGTGCTGTTCTGGCTGCATCTGCACTTTGACCAGATAACTATGATAACATGATGAATATGTTCAAGATGTCCAACAATGTCTAGAATTCTTTAGGAAACAGTTATATGTGAGTCTGATGCCACCAGTGTCCTTTGTCCTCACTGATTGTTACAAAGAGCCATTACTAAGGAGGCACCATGTTGTTGACCCATAAACTTGTAGTCAGCGGTGTAAGTGCCCTCATGGTGCAACGTATCTACGAGCAATGGTTCGCATGATATCTTACGAAAAGTAATACATTTTCTGCGCGTTTTCTTTTTGTGGTTTGGGTTAAAATAACTAGTGGAGTTACAGAAGTACGGATGTTACATGACTACGGTTTGGAAGCAGCCTTGTTTGGCATTTTGGCCATCGGCATCGTGGTTGTTGGCTGTCTTGGTTTTAGGAATTGACACTCGAGGGTGGAGCTAAGTACATCCGAAGGCTTTTTAGACAAACAAAAAGGTGAGAAATAACTTCCATGAACTGAAAACACCGTGCGAAAGGGTTAAAGTTGTAGACAAAAACACGGACAACGCTGTGGTAGTTACCTGTCATTTACAAGGTAGCCCCGCCCTAAATCACACCCTGCTTAATGGTCTATTTTACTCTAAATGGATCATAACTTACTAAATGAACATCATGTTGTATTGAAAAATACTTGAAACTAGAGATTGAGACCATAAACTCATGTTTACAATGTTTACTGAAGTAATAAATCAAGTAAGAAGTAGAGTCATTTTCTCATAGACTTCTATACAACCTGACTTTTTTTTTAAGCCAGAGGAGTCGCCCCCTGATGGCCATTAGAAAGAATGCAAGTTTAAGGCTCCATATTGGCTTCACTTCTCAGACCCGGAGGTTTCTGCCTGACAAAGTAACGTGACAAATAAATCAATGTTGTGACTTCTGGTTACACATGAGACCCTAACAGCAGTCTCCTGGACAAAAGTCCGATGTTTTACACATGCATCCACCCTGACCTCCTCCCTGTGTTTGTCGCTCTTTATGAAGAGCAGAGTAGTGTTCAGCGTCTCACTTTCCCCACGTAAGACATCTTCAGGAAAGGAGAACAATAAACAAAGATCGGGAGAGATGGCTTTCCGACCAGCAGGACAACACTCTCCATAAACAAAGCACAGCCATGCTGCAGCTCTCCTCCACAGTAGCTCTTGGCAGAGCCGCGCTAGCCTTTAGCATGTTTCAGCGAGCCGACTCCAGAAAGGCCGTCGGTGGGGCTCCAGTGAAGTGGGATGGTGCATTCCTGTGTGCAGACAGTCTGCAGCAGATTGCCTGCCTCTGCCTCCTGGGCAGGGCTCGCCGGGGGCCAATCGCCCCGGCGCTCTCGCCTCTAATTTCCCACAAGACCAGATGGCACTATCATTCGCTGCCGTAGAAAATAAACACAGGGAGGCAGAGGGTTTTTCGCTAATGGAGGCCGACGAGGAGGTGAAGAAGAAGATATGTGCAAGTGAACACGAGGACAATCAAGACCAAGGAGCATGCTAATGTATTCCTCATATGGAGGGAGTTTTATGTTAATGAGGCTCGTGGCCTCGGTGTTAAGCTCCTATTAGAACAAGATTTAATTAGGCCGCACGTAAACGCTGCAAATATCTCTGCTAAACAATTAGTAATGAATAAATCTGTGTTCTGATTAGTGTTTCTCAGTGACAAAGAATGACAGCTTTATTCACTCTTAGTTTATGAACTTTTATTCTTACATGACGTTTCCCTCCCGACTGCAGCTCGTGTCAGTACACGGACGCCGTCGAACCACCGATAGATGCAGACAGAGGTCGCTCGCGACGGCGCCGAATCTAAACGCCCTTGAAAAAGCGAGGCACTGTGTGTTTTGTACTGCGGAAACGACATATGTTTCGTATGGTCTGCATCATTGCTAGCTGTGGGTGTTGAGCCCTGATCTAAAAAGAGAATTTTGTTCTCTTTCTCCCCCCCTTCTCACCACTGCCAGAGCGTGGCAGCAAACAGCATATTCATTAACCCCGCTGCTTCTGTCAGACTCTTTAGCCTTGAAAATTCTCCCTCGCCGGTTTCACCCCATCATCTAAACTGCGCCTTCATCTGAGACGCCCATGCACATGTAACTCCATCTGGACGTGCGTTGACGCAACACATCTTAAGCTGACGGTCTAATATTTAAGATTTCAGAACACGAAAGAAGTGTGTGTGTTGGGGGGGGGGGGGGCTTTTTCCCCCCTTATTTTTCTCTCCCTGTCTTTTTTTCCTCTCCCGGCCCTCTTTGCTGCAGCTGACAAAACTCATACTGAGACGCTCCCCCCTTCGGGCAGCTCTCTGTATCAAAGTGTGGCTCCTCATCCTTCACAGGTCTGAAGCCGCGGATGGATATGTTTTTAACAGGGGTCTGTCTGCGAGGCACTTTTAGTCATCCCGAGCGGGTGCAGAGAACAACAGAGCGACCCCAAGCGCCGAGGTGAGGATGAGAGGGAGGCTCCCGTCCAGACTGCTGGAGCCGCTGCTGTACACGCTGCCAGCTCTGTGTGTCGATTCATCCCTCCGATCCCCGTGTCCAGACAGCCCGTTTGAGCTTCAAAATAATGATCCGACCTGATCGCCCGCCGGCAAGGCAATGTCTCGGGGAAGGACAGAGGGAGGGAGAGAAAGAGACAGAGAGGATGGACGGAGATGGAGAGGAAGATGGAGAAAAGGGACGAAAAACTGTCACGATGAGGGAGTCGGAGGACTGAAGCCCACACAAGTAGAGGCTTGCTGATTAAACACGCCACTGACGAAAAATCTATCCGATTCCCATCTAATACACAGCACCCACAAAACAAATGACAACACAAGCTCGTTCCTATTATTTTCCCGCACTAAATACCTAAAGAAACAAAGCATTATTGATTTAAAGCGCGACACAAAAGGCCCGAGTAAAAACCGACTCTTAACGGTTCATAACTTTGCCCTCGATGTGACTGAGCATTGCTTACACTCTTGTGATTAATTGAGGTTTGAATAACGAGATGAGGGGCGGATTTTAATGGCGAATATTTTTGCTCCACTGATGTGGGCTGGAAACATTTCTTTCCCCTATTCTGCTCAGACTTTCACATTGATTTAGCAAAACACACAGCGCCGTGGCTGCCAGCAGCAGAACAGACCCGGCCCTCGGGGCGACGGCAAGCCTGATTGTGTTCAGATAAGGACATGCTCAATTCCGCCTCGCACTATTTGCATTATTTTTTTTTCTTCTTCTTCCCCGGCTTCACGCAAATTGAAAAGGTATGCAGATCAACAAGGGCTTATGCGAAAGAGGATCATAATGAGTTGAAACAATGAAGTCCAATGCGTTCTCTTCAACCTGATTGGACTGTCAAGACTTCACAGGAATAGGAGGGAGGGGGTGGAGGGAAAGCAGGGAATAAGAAGGGGAAAAACTAATCGGCACTGAGTCAGGCCATCTATTTTGCTGAAAAATATGCGTCGCTTTCATGCTGTGTTCTGTTGTCTGGGGTTTGGCTCTGGTTCAGACTACGCGTGAGGCCTGCCGAATTTTTGCCCCTGGCTCCGGATGGCTCGGCCTCGCCTTGTTCCCTCGTACGGGTTATACGGTTATTTGGATACTTGTTGGGTGAAACTTAGCGATCATTTGGGGTCTTTCAGCTCACTGTTTTGTTTTTTACTGAAAGAAGAGCAAAGAACGACACTGAAGGCTTTTCTCCATGGGAAAGACGTTTTTGGTATTTTTAAAAAAGTGCCTGGCCTTCTTCAAACAGTTTCCAATGACGGCTTCTCAGACCTTTCCGTGTAGCATCTGGCAAGTCAGGTTGGGGAATTCTACAGTTCACCCTACAGCGGATTAGTTGATACTAGGCCTGACAGAATTTGGTTTGTTGCCATGTGCTTCGGATCATTTAACATTGTGCGATAACGGACATAATATACTGTTTCAGTGTTCTTTCATGCGGATGCTTTAACAGGAGCAAGTTGTGTGCGGCCTTAGATGTGGACATGGACGCAGAGAATGTTAGTTTGTATCAAACTGCAACCATCAACCAACACAGCTGCAGCTCTCCAGGTGGGTCCCTGTCACTGTCAGCGAGACTTGCTTTCTGAGTGGGAGTTGGTCATCAGAGGTAACGGGGGTAACAGAGGGGAGCACAGGCTATTTCACCTGGCCTCACCTCTGTGGAAACCACTCTGAGTGAAGAACAACAGCTCAGGGCTTTGGCACACATATCACATCATTGGGCCATGCTACAGTTAGCCAGCTAGCATTGTACCTCTCTGCTCCAAATTTCCTTTTTTCCCCCCCCTCCCAAAAAAAGAAAAAGGTTTCCTAGTTGTTGCTTATGCTCAAACCCAAGGTAATTAGTACGTTTGAACGGGAGGCAGGTGAGTCTGCGTTAGGCTCTGTCGTGGTATCAGGTCTATTGTGAAAACATGCAAGCCCCTAAGAGGGCGGTAAACATAATAAATACACATATTCACACTTTGGTGGATTATCTTGGCAAAAATCTGGAATCTGGAAAGGTTTTTCGAACTGATGGTGCCGGCAAGTCCGAACAAACCAGCGCGGTGCGGATGTGTACCTTGAAGTCATCTGGAAGCAGCAGTTTGCTGGTCCTGAGGAAGCTGAGAATGTAGCGGAATATCTCTCCGTCCCGATCTATGAAGTAGTGCTGCTTCAAGCTGTCCAACACGATGGGCTCGGTGCCGTTGAACAGGCGACTGATTCTGGAAATTGAAATACACGCACACAGACAGAAAAACAGAGTGAGCCAGCTCCCTTCGAATGCATGAAACAATTACCCTCCATTTATTTTTCAATTTTATTAGCACTAAGCTTGAAATGCATTAGCATCCCAGGTTGAAACAAGGGGCTTAAGGCACCGTTTCCTCCATTCCAGACTTGTTTGAAGTGTCCCTTCTGCGGAGAGATTACAACAACACACACGCTCGCTGCTTGTACTTACAGAAATTAATAGCATGAATGTGGCATTACAGCTCTATTATTCCATCTGGCAGAGAGGGGGGGGGGGGGGCAAAACGGTGGAGGTCCACATACTTCTGTGAGGAGGACGTCAGGAGAAAAGGTATTTTACCCACTTTGTCATGCGAGAGCACTTGCTGCTCCCCTACCGTACTGTGGGTACTCTGCACTATGAAATGAAACTACATTTCCATCATATTCTGTTGCCATCCATGATTCTAAACCCGGACACATATTTCAGTGAAACTGGGCCTCCTCGCTGAAAATGAAATCAACATATTGGCCTTTGAAAATGTGCATTTGTTGCCAGGGAAACGTGACTCACGCATCATTTGTCATCATGGACAACATGTTGCATTTTTTGGTTCTCCGATCAAAGATCCACATTTTAAGACCGAGAGGGGAAAAAAGAGAAAATCAAAGCTGAAAGGATGAAAATAATATCGCCTGAAATGACATTCATCATCTTTTCCTATTACAGTAATAACTCATTAAAAGCTAATCAAACAGTATGTTTGCATTTAACCTTTTAAAAACATTGTCACAGACACTTGTTGCTGGCTGTGGCGTCGCGCATTTAACCCCTTCCACTCGGCTGCTGCTGTATTAATGGTTTGGTTGAAGTACGTTGGAGCTCATCAAATCAAAGAGTGGGAACTGCTGTTATCTTTAAACTTTCATCATGCCTGGAGATACCCTCGGACAGATATTAATTTCTTGGCACTTACCTGGAGGTCTCGCTGCTCTCTCTCTAACTGATCTAATATTCTCTATCTATTTCTTCATTTGCATATGCTAAACACCCCAACTCAATCATTAAAAGCTTCTTTTTTTTTCTTTTAGCATCTCTAGAATATTGAGGATGTAGTTTGTTCAAGTGCTTTCAAATGTTTCGCAAAACTTCTGTTCTCCCGAAGCTTGAATCTTTGGAGCTCCGAATTAAGCTTTGAATTTGGGGACTCGTTCCGAAACAAAACTTCCGTCTCCCTCGGCAGAGAAACCTGGAAGGCCTTTGTCGGTGTGAATAAGTCGCGTCGCGTTGCTGCACAACTCGCGCTTGATGTTATCACCGTTTCGATGCGATGAGCTTTTCTTCGACGCAGTAACAGGTTCTTGGTTCGAAAGTCAAAAGTTGTACGAAAGTGAAAATCTGGAAAAAAAAATCAAAAGCCTACCGATAAGCATCGGTACGTCCAGCTGCCTCCATGGGCCCTGGCTTTGTCAAGCTCTATTATAGAGCAGTGAGCAAACAGCAGGGCTGGCTTTTTTCTCTGAATTTACAATGAAAAGCCTCAACTTTGTCCAAAACGCGTGAGCTCGTGTTTTAACGGTTGTATCAGGTGACCCCCCCCCCCCCCCCCCCCGCCCCCGCCCCCCACGATGTGTCGGCCGGACGCGCTGAAGCCACCGCGTCTCTTTCTCTTTGACTTGACTTGTGTGAAGAAGCAGAGCAAAGATGGTTCTCTTTCACCCCCCTCCCTCCCTCCCTCACGCCATCCTTTTTCTCCCTTTCTTTCCCTCCTTCCGTCTCCATCCCTCTCCCTTACTCGCTTTTCTCTCTGGAAATCGATGCAAAATGCTTTATAAAAAACCAATACTCATCTCCCTGTTTTGCCCGCGGTGTTCCTTTCTCATATGGTCTTGCAATTCTTCCAGCTAGAATTTCACCATACCCCTCCAGGCTAACTCTGTTTTTCATCTCCACTTTTTTAAAAAGCAATTAAAATGCTGCCTGTTTTTCTTTTTCTTTCCCTCTCTTCCACTCCCTTCACTCTCTCTCTCTCTCTCTCTCTCTCTCTCTTTCTCTGTTGGTCTTCTCAGTTTCCCCCCCCTTTCAGTTAAATCCCTGAATTGGAGTGGTGGTGGGGTGGGGTGGGGGGGGGGTGTTTTTAACAGGTAGGGAGAAAGACAAGTGTGTGTGTGTGTGTGAGGGGGAGGGGGGGGGGGGGTGTACATGGAGAAATTAAGAGAGAAGACTCACAAATGGACAAGCTGAATTACGGGGTAGAAAGATGTGGAAAGCTAGACAAAGAACCCAAAGGAGAAAAACACGGAGAACATGAGTAAAGAGGGACAAAAAAAAAGAAGGAAAAGGGGCAGAGAAAGAAACAGCATATGAGAGCAGAGCGAGATGAAATGACTGAACTCCATAGAAATACAGAGTGAAGGGAGAGTCAGGGAGAGGGAGGGAGAGTGGTGGGTGTGGGAGGTTATCAAGGACAGGAACAGCTCAGATCTCCCACCCCAGCGGTGCCAAGTGAGGCCAGGCAGCGAGGGCAGCATAGGTGGGCAATATCTGGCAGCATCCACGCCGCAGCGGCTTACAGTCGGCCGGCGGCTCAGAGCTGCCAGAGATGTGTCTGCAGGAGGTATGTGTGTGTGTGGAGGGGGGGGGGGGGGGGGGGGGGGGGGGGGGTGCACAGAGCAGGTATCGCTCTCTCCGTAAGAACTGATGCTATCTGGAAAACACACTAATGGCGGCTGATAAATGCGAGCCGCCCCAGCAGCTTCCTGCAGAACGAGACAAACACAGGCGAGGGACGTCGGCGTCCGGTCCGACATCAGGGACCGATCCTCCAGAAAGCTCTGGGGGTGTGGCAGAAGTTTCAAAACGAGGTACACATTTTTTGATTTTAACGAAAAAACAGCAGCACATGGTCCTCATCATGTAAGGCCCAATATTTGCCTACATGGGTCCTCGATGTTCATAGACTGTCACTGACTCTCACACTCAGCTGCAGCTTGGGAAAACATTTCATCTGCTGTTTTGGAGCTTCATAACTTTGACTCCTCCTGCGCTACAGCAACAATTAACTCTCATTATTATTTCATGTTCAGTGATTAAAACTAAAAGTCTTATCAAACAGCTCGTTTTTTTACTTCAGATCACGCCGCGACGTGTTAGTGCCATGTAGTCTCTTTAAAAAAGCAACAACAAAAAAAAAGAACACTCGAGGCCTAACAATGAAATGGAATAAAAATGAAAGGAAATATAGCAAGTGCCAACTGTAAATTACCAGATATTGTTTGCCATGTTAATTCATGGGGATTTCTGCGACACCGAAAGAGCACGAAGCCAGTTCGGATCTGCCGTCCTCAAAGAGGAAATAAAACATTCCCCCTTAATTTCCTCAGCTTCTGTTCAAGTGACTGCTGAGGCCCTCCTCTCTGAGAGCTACACAGAGCGTGCATCAATGTTTCATGACCCCTTGTCCCTTAATATGGCCCGCGCAGAGGAAGATGAATGGCCGCACATTACTTACTAGACTAACTTTCTCTTGGCATGCTGCATTATTCAGGGGCCAATCTGTTAACAGTGATCATCAACTCTAAACTCTTGAACCCCGTCTCTGCTGGCCGTCACGTTTCTTGTGTGTTTTTTTGTTTTTTTGCCGTGGCGTGCGCCGCTCGAGCGGGACGTGGCCGAAACGCTGTGTTTTATCTCTACTCCGGTGTAATTGTTTTTGCTTTCTGCTGTCAGCCATTATCCTAATTCACACAAAAAGCCCCCCCCCCCCCCTCCTTCCACTGGCTCCAGTGGAAAGTGGAGCCCCGAGGCCAACTGTACACTGAGGAGGCTGGGAGAAAGAGAGAGAGAGAGAGAAAGAGAGAGAGCGAGAGAGGCAGAGAGTGTGTGCATGTGTGTGTGTGTGTGTGAGATCCAGAGTGAGACAGACACAGAAGGAAGGAGAGGGAGCAAAGGAGCATGTGTGAAAGAGAGAGAGAAGAGAGCAAAAGAGCACTAGAACCTACACTCACACTGGTTTCCGGTCTTTACTCTCACTGTTAAAACACTGTTTGGGTTCTCTGACACGACTCTGTGCCCCATTTGCATGGTGCCCTGCGTGTCCATGCCCACACCCCCTCTATGGATAACGTCTTTGTAACGTGCACCGGAGCATGAAAAATAAATATATAAGAGGAATCAAAAATAACAATGCACAAAGTACAAATATTAAAAGAAAATAGCGCTGATTTTAAACACCGCGCTTTAAAGCAGGGCTATGCAATTTTCAGCACGCCTGGCTCAACCAATGGCACGCTGGCAATAAGTGAGCAAGAGAGTTTTTTTCTCATCCGAATGATCGAATGACATCTTTCACGGCCATTTGCAGCTGCGGCCTGTTATTTACGGTATAGTTACATTTGTTTGTTTGTTTTTTCCCCCACCCGCCTTTTTTCCACAAAGATCTGCCCTCCTCTGCCACTGATTGGCGAACACTTCTTTTCAAGTTTACTGCTGATGAACATAATTGTTGGAGGGTTGGTGGAGTTAATGTTTTCAACTCAGTTTTGGAAGGAAGCCTTCTTGTACGGTGCTGTCACATATTATTACAATGTCCTGATTATGAGAGAACAATATTTATTTGCATTTTTCTATGTGAACTAAATTTTGATGTGCTGTCATGATTAAACTTGGCTCACTGATTATTGCGACAATGTAAAAAAATACACACTTTGTATCTAAAAGGCTTTAAAGCAAATTAAAAACCTCCGTTCAGAACCATTAAGCTCCGAATGACATTAGCACATCGGATTCAAATAGACCTTCCTGTCTCTGTTGCTCCTGGACAGACCTGACGTTGCAACGAAAAACAGCGCCTTCGTAACGCAAACAATAAAAGGCCCTCGTCTGGGATCTGCTTCATTCTTCATGTTACCAGTCAGGAATAAAAGGAGACTTGTCAGGGATTTCCTGTCAGCGGCCTCTGTGATGATCAAGACTCTATATCACCAGGGGGATTACGGGGATTGTTTCCTGTGGCCAATTCCGGCAGCTTTGCCAACAACATGGCGAGTGTTTAACTTGGCCCACATGGGAACCTGTCAGCTGACGCAGGATTGAAGGCTGCGCAACGTGGCAAACGATGAGGAAAAAATCAGTGGAGAACAGAGATACTTTATCATCTACTTGTTTGCGGATGGAGCTAAATGCGTGAAACAAAGTGGGAGGGTGGATTACCAACCGCTCTTACACAATCTGAATCATCATGACTAAGTCCTACAATGGGCATGAAAATAAATAAAAGCCCGTGTTTGCTGTGAGAAAGAACCAGAGAGAGCAGGAGTCCCTTTCTGTTACCGTCCACACAAACACTCAGCTTTTAGGTGTCGACGTCTCAAAGTCTGACTGCAATACAAGCCATGTTCTGGGTTAGAAAAAATACAATGATTATGTTGTATCAGGGAATGGAATGAAACTGATACACCCTGTATTGGATGCATCTCATGAGAATGAGCCCCTGTGTTTGAACACTAATAATGACTGTGAAGAACATCTGATGGTGGTAACCGCTGGTTCTAAAATAGTCAAGGATAAAACTTAATATGTAACACGACAATGAGCTTGATTTTTATCCGATTTGTCTTTGCCTTCCTAACAGCACCCTGATCTATACTGAGCAACAACAAAAAAAAACAGTGCTGTGTGCACAGCAGGAATGTGTAAATTCACAATAATCAGAATTTAAACATGTGAAAGCATCTGCACCTGACAGCTTGACAGCAGCTGGATTTCAAAAATACAACTGCTGTGTGAAAGTAGATTAAAAAAAAAAAAAAAGCCTTGGAGGTATTTATCAAACAATTAAAATAATCACGAGTGAAACCAACAAAAGCAATCAAATTCATCGTTTAAAAATAATGACAGTGTCCCCACGTGGTTTGAAAATATATCAAACCGGTAGCTTCTGCGATTGAATGGTATAGAAGTTGACAGAGCAGTTGTCCTAAAGCCAGTCAGGTACTGTACATGACTTGTTAACAGCATAAAGTCGTAATGAAGACACACAAACAAAACATGTCACCATTGATTCACTGACTAAAAATGCTAAATAAAGCTGTTAAATAGAGACATAAACTGATTGAAATCTACTCGCAGATTTATCAGGAAAATCATCCTCATGTGCAAAGAGAAGGCTTTTTTTTTTTGCATGATGAAGACTTCTTCAACAAGATGCAAATCCACTCACTCCTAAACACGTCCGGTAAATAAGACAAACGATCTGAATCGATTTAACCAACTCCATCCTCGCTGACGGCCAAAGGGAACGAGTCTTACCTCGAGTCCGGGTACTTGGTGAGGGTCGCCAGGCTGCTGGTGTACATGTGTCCCCCGACGTCGATGTGCACCGGGGCGTTCGACTTGGTCAGCTGAGCCGGCAGGGGGATCCCCTGGCAGGCCAGAGGAGAGACCGGGGACCGGGTCAGAGACAGCCGTGACATGCTTCTTCCCTCCTGAAAGCAAGTGTAGAGAAAAGCCATGGGAGACGTGGAAGGGGGGGTGGGGTGGGGGGGGGGGCAGAGCCAGATCAACAAACGGCAGCAGCAGCGGCGGCGGCGGCACAGTGATACCCTTACACCGGAGGAACTAGATCGGATCCTCTCGGAGCGGCATCAGATCACTTCCACGTCTGTCTGGTCGCATATTTAGCCGGGAAATTATTGCCACCGCTCTAATTAACTATGTTTGCATCTTTTTCATGCAGCACCGGAGGCGAGGATGGGAGGATGCTTATTAGAGAACCGGGGGAGGGAGAGAGAGATGGACAGATAGAGAGGCAGAGAGAGAGAGAGAGAGAGAGAGAGAG
>NC_136528.1:4795132-4960132 GCF_910591455.1 Pholis gunnellus
CCTTCCTCTGCGCTGCTCTTATTTGGATACGCGTGAGATAGGAGAGAGGACAAAATAAAAAAAGAAAAGAAGAAGATGTGCGCTCTTGTTTGGAATCCTTCTTCGTATTTCGGCTTCTTCTCTTGCTTTTTCTTTTTTCTTTTTTGCCTAAACGAAACTGCCCCTGTGGTTTGTTATGAGAAGAAGAAAGCCAATAATCCGTCTCTAAATAACAGAGCGGAGCTCGAAAAGAGAAAAATCCTGCTCCGGGCTGCGCGACCGCCTCTGGGCCATGGGATTAGGCTACAATTAGCTCAACTCCACTCTCTCTCTCTCTCTCTCTCGCCCAGGCAATTTTCTCAAGGAAGAAAAAAAAACGTGATACATCCACCCCCCACCCCCCCAACACCACCCCCCCTATTCCAGAAAATTATGACTGCACAGATATAATAACTTATCTATTTCTTCTTCTTCTTCTTCTTCCCCGGCTAAAGTAGACCCATTCCCCTTAATGGTGTGAAGTTGTGATTCTTTTTGAGGAGGAGTAGGAGGAGGGAGGGGGGGGGGGGGGGCTCGGAAACGGGCAAACTGTCGCTCAATGGGTTCAGAGCGGCCAAAAGCAGATTTTAATCATTGTCATTCCGTCTGATGTAACAGTTCCCCAGGCGGTTCCAGCTAGTGGGCCCACGTCCCCGTCTCCATCCCGAATGTAAAGTTTAACACCAGGCGGGACTGCCGCGTATAGTCCCGCACTCCGTACAATAAAGGCGCGGTGTAACTTGTTGATAAAGTCCCAGTACAAAAAAAAATATATGGGGAAAATGAAGAGATATCCTCGAACTAATATCTTTTTTCATGCGGTGATCTTTCCTTTCTCCCCCTCTCTCTGTCTCTGTCTCTCCCTCTCCCTCTCTCGCCTCAATGTCTGGAGTGGTAACGCCAAATTTCCTGCAGGCCATTAAAAATCAAATGACGTCTGCGGACATGCATGCGCGCCGCTGCGGAGAGAGCAGCCCTCACAACCCGCCTGCAGCCAAATGCGCCATTTCAATTATAGCGCGGGGGCTTAGATGGAGATATCTCCCCCCCCTCCCCCCTTCACTCTTCACTCTGCAATGAAAGCAGGCAGCCTGCAGACTTTTATTTTTTTGTGGTTTTTTTTGGGGGGGGGGTACGATTTTACATGATTATTGCTATTTTCCAAAGATGCTAAAAGTGCTGCGCGTGCGCCAAATGTTGGCACCGAGCGAATGTATAGGGGGTGGGGGGAGTCAAGCAGGTGCTCACGCCAAAGAGACGATTATTTATTTATTTGCATGTTTGTTTATTTGCGGGTAAATAACTGTGAATAATTGATGCAACATTGAGGCCCGGTAATTACTCTGTACCGGCATCCTGACGGAGATGCAGCGCTCGTGTTTCTTGATATTTGGCGCCAACCAGTGTAGGAAGTTGTTATTGGTCCACAGGAAACACAATAGTCTCACTTTTTTTTTTTTTTTGGAGAACTCTTCTTTATTGTTTATCATCGAGATGAAAATAAAAGAAAAACATGATTTCTTCTTGTCCTATTTTCGGTCTGCTATCTAAACCTCCCATCAGGTCTCTGTTGACTCTTACAGGACTGTTAGCTCAACATGACAAGTATCTAAACAGGAAATAAACCAGTCATGCTGGTGATGTGACAGCAGGACTACTGGGAGTATGTGCTGTCTCTTCTCTCCTTCCTCGCAGCGGGCCAAGTCTTCGTAATTAGACAGACCTCAGAGCGATCCCATCCCCCCCCCCCCCCCCCCCCCCCCCCCCCCTCTCCCTCTGGCACAGATTTGTTGTTTCCAGAGGTACAAACCGGAGGGGGATTTTTATTTTTTGCCTCTCATTAAAGGAAACAAGCCCGGAGTTAGTTCAATTACATGAAGTATGCAGGGATGTTGTAAATTTAAAGATTTAAATAGCTTACAAAGTGGCCCCGGGGCCCCCATCGGTTAATTTCCTTAATTTATGGATTTTAGCGGAGTGTCTATGTCGAAAGGGGAAGAAGTAGGTCATCTTGAAGGATTTGCATGAGGCTCTGAGGTTTCATTGCAGATCCAAACATCGGCCCCCCCCACTGACCGGCATCGGCAGGTGAAAGGACACTCGAAATCGAAACAAGGTTACTTTAGTTTAGTTTTTTCAGGTTAGAAAATATGGATCTGACAGTGACATTTTGACCCCAGTAGTGAGATTATTGGCCTCCCCGATGCAGCGCTGCTCTAGTTTGTTCCACTACCCCCCCCCCCCCCCCCCCCCCCCCCCCCCACACACACACACTCTTCCTAAACTGTGAAAAACAAATCAATATAGATTAGACTTCATTTTAAG
This sequence comes from Pholis gunnellus, assembly GCF_910591455.1. Taxonomy (NCBI): domain Eukaryota; kingdom Metazoa; phylum Chordata; class Actinopteri; order Perciformes; family Pholidae; genus Pholis; species Pholis gunnellus. Next base: position 4,797,476 of record NC_136528.1, read on the forward strand.
TCAAGACATTTAAGCTATGATAAAACTGATGAAACTGCGAGGAACAGGGGAGAATCAGTCTCCTTCAGACATCCCGTGTTAATGTATTTTAATGCATAACTGCCTTGTAGGTTCAACAGCAGGTGCTCATAGTGGCATTGTGCCTATCTAGTGGCTCTGCTCTTCTACCAGAGGACTATATTTGAAAGCATTTCCAGCATATTTATTCTTTAGTGGCAGCATAGTGGCTAAATGTTGCCTCCGAGGACAACCAATGCCACGTTCTGCTAAGAAATCTTAAAAATATTCCCTGGGCACATTTACTTTGACAGATTATTTCTTTCAGTCACAGTCCACGCTGCAGTATTATTTTTAGCCACACTCAATCCGACTCAAAAGCAGCGACTTGTTGAACTGAATCAAAGTCTTTTGGGGAAACACAGATCGTTCAGGGTCCCGCACTAGTGAGGAATCAGTACCTTCTGCTTTTTCTATGTGAGACGCTGGATCACAGGGAGATGGGACATAGTACCATCTGCTGGTTAGCAGCCACATAAACCATCACACCGAATGGATGCACATATTGATGGGTTAAAGTTCCCACCTGGGGCAAAATGTTCTTAAAAACATCTATGTACCGGTGTTCGTTGCCATTGTTTGTGGTTACACTAAATATATATATATGTATGACATACTGGTTCATTCTAATCTTTCATAAAAACATTGTTCTTCATGCACTGATCAATTTTGAGATTTTGGGCTATTTTGCTTCCACAACACGTCTTCTTTCAGACTAGTGGAAAGAAATCATCCACACTACACATTTAAGTGTTTATTCTACTACTTTGTAGATTTGCGGCTGTAGATTTCTCCTAATTTCACCAAAAGTAAGCATTATATAATGCCGCATTTGCAAATTCAGAAAACAGAAAACACAAAAAAATGGTCTTAATGTCAATAATCAATAGGAATAGTTTCATGATGAAATCTATTAGCTACTTTTATTCACCTGTAGCGTCTTCTAAATGAATGCCATTTTACAAAACATGTCTTTAAAGGCCATTTTCTCAAAATTAGTTTTCCCTCAGGATCTGAGGCAGAAATCTCCACATCATCAGCATTTACATATACCAAACCTTCCAGTTTCATCCCTATCTGTATTCTGAATGTCATTACAGAGTTTCTTCATATATCATTCATAGCCTGATGCATACAACATTTTATTCCTAAAGACATGGAGAAAATCAATTATTTTATAGGCCGTGATACAGAGTGATACAAAGAGGAATCCAAAATCCCCACAATAATTAAGAACCTTCCACTCTAATATGTCAACAAAATGAAACAATCATTTTGAAAGTGGCTTTATCCAACGTTCAGATTCATGTTCTGGAAACCTATGCAAATTAGCACATATTTAATGAGGTAATGCCTCATTTGCATATTTAAACAGACATCTTGTAATACAAAAAAAAAGAATTTTCTGAATGTAAGTAACCAATTGGGGAAGTTTCATGATGATATCTATTAGTTAACCCTATCCACCGGACCTCCTGTAATCCACATAACCCAGGTCACCTGTAACACTGTACGTTTCCCCATCACTCCTGCTGTCCCCCCTCCGGCACGTGGTGAAAGTTTGAAAAGAACATTCAGAACTCGCTCTCAGTGATCTCGCATGCCTCGTGGAGGCCCAGGCTGCTGTCAATCGCTCCTTCTCTCCCAGCCATCTGACATTCCGCTTGATGTTGGCGTGCGTCTGAGGTGCAGCAGCGACACTTATTGTTCGTTATCTCTGAGAGAGGGGGAGAGAGAGGGGGTAAGAGGGTGTCAGTTTATTAATAGAACGCGTGGGGTTGCGTTGCACACAAACACCTAACAAGCATGCGGCGCAGAATTCCCTCAAGTGCTTCATGCCAGCAATTAAGTTTTCCGGGAAAAGCCGAGCACAAAGAGAGCGCGTGCTCTCTGTGTACTTCTGAGATTCGCAGTTATGAGTCAATTCCCTACTTTTGCACAGGTTCAACTGCAGCGACCCCCCGGTGCTGTCAAGTTATCAATCTGATTATTCACGTTTAGGGCACATTAAAACCTGACATTCGACTTTCACATCTTCAAAATGCTGTAGACCTTTAGTCACAGTTTGTGTGCTGGTAGTGGAAAGCAACTCAAGTACTGTACTTAAGTACAAATGTATGTGCTTAGTACTTGGGAGTTTCCATTTAATTTGACTTTATACTGTCTTTTACTTCACTGTGTGACATCTGTAGTTATTTTACAATTCAAACGAAATATGATGCAATTTTAGATTGTCTATCGGTGTGTGGTTTAACGGTTTAAATGTGTAGTTTAATATTTTAAATGAGCTTCGTCTCAACCAGCTGCAGTAGTAATACTTATACAATCCAGTACTATGGTACGTAATGATATAACACCCAGAGGGGCCAGTTATCCTGCATGGAATATTTTTTATTTGTGATACTTTAAAGACATTTAAGGGGAAACACTGCAGGTGAATGGGTTTTTTGAAAACAACAACTAATCGATACCCCTATGAAACTTCCCCAGTTGATTACTTACATTAAGACAATTCACTTTTTGTGAAACAAGTTTTCTGAAATGTTATGTTTAAATATGCAAATGATGCATTATCTAACGCTACCTTTTGGAAAACTGAGGAGAAATTCACGAAGACAAAGTCGCAAAATAAACTGTGTATTTTGGATGTCTCAAAATTGAGCAGTACATGAAAAACAATGTTTCTGCCCGCAGTGTCTCACCTTGACGAGTGATATTTCTGCATTTTACTGAAGTAAAACCTTCAATACAGGACTTGTAAGTAAATTTGTGAAAACAGATTTTTGTTCATTATTCAGCTCAAGCGAGAGGGAGAAATCTGAATAGATTCAATCATGACGACACTTTTCTGGTCAGAACACTGGACCAGTAGTTGAGATTTGGCTAAAGAATCTCTTTTGCTGCCATCATGTGGTCCGAAGCGCTAATCACAGAATATATACAAGCTGTAAGCAACCACTTGGTATCTGTGAATAAAGGTCTTCAGGTGGTAGAGGCCTCTCTCGTGTTTGGAGGCGACTGCCACCGAATGAATGTTTGTAGGCAAAGGGTTACATTTTGATGTATGAAGGATAAAAACGACAAAATGCCAAGAAATTAAAGGGGACATATTGTACTCACAGCCAGGTTCATACTTGTATTTTGGGTTTCTACTAGAACATGTTTACATGCTTTAATGTTAAAATAACCTCTTTATTTTTCCCATAATGTCCGTCTGAATGTACTTGTAGTCACGCTCTGTCTGAAACGTTCCGTTTTAGAGCGTTTCGGCATTGCAGGCAACAGCTCGGGTCCGTGTTGACTTCCCGTCAGCTGGAGTCATTCACATACACCGGAACTGGATATGAACTGGGAAACATTTAGTTTGTTTAGGTTTAACACTGTGAAATGGTCTAAATATAAGCATAGTTGTGACATCACAACGTACAAAAATACTGACGGCCCGTTTAAAGGCACAGCACGGTGTCTGAATGTGTGTTTCTCCATGGATTGAGCGTTTTGATACCTTCACATTATTTCTAGCACTTCGACCTGCTTTATATTAAAAAATAAATCTCCCTTTTTACAATATGGGACTTTTAAGCATTTTCTCTGTTTGGTCAGGGAGGAACGAGCGATAGGTACCCTGTCCGTTGTCGTATCCGTCACCAAACTCTCCAAACCAGCCACTTCTGCTAAGTGCAATACTCTCTGAAACTGTCAAAAAATAAAGTGTGATTGTGCTTCAGGCTCAAACCAGTCTTACACACATCCAGCATCATGCTCTGAATGTGTGAACAGAGAGGAAAAAAACTAAAAACGGTCTCTTGCTTTTTGTTGCTGCTACTATTTGGTTAGCAGTAACAACGTGAACAGTGTGATGTCTCCAATCACATCTGGTATGCATCACATACCATTCCTCCCGCTCAACGAGCCTTGGGGGGGAAAGTCCCTGGCAGCCGCGGAGCAGCCACAGTCCTCATTAGAGTGCATGTGTCACGATGGCATCAACTCGCAGCCTTGACTTATGCTTCATATTTACAATCATCTGTCACAATGCTGTCGCCGTCGTCGCCAGAAAGATACACGGAACTCGATTCGAGCGGTTTCGAGCTGATCCGGCTCGTGTTCGCAACCCCGTGATGCGCTCGGCGTCTCTCAAGGGCCCTGTTTCTGTTTCCGTGGCCATGCTGTTGAGTCTCGTAATGGCCCGAGACTGAAACCGGAGTCCCTGTCCTTTTGTTGTGCACTGAGCTCCCTAACAGCGCTGAGGAGGGACGGGGTTTGATGTGTCTTCTGAAGGCCTACTGCTTTGTCAACACTGAGGCCTCCGCACTGACACTATGGAAGCTGAGCGCCTCGGGGGGGGGGGAGACAGGGAGGGGAGGGTCACTGCACCCTGGTAAAAGAGAGATGGAGAGAAGGAGGAGAGTGGGAGAGAACGAAGAGGCGACGGGGGGGGGGGGGGGGGAGGGTGCCAGCGAGTGTGGCCAGCGCCCAGGGCTACAGGAGAGTGCTCTGTGCAGCAGACTGCCTGATAGGGACTGAGGCTGCTGGCTGATGACATTTTATGGTCACAACATGCAATCCCACCCCAAAAATCCAGTTTGCATAGACTTTTATTTTGTTACAGCCACACAGAGAATGACGCAGTTTCGCGTGTCATCATGTCCTTTGAGTTTGACTTCTTTCACAGTAAACAGAACAATGAGGGGTAAAATATCCTCCAAACTCAGACCATATGGAGGGATGATAGACTTTTATTTCAAACAGCTCGAACTTAACAAGAGCTTAAACCACGCCGTGCAGAATTTCACTTAGAAGCTTTCACTGGTACTCAATTGTGGAATGTCATTGTTAAAGACATTCTCTGCTGCTTAAAGGCTACAAGTACCAGCTAAATATAATGGAGGCAAGTAACTAAGTACATTTATTCAAGTGCTATACTTTCCAATGAGTGTTTCCACTTTTAAAGGGGCAGTGTGAAGGATTTAATGACATCTAGTGGTGAGGTTGCAGATTGCAACCAACTGAACATCCCTCCGGTCACTCATACCTTGCGAAGCAAGAACTATGGTGGCCTTTATGGAAACATAAAAACAGCAAAGGCTCTCACTAGAGGGTTTGGTTTGTCCGTTCTGGGCTACTGTAGAAACATGGCGGTGCACATGGTGGACCTGAAAGAGGACCTGCTCCCTAACAAAAACATAACGATTCTTTGTTGCAAGTGATCATAAGGAAAACTTATGAATATTATATTCCTTTCATGACAATAAATCCCCATAAATCCTGCACACTGAGCCTTAATTGCTACTTTATACTTCAGCTCAACAGATAAAAACATGACAATATCAACATGTCAATATAGCTAGGTTTCTAAGATACAAGACATTGGTAAATATTATTCTGGTGGTTTACAACTTTTGGGGGGTTTATTATCCCTCATAAAAAGTAGTTAGAAGTTTATGAGTTGCTGGCAGTTCTGCCAAAGATTAGAGCAATAACATACTATACATTTGTGAGGCAGAACTTAGTTTTTCTTCTTTCCTCACGACTAGAATAAGACTGTCGATCCGCTACGACAGTATAAAATGCTACTTCTGCATTGATGCAACCAACAATGCAACGTATAGAAGCATACCAGTAACACAGGCTTTTCATTATTTGTGTGTTTAAGTACATTTTGCTGATGATAATAATTCTCTCTTTTTTGTTTGAATGCAAGACTTTTACTCGTAATGTAGTATTTTTACGTTGTTGTACCTCTTCCATCAGTGGCTTAATACTGATGTTGTGTACCAATGGTTGATATGATACAGTACCACTTCCTAAAAGTATTTATCTGCATCATTTCCACATGAGAGCCAGAACCAGCATCTTGGTTTTTATTTGGTTGTGGTGTTATGGCCCTGTTAACCTATGATGTATCTGTTCTGCGCAGTGAAACGCACTCTGAGTGTGTTTGCCGTCCTCCAGAGGGTAAGACGGAGCCGAGGCTGGGGCTCGCCAGAGGCACCCATCTCTCCCGGGGTCGGCCTGACGTTGGCTGAGAAGCCAGAGCCCCACGGACATTGCTCTCTTTCACCAACACTTTGTGTTAAGTGGCCATAAGTAACACAGGGTTTCCATTGTGCATGCAACCAGAGAGTTTATTCTCTCACACATCATTATGGTTCACTCGCGCGTGTGTGTGTGAGTCTCAGCGTTGTTTTCCCCTCTGCTTCAGCTCTGACCTCATCCTGTCAGTTTATACCTCTGAAATGGAGCATTACTCCACTTCTGTGAAGCCACTGTGCAGACGAGTGGCAAAGCGCCGTCAGCCACGAGATGTTTGGTTCTCCTTTGGTTTCTCTGGGAGTATAAATCTAAGACTCAAAAGTTCCCTCTGCTTGCTGTGTCTGTCCCTTCTCTTTGTCTCTGTTTGATGTTGTATTTGTTTTACTGATCAGTGGTGTGGGTGTGTTAAACACGTAAGCTTTAATTCCAAGCATGCCACATGCTACTTTGGTTTCTTCAATTCAAAAAGCCCAAATGGTTCAATAGTTGAAATTGCAATAATCATTGGATTAAACTGGACTGGAGTTCCCTTGCACAGTTTTAGTGTCTTTCATATTATTGTTTTGGGTTTACGGCCCTCGACTTCACTAGAGAGATATGTTAAACAGATAAAGACAGTTGTGAGGTATACTTGATTAAGCGTCCTAATTTAGGAGGAAGTAAGAGAATCTTCAAATCTTCCACACATAACTGCAAGATTAAAGATGACCCGCGAGGTCAAAGGTTGGGAGCTTTTAGCTAATAGTAATAGTAAGTCTTTTGAATTCGAAGAAGGAGGAAGCGTTGCCCTGTCTTCGGTTCGTGAGACGAGTGTGACGGTCAGTGGACCACAGCTTCAGCCTCCAAATGATCTTGGTAGTGGGAGTAAATTCACTCTCAGTATTGAGGAACATCTTCACTGACCACCATCGGATCCACGCGCCATGCACGTTACACGTAGCTGAGGACTGTGTCCCTCGGGAGGAACCTCACAATTAATTTTCATTGTTCATGGTTTGCTTCTGGATTGCACATACTTAGTGTAGTAGTGTAGTACGCTCCTTTTACCACCGTTCCTGAATGCGCCTGTCTGCAGCTTTGCGCATGCGTAGTCGGTTGAACGCTCACCTGTGACGACCCTGCCTCATGTCACGTGACCATACACTCCCTCTCGCTACGGCTCGGCGCCACCCGGCGCTCTACGCAGTAATAGTTAGCGGCTCGCGCGGATATCTTAACGCTGGCGGTCAGTATGGATGTTTCTTGGTTAAAAAGAGTTTCAACACTGTCCTATGAACTGGCTATGTGGCTGCCGTGAGACTAGCACGCTTTTTCTGTGTTTTACATGTCTACTCTTCTCCTCCACAGGTGACAGCCGTGTTTGCTAAAATGAGGGATACTGTTCACCTGAAACAGCAGCGACAACTGGTGGATAAAATGGGGACACCGTCACCTGAAATATTTACCGAGAGCTCTGCTGAAGACTTCGGCTACGGTCGCATTGACACGGCCCTGGATGAGCAGCGCAGGCTCCATATCAGCGCGCGCAATGCAAAGGTAAGAGAAAACAGGGAAATATATCAGATATCGGTGGTGTTGAGATATGTCAACCGCTCAATGTGATGTAGAAAAAGCCTTTTTGGTTTGACGCCTGTACATCTTCTTTTGGACAGATTATCTGCAGGATACTGTAGGAGAGTCCATTAAACTTTTGATGCTGGTCGATGATATTCTACTGTACACCAATATTTCTCTCCTTTTCTTTCTTTATCATTGTGCGCCGTCTCCAGACGCTCAGCGTGCGTGCGGGGTGTCACGATTCTACGAATCCACGATTCGATTTGACTTTCGATTTTAACGCTAAGCTTTGATTTTTTTTCATTGAATAGGCTTCAGCAATCTCTAAATCTTCTGCACCCTACAAACTGTAGTTTTCCCTTTGAATGAAGCACCACTCCGGTAACTTCAGGGAAGCAGGCTTCAGAGCCATGGTGTCCCGAAAAGTGCACCTGCAGGTTACCGGTTGGCTATGCTGTGTCGTCTTTTGGAAGTTTTTATTTTCTCCCCTTCGGATGCACGCAAGTAGTCGGGGTTGGAGGGGAAAAGCACGGGGAGAATCGCCGATCCTGCGTTTGACTTTGAAAGGCCGAAATTGAAAGCACATTTGATCAATTTGTGCTTATTGGTGGCTTTTGTGCATGTTATAGGAGTAAACAAGCTGTTTTCTGCTGGTGCACTGACACCACGATGCCTCTTTCCTTTTTCTTCATCCTGGTGCGCCGTCGCCAGATGCTCATTGTGTGTGTGAGTGCGCTTTTGCACATTTTGTAGTTGTGTGTGCACCAAGATTGTACACCAGACCAGTGTACTGGCTATATGAAAGTGATGCACAGAACTATTCGAGTTGTCAGTGGTGGCTCGTGAGGTATGTTGAGGTCTTTTGGTGGAATTAATCAGCTTCAGCAACATTCTTGCTTTTGTTCATTTAGTTTAGACTCGCCCCTGACTGAGTTTGTTTTAGTTAAGGTTGGAGTTTGTGATTAGAAATGTGATTAGTGTTGTGCATCTGTGAGGCACAATCTTAATACTGATGTATTATGAGCAGTATGGGTGTTTTTTCTCATATAAGAAAAGGACGTTTTTACCCCGTTTGCAACCATGTTTGAAGTCCAAACCCCCTGTGAAATCTGAATTACTATAAGGGGTGGGAATCACCAGAGGCCCCACGATAAGATACTATCACGATACTTAAGTCTCGATGGGATATTATTACGATTTATTACCTATTTTCATCTGTTGTATCTGATAAGATCAGGTTTTCACTCGGTTCATCTCACTTCAGTTCATTTCTAATAGACCAATAGCCAATCAACTAAAATATTTATCAACTATTTCCTTTTACTTTGTTTAAGTCATCTATCGTGGTGATTTGCATAAAAACACACAATTCAAATGATTAGGAAATAACAGATTTTATTTATAAAGAAAAATCTTTGCATCATTAATTTTACTGATGTGTTATAAGTTGCTTTGAGCCAGTGATGGGAAGTAAAATAGGTCATAATTCTCTCCTTAATATCGACTCTTCACGACTCTCAAACACACGAAACAAACCGTTGCGCACACACGTGTTACGTGACTCACGCAGGAGGATGTTTTACAGCACACACAAACTGACTTATATAACCACCGTTGATCGTTTAATCCCGACATTCATAATTGCAATACTAATATATCTTGATACATTAAAAGATCAATACTTGGCGTTCGTGTATCGATACAATATTGCCACACAAAATATCCCGATGCTACGCCATATTAATTTCCCACCCCAACTATGTCAAAATTAGTTCAGTCATTCTTCTTTTTTTTTTTAGATACAATTTTAAACAAATATTGATAAGTCAACATTCATTTTGCCATTAGAGCTGAGTTTAAAACCCGATCATGTTGCTTTACTATTCGTACATCCAAGGAAGACTCTCTCCTTGGAAACTTTTGAGTCTTGGCTTTTTGCACCTCCACCAGAGTCTAATGACCACCACCACCGCCGGGTCCTGCTCGGGAGCGAGCTGCTGCGAGTCGCCGTGGTGCACCTGCCTTCCGCCGGGGCGGCCACGGAGCCAGCCAGCCTACAGGCACTCCTAGATAACTCCTGTCTGATTAGCTCCTTAGGAGGACATTGTTCCAAAAGCAATTCACTCCACTCCCAGTATTAATTTAGTCCCGAGAGAGAGGCCCATCCATCGTGGGTGGGACGGGGCCGCGCGCTCGGGGCCTCTCCCGCGGCCTGCTAATAGCACGGCACCTCCTGGCCTGTCACTATAAGTGATAGTCCCTGCAAGTTTGTTGCCTCGCTGCGCGTTTTCTCCCATCAGGCAGCGCGCCTCCCTCCTCTCCTCTCCTCTCCTTCTTTTTTTCCCCTCCCTCTCTCTGTCAGCAATGGTTCAGGGCAGGTGTCTCCTCTGTCACTTCCATCGCTCACGCTGCTTGACGAAGGGAAGACACAGTTCAGAACACGGCGGGAGCGAAGGGGGGGATGATTCATTGAAAAGGAGCGGTGGAGAGAAGAAGTGGCTGCCTTTTTTTTGGGGGGGGGGGGGTGTTTGAGAGCTGCCAGCAATGAGTTAAAAAGAGGAGATTGTTAAAAAAATGCTTTCAATATTGCCGAGTTGCTCCGAAGTGAATAAAAGTTGAGAGGTTGATGCGTGCTCTGATGTGCGACGCACCTTTTTATTGATAAAGAAGCCAAGCTGTTTTAAACCGGCAGGGGATCCGAGCGCACAAAGCGCTTTTCCTCCTACGTGTTTGTCGTTGCTGTTTGAGAAGCAAAGCTGTCTGGGGCGGGGAATAGGGGAAGGAGATACGTGGTGCTACAGCTGTGTTATCAGCATTAGGAGGACTTCGGTTGGAGGCCTTACTTACGATGTATTCATGGAGTTACGTGCTCCCTGCAGTGTAACAAAACACTTTCTAGACATCTTCTTTCTGCAATTGTCTCGCACGCTTAAGTTTCCTCATTGAGTTTCAGACACTGCAGCCAAATACGGAGCTCTTCGGTGGGTTTCTCACTGGCCTTGGCAACACAGATACTCGAAAGCAAACGGTAACGGTTTTTTTTTTTGGACCATGGTGGAGAATTTGAACATCTTGGCTGTTCAAGCTTTTGGGAGGCAAACTGCTATTGTTCTTGCTATTCAAATGCAAACAAGTCTGATCTCCGCGCTTTGACACAGGAAACACACTGAATTACAAACTTGTCGTCTTGCTCAGCCAAGGAGGTTGGCAACGCTGTTGTTCAACATTGGAACGCTGTGCACAGTTTTGGAAGCCATTGTCAAGCAACCAAACGCCGCAACACCAATCGACTGCAAGAGCTAACGCACCTTGTTCTCATGCCAACGACAAACATCAATTACTATTATTAGTTCAGGTGGATGCCCAAAATGCAGCGTTATTGTTTGTGTGAGTTGGAGGCTACTCCAGATCAAGCAGTTATGGATGTGGGGCTTTTTTTTATTGATTTCTAGTTTCGGGTTGTCCGTCCGTGCACACGCAATATCTCAGGGACACCTTGAGTAGTTCTTCAAACTTGGCACAAAGGTCCACCTGGACTCAAGGATGAACTGATTTGATTTTGGAGGTCAAAGGTCAAGGCCACTGTTACAGTTGTGCTAGAATTTCTCGTTTGTCACGTTGACGGACATGTTTATAAAAATTCCGTCAAAATCAGTTATTACCCGTCATTTAAATAGTTTTATTATTCTAATAAACTAAAGTCATAGTTAAAGGCGGAGTCTAATCCAATAATATTTGGTAAGCGCAAGCTCTATATATCGTGATATATATATATATATATATATATATATATATATATATATATATTCACCTTGAGTGAGTTTCTTCAAATTTGGCACAAACGTCCACTTGCTGTTCAACGTTGAACTAATTAGAATTTGGTGGTCAAAGGTCATTGTCACTAAACACATTTTCATTCATATAATTATGACAATATCACACAAATGTCTAATAGGATGAAATAATGAAGTGGTGACACTGCAACATAGTTGGCGGAGGCATACAACTGCAAGGCAGTAATTGTAGTTTTCGTTTATGCTTTACTGAATCTATAAGGTATGTCTTTTCATTTCATCGTCTGCTCTTAACATTCTCATCTGTGCGTACCTCCTTCCTCCTCCCGTCCATCAGCATCACCACCCAGATGTTTGCCACAACCCCCCCGATGTGTTTCTACATTAAAAACACATCCACAATATGCTGCCATTAGAGTTTGGGGGGGGGGGGGGATGTATAAATAAAGGGGGGGTATAAATATGAAAAAAAAAGCAGTTTGTGTCAGCCAGGTTGCGATATAGTCCCGAGGTTGAATCAGCGCTCTGCCCACAGCAGCTTGTGTGACCGGCTTCATTATAGATCTCATTGATTGGAGTTCATCAGAGCGGCTGCATAATTCATGTCAGTAGCAGCTTAACGGGCAGACTCGCGGTGGCTTTCATGGGTCTTTAAGTGTCAAAACAGAAGCGTGACAGGTGGCGGCAGCACATCGGGGAACCGCACATGCATGTGCATCGTTCTCCCGAAAGCAAAAACCAGTGTTGTGTGTTTGTAACATTTCTACATGCAGCACTGCCATCGTGTGGCGATGTGTCCACAGTGTGAGACAACACACAGCAGGGCTTCTCCGGCCTTCTCAATAGAAACAGGAGTGTTTCCCTGAGGTTGACTGCTTTTCATTATATCGATCACTTTCCCACATCCACGTGATCAACGTGACTGCTGCTGTTAAGCCCGGCCTGCTACATGTCATATGTGCAACACACACATCTGCTTTTTCATCCATGTGAATATAGAGCTATAGTTTTTTTACTTATCTTATTCCATTCTCTCGAATCCATATGTCATTCTTTTTTCTCATGACATTGTTGTAATACTGTTGGATACACTTTTACACACAAACCTCTTTTTCATAAACGTTAAATCTTATATTTTACTCCTGTCATCCAGGAGTTGATTGTGGTGAATTTCCATAATCGTGAATATTGTCATGAGTGACTTTAAAAAGCCTTTCAGCTCACTAACATGGTAGACAAGGGGCGAAGTAGAGCCTGGTTTAAAAGATAAAGGAACCCACAACGTTTATACATTTTATTTCTCCTTTAGTTATACAGGGGGACCTTATGATTACCTTATTTAAGATGTTTGTTTTATCACTAAAAACGATGTTCACTAAAAATACATGTGTCCTATCTGTGATGCAATACAAATATTTGTTGCAATTCAAAGTGATTCTAGTATATTTTAGTGCCATTTTTAAGAGTTTTAAGCATATTCTGATGATTATCGGGATAATTATTTTGACCAGGAAAGTCGCGGCATGACATTTCTATATTGTCCCATGCCTGTGTATAACTCTAAACTACCTCATGTATTTTCCTTCTTCAAATGCAAGGAAATTAATTTATTTCAATGAAATTATGACTGGCGTGTTAACTGCATAACAAATCAATCAAAGGCTGGTGCAGGGCTCACTCCACATAAAACACTCTGGGACTACATGACATCACTTCCAGCAAACTTCACAGAGAACAGTTAGGATCTGTTTTAACCGGATGCTCTCCGCTCGAGCTTCAGCTGAAAACACAGAATCCGTCAGCGTGTCGTTCACTTCAGAGTTTGTAACCGGTACGCCACCGACAACGTTATCCTCACTTTTTCAACGGACTTCAGCAGTTTAGATAACAGACACTCTGTTGTCCTGCAGTTATTACAGACATGTGAACTAACCACAGACACTTGCCTCTTACTGGACTCACAGCGTTGCTCCGCTGCAGAATAAATGAGGAAACACTGGGGTGGATAGTTGTTGGTATTTTTAGCCGAAACATTTTCTTTGACCTGGCGGGGGTTTCCGAAACATAACTGCATTTTGTAAAAGGTTTGCCCCCGAGACACCCATCTGAAAAAGTACATTTAAATTATTCCTTAACGTTTCCGTCTGAACCTCAGTGTCCTATTTTCTAGCAATGAAATACGAACAGTGGAAGCGATTTATGGCATTGGACGTTCCTGCCGGAGCACATAAGGGGGAAAAAAAGAAAGAAATAAGAGGCAGATTGAGATTTTATTTCTCTGAAGCCATTCTCCCCACATCATCGCTGGCCCCGTCCTGCCAAATGACACATAAGTGCTTGTTTCCGGCAGCGTGTCGATGAAAACGGGGCCAGGCCGGTTAACCAGACGAGATAGTTTCGGGGGAAGCAACACGTCCTCGGCGGAACTTTGAGCCTTTCCTCCAAAACCATTTCCCACTCGCCATTTAGCTTTGCTTGCTTAATAGCAGAGCTCCAGCAAATCATTTTAATGAGGTTCATATCACTGAGAGACACGTCGCCAAAAAGGGTTTCATGCCAAAGCGGGGGAGAATTAACTCGGCGTGCGTGTGAATCGGAGAAGTCGTGTATTTTCCTCTCAAATGTCGCCCCAATGAACCGAAAGACTCGACTCCTGAAATTGTTCTGCTAACGGCATAGATGGCAGTTTTTTTTCTGCCATTGTACACAACGCTAGTGTGTGTAAGCAGCGGAGTCTTTATTTTTCGATAGAGCGCCGGTGTCAGAGAATCAGCAGAAACCTGTCATCAGTCATGTTAATGCCGGCTTGAAGGCAAACATGAAGATTAACTGAGGAAAACTATAATAGTAGTACTTGAAAAATGGAGCAACGTCTCTCTCTTATTTCTTTTTTTCACAATCCTCCCGACCGAGGCGAGGTTGTTTATCACTCTGGGAAGATGTTTGGTTGCCTGCCTTGAATGTCTGCTTTTCGGGCCCTTAAGCTGATTTAGCTACACCAGCACGTTCTCTTCAAAGCACGTCAAGATTCTCCACGCACACTAATGAGGTAAATGGATGGCTTTTGTTTCCTTCACAGTTTTAACCCCCCCCCCCCCCCCCACAATAGTGCTCTCATGAGTTATACAAGAGCTGTTGCGGAAATCAGCCTTGAGCATTTCATCAAATGTGCAACTCTACAGAGTGATCAATTTGCGCTGCAATATTCATCTGCCACGCAAGCATAGACATAATCGGCACACACACACACACACACACACACACACACACACACACACACACACACACACACACACACACAGACTTTGTTTTGCCAGCGCAACAACAAAAGCAGTAAAAATTCTATTTGTTCTTGTTAAAGCAATGACATTTTAGTTCATCGAAACAAAAAAAAAGCTGCCGTGACAGATTTTTCTCCCTTTAAAAAAAGAAAATATATATATATATATGTATATGTATATATGTAGGTAGGGCGTGCGAGAATCATACAAATGAATAAACGTTAAGGCACCATACTCTGATCTAATCACAGAATGGAAAAGAAGCAAATCACTTCCCTTTAGAACAGGCAGCGTACGGTATGAAAAGGAATAGAAGCAGCAATTTGAAAAGCACTTGGATCTCAACCTGAAAAGTTTCACTTCCAGACATGAACCGGTGCGTCGACACTTATTTCCAGATGTGTGGGTTTGCGAGGTGATCTGAGGACACGAACCCTCGGTGACTATAACCTGTGAATTCCAACCCTGCGTGGCACAGAGTGGATCCAGACATCCCTCTGAGCAAAACATGTGACCGAACTTGAAGGGTTGAGGAAAAAAACAAGACCCACACTGGCTTGCGTTGTGTTTACGTGCGTATTCACAAGCAAATGTAAAGGGTTGAAAATGTGGGACGTACATAACGGTCAAAACGTCATCAGGGAGCTATGGATCAGTTTAGTCGCTAAAAATGTTGTAAAAATAACGAATCTTTTTAATTTTGTATTAAGTAAATTCCAATTCCGTTGTGCTTTGTGCTCTACTAGGCACAATAAAAACCCTGAGTGACAACTTCTGCAGGAATAATTCTGCCTCTTTGTTTCTGCACATACCTCAGTGTAAGAATGAAGTGTGTTGTGAATCCCTGGGGATGATGGGTAAAGTCATGAGTCATGTTGTTAAAAAAAGACTATGCTATGCTAGCCGACCTGTTTTAAAGGGAATAAGGTAAAATACCGAGCTGCTAATACGACAAGCTAAACTGGCGGGCAGCTACATTAAAAGGGCTAACCTCTATACTCTATGAATATTGTTATTCATTGCTGTTGTCGTATCTCTTTCCTCCCTCACATAAAAGCAACAGCTGAATGACAGAAGGTAATTCTCTGGAATTCTTCAAAGGCCATCCTGGGAGATGTAGGAAACCACAACATGAAGTAGAAGCAGGTGAGGCAGACTGAAGGAACCGGGTGCATCCAAAAATACAATCCCCCCCCCCCCCCCCCCCCCCCCCCCCCCCCCCCCCCCCCCCCCCCCGCATGGCGAACATCACAGACTGATGACACATAAAGGTATGGGAGCATAAAGAAAGGGTTTCTTTTCTCTTTTCTCTTCTTTGGAAGTGAAATGGAAACCGTTGTCTTGGCAGCAAACAGTTTTTGAAAGCTGGTCAACATTTGAGACAGTGCTTTGCTCCGTTCTCTCTCTGTGATATCTTTTTTTAAATTGACCAGTTGCTGAGAATGAATGAGCTATAAGCAGCGCACTGCTACTGACCCCTGATTTCATTTCATTTTTATGTTTTTTTTTCTTTTTTCGGTGACATTTTACAGTTACGTCTTGCTGCCAGTTTGGGCTGTCGGCAAGTGAACCTGCTCTGTGGAGCTTTATAACTTCCATTTCAATCCTGTAAAGAATCCTGGCTAACAGAAGCATGCTGTGGCTGTACTGAATAGCTCTTGTCTTGGTTAATACTGTATTTTCAGAACATGTGCCAATGACATTCGTAGTCGACAAACATATATGATTTTGTTGTCTAATTGATCAGTTATTGGTGATTGATAATTAGAGAAATTCATTTCGCAATAGTATATTGTTTGAGATGTTCATCATTAAAAAATGCATATTTTCCCTCCTACCTGTTGTGCTATTTATCACAGCAGATTGTTTTGGCGTGAGTTGCCTTGTGTTGGAGATATCGAGCGTAGGGATGCCTCTTGATTGTAATGGGACTATATGGCACTCGACTTGTTGCTCAAAGTGCCAAAAAACTACATTTAAAAACGTTCCAGAAATCATGACGAGTCACTCGAGACAATCCACAGACCTTGTTTTGAGCAGTTTCATTGAGGGAACTAGTTCCTACTGTTTTTCAAATGTACCTATGGGTGACGTCACAGAGACAACGTCCATATTTTATACAGTCAATGGGTCCAGACGTTTACTCTACATGTATAATGTAGTGTTTACTCTGTCGTTGTTGGCATATAAGCTAGTAATGTTGCACTCATGTATGGCTTTTGTAAGCATTGTTTGAAATGTAAGACTCGATACAGATCATCCTTTTCTACACTCCTTACTATTCCCCCTGTTTAAGGGCACAACAGATACACTCACACAACGTGCATTATTAGTGTAACAATCTTCTTGTCTTTAGCCATCAGACCCGGATGGAATGTTGGTCGACCTGTCAGACGGTTGGTCCACCACTTTCATCCTGACTCAAATATCCGAACAACTACTGGAAGGGTTTCCATTTTGGACATTCATAGTCCCCA
Source organism: Pholis gunnellus (assembly GCF_910591455.1). Taxonomy (NCBI): domain Eukaryota; kingdom Metazoa; phylum Chordata; class Actinopteri; order Perciformes; family Pholidae; genus Pholis; species Pholis gunnellus. The sequence continues at coordinate 4,814,678 of NC_136528.1, forward strand.
GAGGATGACTCCTACTGACTCTTCTTCCAGCGCCACCAGCAAACTTTCGTTCAGGCTCAGTGTACACATGATCCGGCGGCACCGCGTTCTGACGCCGTCACGGCTGCGTGTGCGTCCGGAACATCGTCTTACAATCCGCTGTCATCATGGTCCATTTTTGCCGGAGTAGCTTGCATCTCTGAAGCATGAAATTCACTTTTAAATGTGTATAAACTCCAGTTGGTAACTGACTTAAAATGAATTTCCGTTTGTTTCCTACTTTGTCTTCACACAAAAAACAACAACACGTGTTAGCAGTGTCCTCTCTAAGCTCCTAGCTTGTTCCTCCTGCTCTCTGTGATCACTGATATAGTCTTTCTCGTTTCCATATTTTTCTGTTTGTGTTCTGCGACACCAGAATGAGTGGGGAATGTGATCGCAGCTCATAAATACCCTTTGGTACGGCGTACCTGGTGTAGACTTGTAGACACGTGTGAAAGTTAAAAGTCCATCCGACTTCAGCATGTTATTGTCGTTGTGAGCATGTTAGCATGCCGGCTTTAGCCGTTAGCTCAAAGCACCACTTTTGCCTGCAGCCTCCCGGAGTCGGCAGCATGGCTGCAGACGCTTAGTATTTTTTTAATGCCTTCAAAAATATAATGAAAAAAGGCACAAATACAGATCTACAGATCAACAATGAGCCAAAGTAAAGCCTCGTACTACTCATTCTCATCCCGGAGCTCGTTAACGGATTATTCAATGATCAGAAACCACATCGGACAAGAGACAATCAAACTGACAATGCAACTGCAAGGAAAGGGGGAAAAAGGAAAAAACGGCACATATTTTGAAAATGCTAAGACAATTTATTAGTAGACACTCATCAGTCAGAAATAATAACCTCCTGAAGAATGTCTTCCTGAAATACACCATTTGATTGGCAGTGTAAAATAAGGCAAAGGGCTTAAGATCATATTTTATACACTTTTGCACCAACAATAAACAGTTATACATTCACTTGTTACTGTAGTTATGCTTTTGATAAGTCTGTCCGAACACCCACATACCAAGAAAACTTTATTAGCTGGGGCGGGAGGGGGGGGGGGGGGGCAGTAATACTCATCATAATACTCATCATAATGCGGTAGCTGTTTTTGGCCAGATATCTGCTATACCTACATAGAATCTGACCACAAGATTACATTTTGGAATTGCAGAAGCCAACACAGTATACTGACAAGTTCATACGATCACCATCACCGCGTAAAGGGTACTACCACCAAAAGTGTTAAAGGTCTTGAAAAGTTGATTATACTGTGTATAGATTTAAATGATAGAAATTTCCCCTCCCTCATAGGCAAATACGACTCTTTATGAAGTATTTTGTTACAATATCACACATTTCCAGTGAGCTGCAAAGCGTATAGCTGAATAGTGACTGCTGCTTTATAGGAGACTAGCCATAGGTTAGTTCATCTTTGCATCGTGCCCTCATTAAAAAAATATACTGCTACCCACTTAGCCAGACTTGCTATCTTGATTTAAGTTAGTTTTACTCTGTATTCTGTTCATTCAAGGTATTTCTGTGTAAATGTACTCATTTGCATCCATCATTTTGGTGTCCTAGTCATCATATGTAGTCACTTTAACATCGCGCTCGCTGTACAAGAAGCTTCAACTGTGAACCAAGAAGATTTGAACTCAACTTTCATTTGGAGAAAGCGTACATTAGGTTTCTAGTCACTCAATACAACTTTGGAAATTTACAGTACATGATCATCTGACGAATGGTTCTGTTCGTGTTTTAACCTTAATAATAAATCCTACTGTATCTTAGACGTGTCCAATCTTCGAAAGGGTTGTAACCGAGGCTGAATGTAAAGATTTGAGTGCTCGGCACCCCAGAATTGCCAATTCTTTTTGTTGTGGAGTTTCCACTGTTGCACATTTACATGTGACCCGACCTGCGTCAGGAAGTAATTAAGAAAAAAAAACAAGGTTGTCTGACTTTAGTGCCAGCTGGGTGTTGTGTTGGGAATAAAGCAGTCTGTTACAAACAGGAAACTCTACTTACCCTTTGTGTCTTTTAGCAATGTCTGTAGATGTTTCTGAAAGATGCATACATCTCATTCAGTACCACACACACACACACACACACACACACACACACACACACACACACACACACACACACACACACACACACACACACACACACACACACACACACACACACACACACACACACACACACACACACACACACAGAGTGGGGTTGCTAACAGCCAGGGTGGGTAACAAGGTTGAATGCAGCTCATCTGTACAGGGTCTATTATCATAGTGACAGACCAAACAGTTTAGGTATAAGACATTAACGAGATAATTTCCAAAAATGTATATCCATTTTCGTAAAACAAAAATGCTTCACTACCTCCGAAGCACCGAGTGGAATCAATTCCTCAGTCAAACTGAGTTTTCTCCTGGCAGCGCAACTGTTTGCAGTCATTTAGTTTCTTGAGAGTTAGACTTGTGATTTTTCAGCTGGTGGATATTTTCTGCATTTTGGAAAGAAACTCTTCTGTTACGTGACAACTAATTTACTTATTACGGAAAGAACAACAAATGACACCAAAAAGGAAATCAACATACCTTCACCATAAGCACAGAATATATATATATATATATCTATATATAGATATATATATATTTTAGAAATACATAGAAAAATAGATAGTCATCTGAATGCCCATTATACAATTGTACACAGTAGTGTCAGGGGGGGGGGGGAGCCTGTATGGTGGTGTAGAATAGAAGTGATGCATACAGAATGTGGAGTTACTGACAGTGTGAGATTTGTGCGTGATAGCTGTTCAGTAGGTGTTTAGTGAGATACGGTGATAAGTTTGGACGTGCTCTTTTCTCTCTAAAAAAAGTCCAAATCATACACTTTTAGAAGGCCATGAAACCAAGTCCAAACATGTGTTTCTGTGGGTTTTTTTAACCTTTTGATTTTGATCCATTTGCTTGCAAACGCTGTCAACAGACTTTAGAAAGTGAATGATGAGAGAGTCTGTAACACCAACAGAAGGTGCTGTATCTGGATGTCCTGCATTTAACAACAGCCACCCAAATAAAGTACCTCTACAGTGATGGGCGACCTACAGCACATGTATGTGTTAGACCAAAGCACAAAGCTATCTGACAAAAGTTAGAAGTACAAAAAATTGCTACAATAGGTGCACACAGCTTCTGAGCGGGCAGCACTTGACACATTTTTAAAGATTTCTACTATTTATAGTGTTTCATCGTGTTACGGTTCATGTTCAATAAAAACCATTTACATTAAATATCTGTATTAGTATGCATTAATATATAGAGGTATACCGATGCCTGGACCACCTGTGAGTCAAATGGTCAATGCAAATATTTCAAATGAATCAATATTTTATTTGCAGCCAGTCCGAATGAACGAATTGCGCGACACTGCGGTGATCATTACTCCGATTTTAATCTGAGGTGAACCAAAGCACCTGTATTCGTATATGTGTTGGTATCATTATTCTAGAGGGCAGGTCATAGAGGCTACTAAATCACTTTTGACTTCAGGAATACGATTAGAACCTGTATTAAATTGCACCCATGTGGCGCCTATGTTGAATAAAACCATAAAATGCATTTCCAAATCCTATTTGACTCACAGTAAGGCATGATTTAAAGCCTGTTGAACAATAATAAACTTCTTTTTTTAAGAAGCACAACATTTATAATTTCAACCTCACCATGTGCTAGTAGTGAATACTTTGATTTTAGGACAATTTAGAGTATCTGATATATTTTTATCACATACAGAAGTTGTTTGAAAATGAAGATACTCTGGTAGAAATCTATGCATAAAAAAGCAGCTTTTGCGGAATCAAGAAGACTGTTTCGTCTCTCCGATGTCTCTGCTTAGAGGCAAATCCATGTGAGCATGTGATTACAGCCTCTTTATGTCAAAATTTCTGTCATGGTAGCGATGCAGACGTGGAATGTGACTTGTTTTTTTTTTCAAGAGTTGATCGGAGTCGGTCAATATAAATCCTTGAAAGGCTTGGTGTAGTTGAACATCAGGTAGTCCGTGTAGTAGAAGTCATAGATTCGCTGTCTCTCCAGCGTGCTGACCTGTGAAAAGTATTTTTGTGTGATGTTCACGGAGGTTCTCTTGTCGGCCGGGTTCCTGTCTTTAAAACTGGGCAGCTTGACGTTGGGCGGAGCGCCAGTCAATCGCAGGAGAAAGTTGGACTCCTCCTCCATGTTCTCGAACTTTCCGATGAAGCTGTAGTCTATGAGACAAGGGTTGCAGAGCTGGTTCGCCTGGTCCCAGTGGATGTCCATTCCCACGGGCCGGTGGACATCCAGCAGGTACTGGACGAACTCCTTGAACGTGACCCCATTGCCCGTCTTCAGGGCCTCTGGGGACGGGTTCGCCCTGTACTTGGAGATGATGGGTTTCCCGAACAGGTTGTGGTAGTAGTTGTTAGGATTCTCAAACTTGTCCCTGTAAGCCGACACCATTCTCTCCAAGGGCTCTCGGACAAACATGACTTTGGTGTAGGTCTCCAGACGGTGCATGATTCCCTTTCGGTCGAAGGTGTTAAGTTCCCTGAGATAGTGGCCCTCGTGGACCGTGTCGTGTTGAATGCTCTGAGCGTTGGGGGCCAGGCCCGCCAGCACGATCAGGGTCCTCTTCCAGTTGGAGCAGCCCGCCTTGGGCACCTGGCAGTACAGCAACTTGTACTTGTCCTCCACGAAGAGGTTTCTCACGTGATGAGCCGTGATGGTCTTGGAGATGCTGCTTTTGTACTTGGCGCACATCTCCTTCATCAGTTGCCGGCGTGCAATCTGAATGTCACCGAGCTTTTTCCAGCTGTCGGGGATGAAGGAGCCAGAGGCAGAAGGGGAGACAACCGAGGAGGAGGAGGAGGACGTAGAAGAAGACGAGGAATCACTATTGGTGGAGTGGTGGATCGGGGGACTTGTTTTCAGCAGTTTGCGTTGTCTTTTGGAGACACGGACGAGGGTTATGTCCTGCTCCCGAGACCCAGGGGAGGACGCCTGTCTGCTCTGCTCCCGGGACCCAGGGGTGACCGTCTGTTTACTCTCCTCAAAGTGCGGGAACTGCATCGGAGGGATCGGGCTGGACAAGATGCCTTCGGTTTGGTCCTGATAATTGTCAGATTTGCCCCTCTCTCTGTCCTGCGTTGAAAGAGTCTGTATAACAAAGAACAAGAAGCAAGAACATAGGATTACTACTTGGTGGTGAATCTGGTCTGAATTACCAGAAGCAGCCACATTAAAGCCCTCATGCTGTCTTCAGTATTCACACAGGCCGCTTGATGGTGCTGTTTCACCACGCCTCAAACAAAGGTCTAACTTTGTTACAGGCAAATGTCACACACTTCCCAATGCCTTCTATGACCTATCAATAAACTGGTATGTAATACCAAATAAATGTCTTATAAACACCTAATGGGGAATGTAAATTAGAATCATCTACTGCCTGATTACCATCAGATGATGCCCAAGGCCATTATGCATTTTGACATTTTATTTCAATTAAACGCCGTAATGGCGTCATAAAGCCAATGGACTGGATGTATAATTTTAATTTTACAACAGACAAGGTGATGAGACCATCATGAATCTTGGCTCATCCACCCTCCTGACTTAAATGGCCATATTCTTTCCTCTGCAGGGACATCTGGAAGGGAAGGTGGGGGTGAGAAAAAAGGAGGGGGAGGCTCCTCCCTGTCTGTTTTTAATGTGCAAGCCGAGCACGGAGCAGCAACCTAACCCGCCAGACGTCACGTTCGCCGGGGGTTCGCGCCGATGCAGGTCTCTCATTGGTGCCGCCGATCACAGCAGAGATGAGGGCGAGCCGGGGGGGGTCAGCCGAGAGCAGACGCAGCGCTGCCAGCGCCGACATAGAAGCCTAGTTCACGGATTGTCTCGGAGTCAAACACGATGTGGCTCTCTCTCTCCTCTTATCTCGTCTATCTGAGCCTCGGAGCTATCCGTGACTTTGTAATGCTAATTTGTGGCAATTAAGGACACATTTCACCCTCTGCCATTTTTGCTTAATTGAGTTTTGTTCAGGCACATCAGAACAATTCCGTTCTTGTGCGAATTACTGTCCAAAAACACAGGAGCCAGCTTCAAAATACAACATTTGCACACCCACAAAGGGATGGATAATCATAAGTATCGATGTTTTAAAACCCTAATGGAAAGAATGAGCTTCCTATGAATTCGTGTGACTTGTGTTTTATAAATGCTAGTTTGCCATTCATCTGAAATGGATGGAAACTAACCAGAAAGGGGAATACAAGAAAGGAATCTTCTACTGTGGAAGAAGTAAGGTGTGATCACACCGTGAGGAACCGAGGCCTGATTCGACTGGGACCGTTTACTCTGTGAAGTCTGACTGGCTGAATGCACAGTGTGAGGTCAGCCTCTCTACACAGATACTATCAGACACGCAGAGAGGATCAAGGCTGACAACACCCCCCCCCTCTTCTTTTTTTAGCAGTAGATAACAGTTGCGATCTGTGTTTTGGGAGAAACGGAGTAAACACGTACCTCTCTGGACTGCCGTGGAGCGCTTCTAAGCCTCACGCCTGGGGAGAGAGAGAGAAAAGAGACACGGAAATCAGCATTTAAGTAAACAACATGTTTATTTTTTTTCCCAGTCCTTGTATATGAGAGTGAGGCGCCTCCGACACATCAGAGGCTCCCAATAATTGAACGCTTCCTATCACTTAGCGGACTACTTTTGATCCCCGGGAAAAACCACCGCCGCTCTACTAGTCTAACCGAGGGACGACGACGGGTAGCTCTATCTGTGTAATGAGCTGCCACAGGCATGAAAAGTTGGTAAATGAGTTGCGCTACCGGTAGCAAGCACTGAGGATGAGACAGGGGGAGAAAAAAAAAAACCCACAAGAAAGGGAGTGAAAGCGAGACAGAAAGAAACCAGCAAAGAGAACCAGGGTTGTAGTTTTTGCAAAACCAGAGGAAAGACTGAGGGGGAGGAGGGACGAGGTTTGCTGAGTTTCTCGAGGACAGCAGGAGAGTGATGGAGACGTACAGATTGGTTTTGTGGCAGCCTCGGGGACAGGTGGTACGTGCATTGGCAGATGTGCGGCAGTCGGACAGACAACGTGTTTAGCGGTCTGTCTCCAGCTGGACATCTCCTTTCCTAAGGTCCCTCCTCTCCATCCTCCTGATATATAATCAGGCTGACAGCTCTGAGTGGGGCTGCATGGCTGCTGATCGGGGGGGGGGGGCAAGAGAAGACACCTCTGCTTGAGTGGCCTGTCACTTCCTATTTGAGTGTGGAAGTGATAGGAACCTGCGCGAGGGGGGATGGCGGTGGGGGCTGTAGACGCAGGCCACAACCTTTCCTAAGTGATGAGATCTGCAGAGCCCCATCTCGCACTTAAACACGCCTCGGTTGGGAGGGAATAAAACGCGTTACCCAGATGCAGTGTTGATTTAGAGCAGCGTGCTCCGGAGAGCCCGGCGTTTGCCGCACACGGCTCAGCGCGTTGAAACCTTTCCTCGTCTTCATTCTCCCTGAACGACACACCGGCGTAAGAAGCGGAGGAGGGAAAATACGAACGGCCGCGGGCCAAAGAGGCGGCGCGTGACATTTTGTAATCTTGTCTGGGGTGCCGCTGTGCTTATTTGATCTCATAACCCCTAATGAAAGCTCATGTAGGATGAGCATCTTTTGATATCAGTTTACAGCGTCGCAGGGGAAACTAAATTATTATTCATCCCAACACACACACACACACAGGTGCCATCGCAAGGGAAACGCGTCCACAACAGCAACTCCGCTGCTCTAAACTGATGGTGCGTGACCATGACCGCCTCGTCAAGATACACGCTCGGTTATTGATCTCGGAAAGCCCATTGAGGCAGTAATTGAAATCTCCAACGGTTTAATTGGTTCCTTCGAGGAGGTGTTTCGTCTGGCTGTTGTTCCAGGTGTGTCACGGCTGTTGGTGTCATCATTTTCGCACTTTCCCCCATTCCAATGTCGCACCTTCAGGAAGCATTTGAAACCCATTATTGTGCCAGTGACAGAATTTAGGACTAGAAAACATGTATTTAGTTAGATATTTGACATTTATTTCTAGCATTCGTTCTGCAAAGGTTTTGAGAAACAGGAAAAAAAATCAAATGCAACAAGGTCAAATCGGCATTGAACTGAGCAACATTGGACACTCGGTGGTCCCGTTCAGCAATGTGTGAAAGTTGTTTCGAATCCGACACGTCTCCTCTTGATTTGATAAATCTTGGCTGAACCATCGCTCGCAAACAGTGAGCGAATCCTGGCTCTGAAAATGCATCGCTCTCTCAAGTAGGGAGCCAAAATTACATTTCACGAGAGGAACATTTTTCCATGATAATAGCACAACTGAAACAAGTAATATAACAGTGTAAAGTGAGGTTCCGAGGGGATTTGTAAACATCATTTATCTCTGTAGTATCTATTTGGGCGAGGGTAATAGTTGCCGTTTGATTGCAATTTCACACTCAGTCAATTCCACTCAGTATAACTATGCTATTGATTTTTACTGCTGCACGGAGGTTTCTTCCTGTAAGATGCAGAATATTGGTCCGCGTGGTTCCACATAGAGATGTAGTTGGTACGGAAGAAACCCACGTCTTTACGGAAACTCATTTTGTGTATAATCTAATAGTGCGTACTCGTGCTTCTTGCAAGGTGTCATTTGGAAGTTGGTTGAGAGGCATTAGAGGTTTATACTGTAAACTGATGTGTGGTTACTGTATACTATATAGAGCTGCAACGATTAATCAGTTCGTTATCAACTATTCAATTAGTTGCCAAATATTTAGATACCCGTTTAATCAGTTTGAGTAACTTTTTAAGAAAACGAAAAGTCGTAATTCTCTGATTCTAGCCTCTTTCACAGGAATTCTTTACTCTATCATAATAAAAAAGATACTTGGGGGTGTCATTTTATAGACTAATCTATTACTCGTCTCTATTAATCAAGAAAATAATTGACAATTAAAATAACCGTTAGGTGCAGCCCTCCATACTGTAGCATTCACACAGAAAACGGATTCTCTGCAGCACCAATGGAGCGGTTCAGGATAAATGCACCAAAGGGGGGGAATTGGGTAATGGCAAGAAAACAGTCAACCAATAAAGCTGAAGTTGTTTTCCTCCCCAGACATTTAATGTCAAACTCTGGTGTCTTCTTTCAGACGCTCTAAAGGGATCTGGTAAACTCGTATAAAAATAAAATCCACTTCTCAAATCGTAGTTTCAAAGAGGGCCTCTGATCAGTTCCGCTCTGATTCTAAGGTACCTCGCTGTCATTTTGCCGATGACTGAAGCCGATTTGAAAGCGCCCCATGTTTGTCCTCCAAAGTAACCTCGATTGCCACCTCTCCCTCCGGGACGGAGCCTCTGAATATTCATGCAGACGACCCAGCGTCACCGCCAGGAACCATGTAAGCAAAGGGCCACATCATTAGCGGATCCATTATCATCCTTCCCTCTCAAAGACCCTCTCTGACAGAGAAACACATCAAACACCCTCTTCCCATGCCACCGCCGCCGAGGAGGAGCAAAGGACAGAAACAATGTGAAATAATGAGCTTATTAAGTGAAGGATTGTGGCCCTTGTGTTGCGGGGAGAACTCGTTAAATGCCTGGTTCTAACCGGAGACTTGGGGGGGGGCAGGAGGGGAGCCGGAAGCCAGACGAGGCGTGTCCTCCTCCAGCCCAGCATTCAGACGAGTGCTGCACTGCCATAAAGCTTCCATTAGTCATTCAGCACACCGAGCCGCCGTGACCCCAACCAGCTGCACTCCCCTCTCTACCCAACAAAACCACCCACACCTGCACTCTCTGCGCACACGCTCCTCCTCCACTTGACTCTGTGTGGGAATAGAGGGCTCTGGCACGCCGGGGTGGTTTATCAGAGGAGAGAACAGAGGTATTAGGTTTTAAGCTCTGCCTCCATTGATGTTTTAACTTGTTGTGGAGATAAAACAACGATTCAGTCAGCGCTGGAATCCTCCAGGACTCGGCCGGAGAGAGCAGGTGCTGGGAAGGAGGAGGAGGAGGAGGAGGAGGAGGAGGAGGAGGCGATGGGGGGAGGAATCGCGAATGAAGGGGTGCTCGCAGAGGCTCTCTGAAGACCACACACGGGCGATCTGAAATTTGTGTGTATAATCATCTGAGGACTGTCTTGTGTTTGAAGCTGTAAGGATTTCTTAAGTGTCCACAGCTGAAAGCACCGGTTTGGCCGTGAATGAATCAACAGCACATCTTAAGTCCGAGCAATTACGATGTCCTGTGAACGAAAACAACCGACCAGGACACGGAGAAGCACGTCGCTCCCACTTGTTTCAGCAATAGGAGCCACGGCGCCACACCAGAATCAATCAGTGGGATTTAGCATTAGAAGAGATTAATGCCTCCAGGCCTGTGCTCTAAATTGATTAATTCAGGTGTTACGTACTACGTGTGAAACGCTGCCGACGACTGCTGTCCAATCAAGAGCCCCAGGAGTCAGTTTCACAGGGTCGTGACTTCGGCCCAGGATCTGAGGAACTAAGTCAATATTGGACCATTCTGATTCTGCACATCACCATTTACGTCCGGTGCCCGGTGGTGTCAGGGAACTACGTACAAGTGCTTACTTACTCGAGTACTGTACTTTTAGAATGTCTTAAGCATTTTATTACAGCAGAGGGATGACAGGAAATGAGATAGATAGTGATACAAACAGTCCAACATTGGGGTTCATGGTCAGCATCCTAACCCCAAAGCTACAGGTTAGGGTTAGGATGCTTTTGAGGTACTTGTACTTTACTTAAGTACTTTGATTCGGCCTGGTTTGTACCTTTTACTCCACTTAATTTCCCAATGAAATATAGTACTTTTTAACTCGGCTACAGTCATCTGACAGTTATAATCACCACGTACGTGGCAGATTAACATTATGCATCAGAAACGTATGATTATCTTATTAAATATGATGCCTTTAACTACTCTGTATGTACATTTACTCAAATTAGCTCCACCTTGACGGAATGCTAATTTAGAATGCTGCTGACATAATCGCATTGATATTTCTCTTCATAGTAATAATAAAAAATATATTTAAAATATAATATTATGAGGGCTGTTTGGCCAGGTGCTGATATTTCTGGCAATTAAAACTTTTTTGCTCCATTTTTTGTTTTCACACAATAACCCTTATGAATTAATTAGTGGATTATCACACTTTCCGTCCAGCAGCTGCGGGACTATTCATTGACGGAGCACATGGGCGCGAGCAAGCAACTGGCATCAGAAGACATGCCACCTACAAAGGTCGTTAAGCGTCACAGCTGAAAGGTTTTTCTTCTCAGGGCCGGATCACAAAGCCAATTGGTTGTTGCTGCATTGTGCGTGGTGATACCTCGTGTATTCATTTGACATTTCTGTTTCCGGCTCTGTGTCCTGTTGACGCCTTATTAGTCTGTGTTTGTTTCAAGCACAGGGTGAAATTAATTACAGAAGTTTGATTCCTTTGGACTTTAGTTGCTTGTGCTCATCAATAAAGGCCATAGATGATTGTGCTGCCTTTGTAAAGCTACATTATAGTTAATGAAGTGATGTGGTGCCATGACTTTTATAGTACATTGATGCAGTGAAAGAGGGTGCGAGTAGTTGTTACTGTGTGAGGACGTTGTGTTTGGTGTAAATCCGCGCTGTGGCCACAATGAAGCATTGAATAAAACAAACGTGTGGTAGGACAGTGTCATTTTCCAAACTGTGGCATGCTTACCAGAGCTGTGTATTAACCTATTTTCTCCACCTCTGACCCCCACAACAGGTAAAATGTTGGGAAGACTAGTAAGTTGCCAGGAATCATTAGTTTGAATTCAAATGAAACGGAGCCCGCTACTTCCAATCGCTGGCCACGTTAAATCAATGTGCCCTCCACGCACCATAAATAACACGTGCTTTTGGCTCGTAATTGTCTGTTGCGTCGCTCAGGCCAGGCATACAGAGACTGCATCAACATCCAGTGAGATGAAATACTGGCCGCTGTGGAAGACGGCTGGTGCTTTAACACGATTGCACTGTTTTCAGAGCATTCCTTCCTGCTCTGAGGCAGCGCAGCTGCTCGGCTCACGCATCGTCACTTTCATCATAACACCACTCCCGTGTATGAGTGTGTGTATTGGTTAAGGATGTTACATTACGAAGCGGTGTGTATATTAACTGGATTAAATGTTTCTGTTACGATATAATTAAAAATATTGTTTTAAAGGCGTTTTGCAGAAAAGATCTGCTATATCTCAGAAAGATTAGATGATGAAACTGAGGTAATGGGATTTTTTTTCCCTCTTTAAATGGCCGTATAGTAATAAAAAAAGGGAAACTGCATTTAATGAGGGAGAGAAACTGCTTCCGTGAGGCAATAACGTAGGTGGCTGTAATAATCCGCCTCATGTTTTAATTTGCTCCAATCTTGGGCTTCTTTTTCTGTGCCATCTTCAAATTCTTTCCTCATGCTGGGAACGCCGGGTGCTGAACCCAGCAGGATGGTAAATAATGAACTACACAGATAGGAAGTCTGGCTGAAGGGGGAGGTATCAAACACGGCACTGATTACCGTCATGACAATTCATTTTGACTAGAATACATTCTCACAGCCGACGCTACCCGGGTACGTTCAAGGTTAGGAGATGCACAGACTTCCCAGAGCAGATTTCCATGGAAACAGCGAGTCAGAGAGAGAGAGAGAGAGAGCGAGAGAGAGAGAGAGAGAGGGCGGGTGTGGTGGGAGAGGCGGCTTGTTTTGATACCGCGTAGAGGACGGGGCCTGGCAGCTTGCATGAGGAGGGATGTGTAAACAAATGCTACCTGTCAGCCGCGAGCCCGGGGTTAAGTGAATTATCCCGGCTGAGACGAGGTGCAGGAGGCTTTAATTGGCACATATCTTATTCAGATGCTGCAGAGCTCTTGACCTCGGCGAGTACACACTGCAGTGCTGCCTCGTGTGTGTGTGTGTGTGTGTGAACCACTCCCTCAGTCTTTGCCAGTGACAAGGGCAAGTCATTGGGATCCCGGAAAAAGTGCAAGCAGTGAGCGGGAGAGTTTGTAAAGTCGTTTTCTGGGTAAAAGTCTGACATTTTCTGAGAGGAGTTCACACAGTCAAGTCTGCAGGCGGAGCTGCTGTAACGCTGTCCTGGAACTTACAGGCACCGCTAGACAAACAGAGCCGCCGATGACATGATAGGAGCGCTGCGCTTTCATGTATCTATAGACACACTGGGAAGAGAGGCGCGGTTCTGACCAACTTTTCGGGCAGCTGTGTGAACGAAGTGGGCAGTGAAATGGAAGGATGGAGACTGTGGAAAAAGAGAGTTCCATGACGTTTACTGTATTAATAATATAATCCCAAATCTGACCCGCCACAGGATTAATTGGGCCCAAAACCAAGTGGTTCTTTATTGGATATTGACACTTCTAGCCACGTTTCAGGAATCTACTCGAGCTATATAAACCCCAATGAAAATGACTTGAATTCACCATCTAATATTCAATACTTCCATGCCAGCATCGTCCAAATAAAATCCCAAACAACTGCACTTCAGATGAGTCTCTCTCTTCATGTTTTGTGTAACATGCACAAACATTTAGGCCAGTGCCCTCCTCAGAGTGATTATCCTCATGTTATTTTCTGAGAAATCATGCATTGTCCTTTTATTGTGGCGTGGCGGACGGGCCTGAACACTACAATACCCATGAGCCTCGAGGTGTGAATCAGAGCTGTAGCAAATTGAAAACGCTTCGACGTTACAGTTGAACGGCGACCACAACCTCTTTAGCCTCCGCTCGCTGTTTGTGGTTTCACCTCAACAGGATTACACAAGCTCAGTGATTGTACTGTATGTTTCTTGTCAAAATGCACCCTGGGAGATGTAGTTTACATCTATACCTTACCCTACCATAGTTTCTTTTATGTACAAAAGCTTGTACCTTCTACCTTTTTATCAAAGAACCAAATATTTTCTCACACAATTATTATTTTATTTACTGATGATTTAATCAGGAGTGTTGCATGCTGACTCCTGAATCATTATGATTTTTTTTTGGACTGTCTAAGGGTAGAGGGTTCCGCACGCTGTACGGATCGTAAAGTCTCCTGAGGCAAATTTGTGATATTGAGCTGTATAATTAGAATTGACTCGAAGTGCAATCACTCCTGTACGACCAAGACAGTCACAGTAACCGCGCCAGACTGCTCTTCATCGATTTCCGAGCTCCGAGTCAATTATTGTAGGTTTCAGCAACAGACCAGTCAGGATTGACAACACACTCGCCCCCCTCCCAGTCATCAACACCAGACTCCTCCGTCTACTCTCCTCGACAAAGTGTTCAGCTGACTGTAATGAAACACACCAATGACATCCAGTTGTCCCCCTGATTGCGCTGCCCACTCCTATCGATAGCAACCACAACTGTGACTGAGTGCTCCTCGCTCTACTGTGGCGTGGACACACCAGCTGACTCCACAGTTGTGCCGTGGACAGCTCCCGGTGCTGAAATGAAGGGCTGCTGCGTTTAGAGTACTGGGTTCGCTAAAACGGATAGAAAAACGACATTTTCGATACCCACCATATTTTGTCTTTGATTTGAAAGTGACCTCTCTGCTTTTACTTGAGCCGTTTCTTCTTCTTCTTCTTTTTTACAAAGCCATTCAAGGCGTCGTGCACTGGCTTTGGGACATATTAAATTAGTTGCTTGACCCCCCCCACGCCTCTAATTCTTTATTTCTTCTAGATCAAAGTCAACCGCAAATCTCCTTTTATTGTGACCTGTTGGTACACTGGCGTGCCGCGATCAGATGCTGCTCTGCGTCTTCGTTAAGCCACCGTGCTCTCCTGATCGCCTCCATTTGCCGTGAGATTGGGAACTGGAATTGGCCCTGTCACTGTTTACCCGGGCCTCTCATTTGAGTTAGCTCCACGTCCACCTACACAGCCCCTTGTTTTCCCTGTCAGAGCACCGCCGTTTACAGCGGCGACTGATGAGTCCAGACATGTGAGTAAAGCACGGGGACCTCGTCTGAATACCAAAGCGTCGGCACTCTGAGCCGGTCCGTCGCTGCCCATATTCCTCTAATTCATGAAACGATAATAATTGTAAACGGCAATAATTGATACGGTTATTGTTTTCTCGCACACAGTCGTGTGAGGCTAGGAGTTTTGTACCGAACTGCTACTGAAAGGAGGAAGACGGAGTTTGTGTTAAGTGAAGAAAGATGAAACCGAAACAAATCAATGCTTTAGGGCGACTGTGTCTCAGGGGGAGATCAGGGTCGTCCTTCAAATCAGAGGATCGGCGGTTCGATTCCCCGGCTCCGCTAGTCCGTGTTGTTGTGTCCTCGGGCGAGACACTTAACCCCAAATTGCTTTTGGTGTATGAATGGGTGTAAATGTTGGATAGTCCCGATGGGCGGGTGGTACCTTGCGTGGTCGTCCTCTACCATTAGTGTGTGAATGTGAGAATGACATGTAGCGTTAAAGCGCTTTGAATGGTCGGAAGACTAAAGGCGCTATACAAGTACAGTCCAGTTACCATTCAATAACATATGGTGGTCATTTTATGAGAAAGCCGATGAGAATCTCTGCAGTTTTGACGAATCACTGAAGCATCCTGGCCTATATTATCTTTTTGCTCACGGTGTATTTCAATAGTTTCATTATGACCACTCATATACTCTTAATAAAGATACATTCAGGATTCCGACACAGTAAAAATTGTATCCACCGACAATTTTAATGAGTTTCGAAAGTTAACTTTCCGAAGAAGCAAATTGCCTTTTAATTTGAGAAAAATTAAAAGGCAATGTTCTGGAGTTGTGAATGACATTCAACGTGATACTTTTTTGGCAGCTAGCAGACACTTTGACAAACTGAACTGTCATCTCAGTGATAAGGAGCCGCAGCGTCTCCCCTGCGGTTTAGCAATGACTTTTTGGTGTGAGTGTGTGTGTGTTTCTTTTTTTTAGTGGCTGCGCTCATTTAGAGAGAGTGAAATCACAAGGTTCCTTAATCCTGTATGAACAATCCTCTGAGATAACACACATAGAGCTTCTAAAAATGACATGCAACCCTCTAATCCAGCTCAGAGAAATAGATGATTGCGGTTGTGAAACGCTGACGTGTAAATAGCGGAGATTGATGAGCTGTCATAAGCAAACGCACATTATCGGCCTTTCACATTTCTCTGTTTCTACTTCCTCCAGTCCTGTCCTCGCCTCCTCTCCTCCACACATATACTGTGTATACATAACTTATACCTAAAATATAAACATTAGTAGTGAAGCACTACAAATGTTTGTGAGGAAAGCACTATTATAACGATTGATGTATTTTATATATATATATATATATATATATATATATATATATATATATATATATATATATATATATATATATATGACTGACTCATTCAACACTCATTCCTATCTGTCACTACAAAGTATTTGTTAGTTTTTTCTCTTGGAATGACATTTGCAGACTACCTAGTGGGCAATTGTATACTATAGGACAACATGAAATACAGCAAATTAGTGCTGAATGCAAGAGAATGTTCTTGACGTTAGCGGCTGTTTGCACTTGTAAACATCATGTAACGATTATAGCACCTGAATTGGATGCAGCCCACATTCAAGGCCGAGACGTAAGTGATATCAAGGTGAAATGTCACAAAGGAATGCGTTTAGAACATTTCCTTATGAGGCGCTACACAAAAGGTGAAGGAGAAGGCAAGGAGGCACAACAATCGAGAGACGAGAAGAGCCCCGTGAGTTGGGAAGAGCCGGACCTACTCTCCTGCGAGCATCCTTATTTGTCTTGTCAGTGAGTGGCCGTGCATTCTTAACATGCCTGCTAGCTCACCTCTGGGCTCCAACCCTCCGCACAAACAGGACCATTCCAGGCCTGCATATCAACTCCTTATTAGCCTTAAGCACTTTGCTGTTTTCCTCTCGCTCGCCTCCGGTCTCACCTCTGTTTCCCCCCCTGCATTCCCTCCATTATCATCACCCCACCGACTCCAGGTGACGGTTGTTTTATCCCGTCCTCCCCTAAGTGTCTTATCTCTTCTCTCCCTTCCACTCTGCCCCCCCCTCTCCTGCCCATCACCTCTGGCCTCCTGTTTCCAAACTATAATTTCCGCTCTCCTTGTGAGTGTGCACTCTGCGCCGCTCCCCAGCTCCGTTCTGGATAACCAGCGAAACAATAAAAATAGCACATAACAGTAAACACAGCAACACACCTACACATATCTGTGCCATTACAACTCCTGTGACTGCGGCAGGTGTCTTCAGCTCTGCTAATGACGCTGGAAATATAAAATAACAATAAAAAAACTGGAAAAGTTTCCTTCTCAGACACTTTTGTTATTTGACTTTACAGAAGCCTCTCATCCCACAGTGCTCTGTGTGGTTGGGCTCTGACAGGCAGTGAAGTGTGTGAGAACGTCTGAACACAGCAGCACTTACTCAACCCCTCTACAGCTCTGTGCTAATGAGAGGTGCGTGTGTGTGTGTGTGTGTGTGTGTGTTTGATTTCTGCAAAGGGCTGTCGCACTGACTGACACTCCCTTATGCCTGAAATAACTCGTACACATGTCAGGTGGCTGTTGCCCCAAGGTCTCTAGAGCTGAGGTGTCATTTTAGAAACCCAGTTTTGTTTTTGCTGAAGCATACACGCTGCTGACTGCCAGCCCGTTACTCTGCTTATTGTGGGAAAAAAGCCATCAACCTGACAATACTGACTATTAATATGACCAGAAATATCTGAAATCTGCTGCAAAATTCTGCAATCTCACACGTTTTCTGCTTTTTCCCCACAACACGTTTTGCACGCTGATTTGCTTTGCCTGTCAATGAAACCAATTTTAGCAGCCACATGCTGCTTATTGCAGCCCACTGTTTTAAAAAACGCAAAACAAAGCCTGTTAATTGGGAAGCATTGATTCATTTTGCAAACCCTTTTGTTATGTTATCATTTTATTTCTTTTGTCCTATGTGAAACACCTGCTCAGGTATTCGTAAACTACAGTCTTGCCTGGAAAATCATGTGAAAACCATCCGAGGCTAAAAAGTCTTCGATCCCACAGTTCTCCTCTAGTCTCACCGAGTCCGTCTGATTACCTGACTCCGGCATTTAAAGTGCTCATTGAGCCCCGAGCCCTCCCTCGTTCTGCTATCTCGGGCTCCTTTCTTCTCCCTGTCAGGCAAAATGCCAGAGAGGTGCAGCAAGAGCCACGCTCCGCTCCCAGCGCTGGTAATTTGACAGCGAGCAGAGAAGGTGCAGAATAATTGGAATAGCATTTACGTGTCAATGTGACACCGACGTGGAGAACATTTAACGCATCCGATTGGAATGGGGGGGGGAAATGAACAATGCAAGTCAGAGATTCCCGGAATAGATATCACAAGTTGTCTAGCCAAAGAAGTAGTGGGTTAATCAGACAAACTAGACATCTGGCCTTTTTTGTCAGAGCTGTTTGTTGTCTGAGGCTCCGGGAGAGCAGACCGGAGCAATGCAAACTATGAGTACGGCCAAACCGCGGCCTTGTGAACAACAAGCCAGTCCTGGCCAGAGCTGGAAGCTCGCTGATGGTTGCCCAACTCGGCGGGGCAGACGCATCCAAAAGACAATGGGATGATATGACTGGCGGCTTTCACACTGATATTTTTTCAGAGAGCCAATCTTGTTATCAGCCGATGCAAGAAGTGAAACGGCGAGTTTTCATCGCCTGTCAAAACACGGCACTAACCAAAATCCCAAAGCAGCAACGTGACATGACCGGCGGGTTTCACAGAACTTTCTGATTGCTTCCTTTCACAGAGCAGACTCGCAGCTTCTAAAGTAAAACAACAAAGACGGTGCATACATTTCAGCAGCACTGGAGCCTTCGTAGAGGCTGCCGATGAGACGCTGAGACGTATTCATACAGCAGAGCTTGCGTGTCGCGATAGACCGTATGTATGAAGTGGACGTAGTCGTCGTGATGTCACCCATTGGTTTGTGGACTGTGGTGTTGTGACCTTGAGTTTGGCATTTTTCTCATCGCCATCTTGGATTTTGGCCATTGCCATCTTGGCTTTTTGCAACCGGGGAACAGAAGTTACCATATTTGGAGGAGGGACGTAGAGGCACCCTGTCAATCACCAGGTAGCCCCGCCCTAAAGCATCCCCTGCTTTATGGTCTGTTTGACTCTAAATGGACCATCATTTACTAAATGAACATCATGCTGTATTGAAGAAGACTTGAAACTAGCAATTAGACGATAAACTCACGTTTACAATGTTTACTGAGGTAATAAATCAAGTGAGAAGTAGAGTCATTTTCTCATAGACTTCTATACAACCAGACTTCTTGAAACAGTCGCCCCTTGATGGCCATTAGGACACTTCTGCATTGGCTTCACAGATCTGGAGGTTGCCGCCTGGTGTCGACCAAAGATAGGTTTACAATGAGAGAAGAATGCTCAAGTAATCATCAACTGCTGTTTAAAGCCTCTTTGTGGTGCCAGGAGATCCAGTGAGGACAACTTTCTGTCCCTCCCCTTCTGCTCTCATGCCGGCTGCTCCTGCCAGTCTCACAATAAGAGGGACAGTGCAGAGTAATGAGCAGGATTACCAAGGGAGACCGGCAGGAATAGTACGGTATCAAAGGGAATCCAGTCAGCGAGGGATATTCAGACAGCACTCCCGTTCTTTTATTCATTGCCTGCGTGCCCGGAGTGACTCAGCTCACTCTCCTGCTGTCAAACCCTGTCATTATCCATCAGTGTGCCTCTGCCTCGCCGGGGACCGCCCACCGCTGCTGCCCCGGCGTGCGTGCATGCGTATAGCGTATAGCGTACAGGTGCGTGCGTATGTTTGCGTGTGCTCACTCTTGGAGTACACACTTGAGTTAAGTGTTTGCCCTGCAGGCTCCTGATAGCGGGCAGATTTTCTGCCATGATTGCTGTAGCCGTGGTAATGCCTTGTTAAGCACTGAGTTTGATAAGCAGTAACAAAGCCTCCATTAAGACCATTCAAGCTGATAAAAAAAAAAAGATAGATCACTTACTGGGCTCCAGGAGCATGGCATTGCATGTTTTTTATACCTGGCAGTAAGTAACTGTGTAATTTTATTGCAGAATGGAAGATTATTATTTCCTTGTCCATCTTCTGAACCCAAAAGAGCAATGCTTTATTTTATGGGTCTGTAATTTCCTAATAATGTTACTACATATTCTCGGATGTTCCCCTTAAAGAACCACGTAATTCGGTCGTATTTGTAGAGGAAAAACTTTAATCCCAAGAAAATATTAAATATTCATTAATTAATTAATTTCCTTTAGACAAATCTCACACTTTTGTAAGTCCAGTTAAGCTGCTGTCCACTCACAAAAATCACAATATAACATTACATGACAATGTTGACTATAGAGCTGCAATGATTAATAAATTAGTTGTCAAATATTAGATTATTTGACAACTAATTTTTGCCAACTTTTTTGATGTTTTCAATTAATCGGTTTGGTTGATTTTTTAAAGGAAAAATAAAGATTCCAGCTCCTTAAATGTGAGTGTTTTTTTTCTGCTTTCTTTACTCCTCTGTAAAGTAAACTCAATATTTTTTGAGGAAGTCATTTTGGGCTTTAAGAAACACTGATAGTCATTTGTTTTTACCATGTTCTGACATTTTATAGACTTAAAAACTAATCGATTAATCGAGAAAATAATCAGCAGATTAATCGACAGTGAAAATACCTGTTAGTGGCAGCCATAGTTTAACACCACGAGTCTGTTTTATATTGAGACGAAAGTCCAACAAATGAGGTTGTGTTCTAAATCGTATGCAAATGTGCTGCGTACTTAATACCTAATCAGTATGTACTGCATACTTCCTACTAAATTAACAGTGAAGTGTGCCATTACCAGCAGACTAAAGTATTCTCAAGCAACACGTCTTCTCTGCATGACATGACCGTATTGATCGTAATGTTACCGGTCCGAGCTACCGTTGAACGAATACAAATGTTTATTTCAAATTGCAAATCAACTTTTCAACTCAATTGAGTATTTTCCAGCTCCGGGGCCTTTCCTCCTAACTGTACCTCAACGTCACTTCCCTTCATTCGTAATGATTTCATCCAGCGGTTCATTTACTTAAACGCCTGCCTTGAAGTCCACCGTTGGACAGTCTGAAGAGCCGCAATGTATTTTTTAATTGGTTGAGTAAGTCCAGTAAGCTAATTTTACATCATACTTTGCATAAATTGTATATCACTTTTTTATTCCCATTATTAACAAGTTCAGTGTCATCCAATGAGAGGCTCTTTCACAACGAGATGTATTCATTAACAAATACTTGTCGTCTCTCTTTATTAGCAGGGAGTGAATGTGTAAAACTTTTTTCATGACACCTTGCTTGCCAAGGTCTTTCTGAATTTGCCAAGCAGCACTTCTTTCACACACACAAAAAAAAAAAAATCACCTTTTACAAGGAGGCTATATACCTTGACATTTCTGCAAGGCCAGTTTGTTGAAATGGCTCCGATTCGGTGCGATCAAAAGCGCACGTCGGTGAAAAAAAAGAATGCAATTTCAGATGCTGAGAAAACTGCGATTCATCGAGAAACCCGCCCAAGAGAATTGCAATTTAGTCAAGTTGCAAGAACACTAGTGCTCATTTATAACTCCATACCTCCATACATTTCTGGTGGGGTGCGTGCATGTGTGCATGCGTGTGCGTGTGATAAGGCTAAGGAGGCTGGGCTTTAGGCTGTGCTCCTCTTTTCTCTCCGTTCAGCTGTGTTCCCCCGGGGAGGGCGTGCAACGGGCCAGAACTGCCGAGCTGGTAGAGATCCAGATAAGACGGACAGACAGAGAGAAGGGGATGTGTGCATCGAGGCGTGTGTGTGTGTGTGAGAACGAGGGTGGAAGGGCAAACGTATATCTTGTCAGAGAAGGAAAAAAAGGAGAGGGAAATCAGATGAGGGAAAGAAAGGAAGAAAGCAAAGCTCTCTGAAAAATACACTGAGGCGGAGAAGAGAGACAGATGTGATGGAAAGGAACCAAAAAAAGAAGAAAAACAGGACTTTCTGACAGCTGTGTCCACCTGAGGGAAAAGTCCTGTGGGGATGTGATTTACTTTTTTCAGTCACAACTCGTGTAAAGGATTACAATTTAAACCGGGTAATTGACCCTTCGCTAAATCCCGCCCTTGAACGAAGGCTGGCCAATCGTAGCGTAGCTTCGTAGCTACTTCCTGATGAACCTATGAGTTCATCCGATTCTGAGCAGACGTGATGGCACAATTGACCATCATTAACAATTACTATGTAGTAATAGCCAATGTTCTCGCTGATGGTCTCGCTGAAATCTGCAGGTCACATTGAGGCGTCGGTGTAAAATCGTTTCATAAGTTAAAGGTTCCTCACGGTAACTTTAATGAGAGTGACACGAGCTGGAAGCCCAAAGAGTTTGGATGTTCGATGTTCGATGTTTTTAATATGAAACGGCTTTCCCTTTCATTTCTTTTCCCTATTTGTTTTATTGTTTGCACATCGCTCGTCCAGAGACTAGTGAGATTAACGTCTCAAGATCAGCAGAGACCAAAGCTAAAAATTAAGCACAAAAGAATCTAATGATTGGCAAATGATTGTAGCACTTATTATCCAGTTACTTCAAGTGGAAGAGAGAGAAGTGGCTGCTCTCAGTTCGCACATGTTGTAATAATACGGCAGTGGGTCTCAAACGCCGTCCTCCGAGCCTGAGTCATTCATATGCTTTTAGTGTAGTCTTTGTAAGATCTTTTTATTTCAGGTTAAGGACCCTAACTACAAAAACACTCTTGAATATCCGATACACTGGAAACCGCAAGCGTTAGAGGAATGTTAAATGTGACAATTAACTGTAATTCATGATACAATGTTAAATACTGTTTATTTTGCTGCAGTAGTAGTGGTGACGGAGTGTTGCTTTAACTGTGGTAAATAGATCAGGTGTAGCTAAACTGTGTATTTTATGCTCTAAATATTGTATTCATGCAAAAATGATCAAGTGCTGAATTTTTCTTCCTTTGCACTTCCTTGAAACAAAGAAGCTTTTTCAGAGAGCAGCAGACAGAAGGGTCTACAATTTGCGTTTAAAGGACAAATCCAGGATATCAAACCGATTCAGCAGTTGAACTATTTAAAAAGATACTGCTCCTGCAAAGCCGGGTAGGTCTCTATTCACTGTTACAATCCTTCCAAAGGAAAAGCAGCGCGTGTAGACATTCAGTATCCTATCAGTAGCTGGCGTAGCATAGACGTGTTCATGCTAGTTAAAGTTGTGCTAACGTACCCTGCTAATGTTAGCTCCACCGGTTTCTACGCAGAAACGTGACGTTTTAGAAACGTAGGGCCTTCAAACCTATTCAACCGTATAGTTGTCGGATAGACGCTATGATTAGCCAGTCTACGTCAGAGGGGCGGGACTTAGCGAAGGGTCAGTTGTACGGGGAGAAAACTCACTGTCCTGTGCCGATTTGTTATCGTCCATCTATGTTGAGGCAGGTGGAGGTTCAGCAAAGAAAGACAAATTGCAGCACAAAATATCTCTCCATGAGACACAACAGTGGACTGTTTTGAAGGATGGAGTTTTCTTTCATATCCCAGCAGCTTTAGAGGAGCTTATTTGCTGGTGAACAGAGGAGGACGGCAGCTCTGCTGGCAGCCCAGCTTCACTTTGCATTACTGTGTGTTGCAGAAAGTGTACACTTCAGCTCCACGCCCAGTCATCTTGGGTTAAAACTGTGTAGCTTCCCCCCTCAGCGCCGTCATTGTGCCTGCTGGCTGTTTGATGTTGCTGACCTAAAACTTTAAGCTTGTTCTATCATTGCACCGCACAGCGTCAGTGGAATGTCTGCAATGAAAAAGTGAAAGTAGCTGTTCTTTGCCCTCCGCTGTGGCTGCTTGCTTTTGCATACAGTCTTGTTGTCTTGTTTTTGTACCGTGTTGTGCGTTGCAGAACTTGGCCGGTTTTTCTACCCTCAGCGGGTTCGACGGACTGACAGCTCTGATGTTGCATGAAAAGCAGGTTCAACTGATGAGGGGCTCCGGCCGAGCGGGAGTTTGGCCGACGGTGCGTTGCCAGTGCGCCCGGCTCTCCGGGAGAGCCGTGTTATTGAATCGGGCTCACTTTGAACTCAGCGCCTTGCTCAGCGGCCAACAATGGGCTCCTAACAAGTGTACCAGTCCTTCAGTTTCTGTGATACGTCAACAGCCAAGAACAGAAACCCTTGGTGGGCCATACGTGGGGCGTTGGGCACCAAAAGAACAACAACAAAGAGACGAGAAGAACAGAGCAAAGGGGGGGGGGGGGGGGGTGACACCAAGGGGTGCAGTGGGAGAAACGGATAATAACAAAGGGGAGAAACAAGAAGCACAAGAAACAGAATACCAGTGGAGCGCAACAGAGCAGTATGTGACCCAAATATGACAATGCAATAAAAACAAGAAGAGCAGTGGGTAGACTCGAGACGCCCTCTGCAGCCCCCTCACTATAATCATTCATCATCAGTCACTCAGGTATGGAATGCCCACTAACCACATGCTGATCGGGTATCAGTCACATCTGGTCTTTGACTGCGCGTCCCGATGCTTATGCTTCATCCTTCTCCTCATATTTTACATTTAGAGAATACATCAGCTTCCATGTATTTACCGGGAACACAGCTGTGATCTTGTAACCTTGTCTCCTAGAAACTCAAATTACAAACTACTAATTTGCAACAGCAAATAGACTTTCAGAGAAATTGTAAATTCAATTTTTTTTGTTGGCCCTTTTACTAACTTTAAGTGTTTAACTAATCCAACCACAATCGGGAGAAGGACCAGCAGACTTGTCTTTATCCGCCCACCATTCATCTTTACCACTGCCTGACAATGTCTCTGCAGGGATGTAGCGTAAAATACATTTGGAAAAGCCAAATAGTAAAATATGAATGTAAATGTCTAGGAAACTCTTGTGTCTTTAACACGCTCTAACGCTTTAACATTTTCAGTTTTCCATTTCAAACTCATGCCACAACAGAAAATTAGATCAACTGATTTTTGTTGATTTTTGGATCTTGACCATGACCATGAGCAATTTTTTAAACCTTTTTAACCTGGAAATGTTGTTAAAATTTGCGCTACACCTAGGATGAAATATTGACTGCATTAGAGGATTACCTACAAGCAAGTAACTGAAAGTGAAGTTTTACATTTTAAATGTATTTATTTAGGTTCACTCTCTAGCTTTTTCGCACAGATCACGCAAGAAGATTGGACGTTGCGCCAGCTTTTCTTTTTAACAGTAAACTAAACGCCAGCTCCATATTTCCACTCCAGTGCCTGATTTCAGATAGCACGCCTGCATCACGTCAGCAAGGAGGCGTGGCGTTAATCACAGAAGCGCCGGTTCCTCGAGTGACGTATAACATCCTCAACAATAATGGCGGGTGATTGTGAAGGTGCTCATTTCTAGCCCCAGTTTGCTGCCATTCTCGGTTGCTGTTAGTGCTCTTTTTTTTTTTTCTTTTCATGAATTCCCCTGGTGTTTGATCTGCACAAATAACACGTCATCAAAACTTCCACCGTGCCGTCCGTCCCTTATCACACTTCGGCTTGGCTCTGTGATTACCTTTGCTGTCGTTTCAGCTCGGTCCCCCCATTCTACCGCTGTACCTTTTTAATGCAGAATAATGGTAAACAGTAAACTGTGTAAAATGGGTTTCTGTGAGACGAAACAAACTGCCGGGATTGAACGTCACTTGGATTGAATCCAGTCCATGCCTGTGCATCGGGAAGCATCTTCTTGCACTACTTAAGCCATTAATCTGTCTCGAGCATCAGCCTATAATAGCGAGCTGTCCATGGCGGCCTTAAGTGAACAACAGAGTGAGCGTGACATGCTACCAGGAAGATGAGCTGTCAGACAGGTGATCGACAGACTCGCCGAGGACTCGCAGCCGCTGAAAGCCAAAAAAAGCAAACCGCCGAGCGCTCCCCGATTTAGAGAGAGGAGGGAGTAAACAGCCTCGCCAGCCGCCCTAATGGCGGCGGCCCGCAAAACCCACATACCAGGACAGATCAGCCTCGCATCATGTCAGCGCAGCATTATTAATGACAGACACTTAAAATCTTATTACAGCCTGGGCTTGTGGGCACGCCCGGCGGCCCTGGGGCTCAGCCTGGCGGGGATTGGCCAGGTAATGAATAAATGACACGCTCAACCGTTCCACCAAAATAATATTGCGCTACATTAATGCCAGGAAGGAAAGGAAGGGAGTTTATAACGGGAAAAGAGCAGCGCAGTCTACAGTCTGTACAATCACAGTTTCCATATGAAGGACAATGGCTGCCAAGTTACAATAATGTCCGTCAGACAGCAGCAATAGTGTCATGATGTAATTACTCATGGGCCATTTTTATAGTTGGAGGAACTTAAATAGCCGAAGTATGATACGGCTATAATATCCGGCATTAATCTTCTCAATGGTTCCACAGAAAGTTATTCTGTCAGCTGTCCAACGACACAGTCAAACAAAGCTGGAGGTGGACTCTGGCTGCCATTATTATGCTGCACTACTAGTCAGTATTTAGCAGTGGATCAAATTACTCTTCATAAATGACAATCCCACAGAGAATAACATTTTCCTGACTTTTCAAAGATATCTAGTCTAAAAGCCTTTTATGTAAAGCACACTTGTTGGAAGGTGCTGTACAAATAAACTTTCCTCTCCTCGCCTTAAACCTCCCAGTTCCCAAATTCACACCTTATAGTGAACCCATCGCAACCCTCTTCCATCCAATCCAAACCAGTTAACAGGAGGCAGGAAGTCCACAGCGCACCGCCTGAACGGCACGCAACGAGTGCCTGCCTTTGAGTGTTTCCATCGTTTTGAAGGTGATGGCACTTTGATCTAACACAGGCTGCCTCATTTGAATATCTAACGCCACAGCCTGCGTTGTCAGGATGCGTCGCCCGGCGGACTGCACATGTATCAAACGTTTCCGATGAAAACATTGACCGGGATTGCGTGAAACGCCGCCATAATTACACCAAATGGGAACAAATGGGCTTCGTGAAAGTGGTAAGAGTTGACCTGTAATGAGAAGTTAATGGCTTTTATGCTCAGCAGCAAAGCCTACCTTTCACGGTTATGGATTATAGCAGAGTTATAGTTATAGATGAGATGGCTTTCTATTTGTGGAAAAGCTACTGTGCTATATCATGCTACAGAAAATGTATTTCCTAATTCAGAGGTTAAGTAAATGCAAATATGAAGTGACAAAGATTGAGTAATTAGAAATAGTGGCGTCCATGATATGGATTTCCTCATTTGTTGGATATGCACACCCGTTGTACAAGCTGATGTTTATGCTACAGAACCAGACGGCAGCCGACAAACTGCATCCGAGCCAGGCCCGTCAACAAACTCGCTATTCATGCAACTGTCACACACAACACAACACCGTGCGTGCCCGAAGGATCGTGTTGTGACAAATTACAAAGAGCGAGTTGTTGCCACTTCTATTTTAGTGCACCGTGTCCTCTGCATGTGTGCAGGTGATGGAGATGCTGCAGCATCTCTGATGAGGTGTCAGAATCAAATATGTCAGCCAAAACAGGGGGGTAAAAAGATTTGTTTTGTTTGAATAAATAGCACCATCGCTTTTCACAAGATATGTTCCAGATACGGTGGTTTACATGAGATGTGTGCAAACTGCAGTTCATCCGCATGATTGCTGCTGACATTTACTGTATTGAAGAGGCTGTAGCAGGCTCAGTCTTAAAGCTGGAGGAAAGATGATGTTATCATATGACCCAATGAATCCATTGGTAACAACCGTGTCATGCTAGCTTGTTGGGAAGTGGGTTGCATAATGCAAAGTTAGGTTAAAACTGTGAGATGTTTGAGGGGGTTCCTTTACCTCTCACCTCAAGACATCTGAATAAAAGTGGGGGTATTACTTTTTTTGCATGTAGTTTATATTTCAAAATAGGTGCATTTGAATATTTCTGCATATCGGGATCCCCAAACTGTCTTAGAATTGCATAAATTGAGTAGGACCTGAAAGCTGAGACTTTTGTGGACCCAATGAACCGAGGTCACTGTATAATAATGACATGCTGTGACCTCTAGGATAATCACAGCTGAATGAAACTTTACAAATACAGACCTCAGACATCCAGAGGATGAATGTATTTTACTAGGTATATTGTGAATGAGGGGGTTTCTGAGCAGAACAGAAGTGCCTTTCAATCACTTTAAAATGCTATTCTTGCAGAAATCTCTAAATGTCGAAAGTGTTTGATATCAATCACAGCATGACCTTTTTCTATGGTCTTCCTCAATGTCTTGTGGTATTTTGGAGGGAACTTTTTTTATAAATTCTTGAGCGGTAAAAAAATATGTATCTCACAAAATCTCTGTATTAACCCCAAAAAGTTGCTGCAACAACAACTTATGAGACATAAGTGAGCGTGGCAATGGCCGTCATATACTTTCATCACAATGTGCTAAGGCTAAGCCCTTTAACACTGATTCATGACTAGAACAACTACATTTCTAATTAATCTACAGGTTTTACAGCTTTCAGATGATGTACACCACTTCTATGTGGCATCTACTGTTAACCTGCTTTCTCTCCCCCCCCCCCCCCCCCCCCCCCCCCCTAAAAAAACACAAAAAAAGGTGTCCATGTTGGTCCCCGAGGGTTAATGGCTGCCGGAACATGCCGGCATATGAGAGGAACCGTAGCAACTGTGCTGTAATAGGACCATGTAACACTCTTCACACTCTCTGAGTGTTTGACAGTGACAGTGTGTCAGTGGTGAAGGCACATTATACATCCACCCTCAGCGAGCGCTACAGCAGCGTCATCCTAACGAGCCACTGTATCTCCCGCTAGCGCTAACGCGAGCGCGTCTGCTGGGCTGAATGACGTGAACCAGTTGGCCTCCCTATCGAGACCAAGTGTAAGCTAATCACCAGCACCGGCGTTAGCTCACCTTCAGTGTGTGTGTGTGTGTGTGTGTGTGTGTGTTGAGCACCGGTCCACAGGGTGCTCTCCTGTCATACCGAGGCCCAACAATCCACGGCCAGCAATTATTGGAGGTGACTGTACATCTGCTAATTAAGCAGAATAGCAAATGAAACCTGGGCGGCATCATTCATTACGGCGGCATATACACACACACACACACACACACCGGAGCTCCATTCAGACGTTTCAGCCTGTGACAAACGGAGCAGTGGTGGGGAGACGCTCTCCTCATTTGTCAGCTTTCTCACATCGAGTTCCAATTTCCTTTCGCTCTTAAAACTTAGCAATCGGAAAGAGGGAGATTGGCTCCTGGGAGGCGGCTCGGTCCCCAGCATCCAGGGATGAGGTCGTAATGTGAAGGAAACGAGAGGAGCCAGAAGTTCCTCTGCCACTAAAGTGAGGGATGCCAAAAGTTGAGATAAAACAGGGGGAGAAATACAATCATCTGCAGAGTTGGGAACGGGTTGTCTCTCGAGACGACCTCTCCTAATGACTTGTTGCATGCTCGTGATTCGCTCCCGTTTTATTTTTGTGATATTTCGCTGTATTCTGAGTGACTTCTTTGCAAATCCTGGTAAAAAATAGTCTGTATCCATCTAGAGGAAGTTTTGGCTTCGTATCAAGTACAAAACTGGAGTTGTAGCCCGTGGGGAGCAGAGTTGGACAGGCTGTGTCTCTCTTTGCTCCGCCGATGAAAAACGCGAGGCAGGTAAGGTGACGATATTAACATTGGCAAGCCGTCTCCGAGTTGACGGACAGCTTTTTGTTATCGGTGGTTTTGAACAAATTGAATCACTATCTTATTATTCTTTTCTTTTCTTTTGGGCAGAGACTAGCCGTGTGAGCCTCAGAAAGCCATCCTGATGTCTCCAGAGTCCCATTTTCATTACAGTCATTTGTGCTAGCTCTGAGCAACTCTCTGCGTGTGCAGCAATGAAATAAGCTCCAGCTCCTAAATCGCCAGAATCACAATCGCTGTGTTCGCCAACGCCGGGAGTTTGATGGAAGCGGCCAGAAGGAGCCGTGTGGGAGGAGTGACACGGGTGAGTTAGTGGAGAGAGATGACTGGGCAGGCTGCAGCCTTTTTTTAAAAAATGTTCTTCCATCCCGGTTGAAGTGGCAGTGAATGAAAACCTGAACCCAGAGGGATTAACTCTGACCCCTGTGGTGAAAATATGCGAGGACACCGAACTCCAAATAACACTGCTTGCACTACAGTGACTGAATCGCTCTGCGACACGTGGAAAGCGAGAGAGAGAGACGGCGATCACATATCCTGCAACGCCGAAGGCGTTTGGAGCTGGGCTGACTCCTAAGCAACTGGTGAGAGAGAGAGAGAGAGAGAGAGAGAGAGAGAGAGAGAGAGAGAGAGCTCGGTGGTGAAGGCGAATGGCCTCGACCTGGCAGCGAGAACCCCCGCTGCATCTCTCCGGTCATCTTTTCTTTCACATTTCTCCACTCGCCTCTTTCACAGCCCTTTTGCGCACAAACGCACGGGCGCGCGCTCGCACAAAAGGAGGCCATCTGCTGTGAGAGGAGTCAGCGGAGCAATCATTCTGGACTCTCCTCCTCCCTTCGTACCCATCTTTGTCTTTCTTTCTTGGAGAAATCATTCACATTAAATCGATGGAAGGGAGATGTGAGTTTTACACCCACGTTAGAGGGGCGGCGGGAGGAGGACGGGCCTTTGGGTGATGCTGACATTTCGCCACAGAAAGGGATCCACACAGCTGTTATGAAGGGCTGTTAAGGAGAGGAGCATATTGTGCTGCAGCAGGATAAATGTCACCCGCAAAGGCCACTGTTTCCCTGTTTGCCTCTCAAGCCAAGTTGAAAAGGGCCTTCAAATATTCATAAACATTCCCATCAATAAAGGGAAGCTGCAGTCATCGCCACACACACACAGAGGGGCTCTAATGACCGTGAGGCTGACAGGCAAAACAAAAAAAAGCTTCACGGTTGGGGCCTTGTGGTGAGCGCAGGAGGATGCTGCCTCTCCCCACAACAGTCAGGAGCATATGGCTACTTCAATTAGGATTGTCAGCGTGTATTGGCTTTTGCGAAATGCATCCCCCCCCCCCCCCCCCCCTCTGGTCTGTCTGCAACGTCTGTGTCAACATCGCTCATCGAGGAAATTTGATTAAGTGATTAAAGGCGAGAGTCAGGGGCTCGGCACCGCTCGATCGATAGTTCTCATAAGTCAACAAAAGTGAGCCGCTTTCTCGGCCGTTTGATTTAAGCTGCACGGGGACAAAGCTTCCGCTGGTATGCTGCCTTCACGTGGAGTCGGCCAGCTGCAGACAGCAGACGGACAGTTCCAACAGAGGTGGCAGGACGGCAACACCAAACATCACGACGTGTTGCTGTGGTGATAAACATTTATACAATTATTTTGCGTCTACTGCACACAGCTATGAAATGCAGGTCTCTCTTAATATTCTATTGCAAACTTAAACAACTTTGCCACGCGACACCCGCTTCTAAATTCTGTCGCGGACGACGGCAACGGTGTTGAATTATTTGGCCGTTCTCTACTGGCCTCGCCTGATTTGACCGTCCTGCTCTCATCCACCGACGTGATATCCCATCAGCCGAACCCTGACCCCGTGTGAATGCAGCATTTGCGTTGAAATATTTGATCAATCCTAAGAAAATAAGAGGCCTCTGTAAGAAGAAGTTGCTGCAAAATGAAGAATCCTGAGCTGCAGCAAAAAAACTAAAAGAAAGCAACCCTGTTGGCGATATCTCAATTTCCAACATGAATGCGGACGACTGGCATGCATTTGTAATTACTCCTTAGATAGCTGAAGACCTGTTTTCATTCTGGTGCAGAAAATGAGACATTAATACCAGGATATTAGAGTGGAATTGAATTTCACAGAAAAGAAAAAAAGAGCACAAAGTTATCCGCTCTCGCTCTCTCTGGGTTTACGCCTGTCACGGCCTGATGAAAGGCCACGAAGTTGAAGCATCCACCAAAGAGAATCTGGCTTTTTAAGAAATGAATTGAGCTGATCCTCTCTGCACATGTAGGCTTTCAATGAAACTACTGAGAGCAAATATTAGCATTGGGCTGACGGACGAGATTGATGGGAGGCAGAGGGGGAAACGTGTAGGTTTGCATGTATGCATGTATGCATGCACGTGCGCTTATGTGCGAAGGCTCCGCTGACAGAACGGAGGCACGCTAAGAATCCCGTGTGGAAGGAACCCGTGCAGAACAACGCTTCATTTAGACCCGGTCATGCCAAAAACAAACCTACGGCGGACCTGATTTGAAAAAATACTGTTTCAGCGCTCCGGGGTTACGCCAATAGCACGCAATTTATTTCGCATTCCGCAGCTAATCTGAATGTTCCATCTTATTCTGCCGTGTTATCTCTTAAAGCACTGCATCTGGTCATAGTGTGTCCACGCCCCCCCCCCCCTACTGCGAGCGGGAGACGGATGACAGTGTTTTCATGGAGAGAAAATCACCTGCATTAGCAAAACCAAAGGCCACCATCATATACAATGAACCCCCTACATAAAGAGCTGATACCACGTGTGTGTGTGTGTGTGTGTGTGTGTGTGTGTGTGTGTGTGTGTGTGTGTGTCATATAGCAAAGTGGATGAGAAAAGAACAAATAGAGAAAGAGAGAGTTGATAACTTAAGTTCCCATGAGAAGAGAAACCACAGCGCTTCCTGTCGCGTTAACGCGTGGACACCGTGATGTAGCGATGATGAATGTGGACTCAAATTAGAAAGAGATCTGACGTAAATGCATGCAGTGTTAATTACATTTTTTTTTTTAAAAGGATGGAAATTAGAAATGTATTGTCCCGTGATTAGATTTGTGACTTGATTCATTAAAAGATTCTATGATTAAAACGTAGCTCTTTTGAAGGAAGCCGAGCCACGTTTTCTCATCAGCACATTCTATATTTAACCATTTATCCTACACATAAACAAAATACGCCATGTGCCGTCAGAGGTATCCAAAGATGGAGAGATGAATTCAGGGATGAGGAAAATGCATGTAAATTAAAGCCGGAGTGATGAAACTGCATGCAAACTAAGAGAGATTGATGAAGTGTCAGACTCACTGATTAATTCAAACGCAATGTGATTAAAAACTGTGACGGCTAATATCCTTAAAATAATCTCCCAACCTGCACAATTGCGTTTATTTAAAAACACATGCAGTTCATTGTTTATCTTGATTACTTTTTGTGTCTTGGAATACTTCATCACTTTGAAGAACTTTTATATTTGGGTTTCCTTACATAAAGATTTTGGATGATCTACGTTTGTTCTTTCTTACTCCGATACCAGGCTGATTTAAATCTAACTTACTATCAGAACTAACATGTTAAATATGATAATAATGTGCATTTAGAGACGTTTCTGGTGGAGCGGCGTGTTTACAAATGAAACTTCAAATGTCTGGCGTCATCCTTCATGATGGCATCGCCCTAACATAAGTTCACTTTGGTGTGAATGATATTTTGTTTGTAATTGTGGTTCTATAAATGTAATCCATGGTGCTGTTAGATTGCTGCTGGACCGTCCCGTTAATACAGGTGCTGGCCCCTTTCTGTGCAGGAGAGCAAACTGTTTGTAAAAGGTAATTTTTTTTTTTTTACTTTAACTTTAACTTTAACTTTAACTTTTGGATTGAGAACTGAGCACGGCGTCGCTTGCTGTGTCTTTGTTTGAGAGAGTGTACGACGCCACAAAATGTGTCTTAAGTTATGAATTATGACAATTCAAATGTCAAAGTTATGAATGAAGCTTTTGCAATTTGGCACAGCCCTAGTTGTGGATATGATTTGGATATCGGGGATTAAAGACGAGATGAAAATGTTGAACGGAAAGTGATGTTATAGTGGAAAATGTCTACTTAGTATATATTCCTACTTTGTATATTGTGTAAACTCTTAAATACTTGTACTTTTGCTCTGAACTCAGTAGATCTTCGTCCTTTGTGTGAACATACGTGCTCAAATGTATCTTACTGTTTGTGTAATAGAATCTTGATATTCTTATGAGTATTTTATAGTCTTATAAAATACAACTGTTTTATAACTTGTGTAACAGACTATCATAAGCTTGCATCGTGCAACTTGTGAGCCGTGCAGCTGACTGCCTGCACACATGTCCTCTTCTTCGTGTTGGATAACAAGTACCTATTGTATGTTCACATGTTCTATGCCTTTAGGATACAACGTATGCATGCGTGTGTGTGTCGTTGCAGAGATGAAGCATTTCTTATACTTCTTTAACGGCACGGGATGAAACAGGCCCCCACCCTTGATCACTCTCTTTATAACTCTGTGATTTTTACTTCTGGACTCCGAGTGACTCTGTGTAACTGTGCCTCTTCAGACACAGACTTTTCAAAAGTAATGTTTGAATGTTCCACCGGACCATGTGAAAATAGAAAGTGAGCTTTGTCACCAGAATGAGATTTTTGGTAAACTGAATGAAGGTTGTTTCACACAGTGTGGATGGAACACGTCCGTGCCGCACCGGGCTGAGATCTAGCCGGAGATGGATGTTTGTACATAAAAATTTTGTTTTGTGATGAAGAGGATGAAGGTTAAGGGTTGGATCACGATATGAAAACAAGTCTGATATTACACGGAACGACTATACAAACCGATGAGTGTGTGTCTTTGTGTGACCGTGTTTAAGCAATATGTGCCAGAGCCGTGTGTGTGTGTGTGTGTGTGTGTGTGTGTGTGTATGTGTACTGTTCCTGCAGGCGTGTGAGTGTGGTAGTGCTGTCTGAGAGGTAAAGCCTGTGTTATTGGGCAGCAGCCCTGCAGCTCTCAGCTCTCTGTGTGTATACAGTCAGAGGGAGCAATGGGAGCGACAGAGATTGCCACCACCTGCGGCTCAGCTGGGAGCTGCTGAGGAAAGAAAATCAAAAAAAAGGGTGGGGGTAGTGGAGAGGAGGTGAAAGAGGAGTACATAATTACATGGCAGAGCAGAAGCTCATCTCTAGGTACTC
Organism: Pholis gunnellus; assembly: GCF_910591455.1. Lineage (NCBI taxonomy): Eukaryota > Metazoa > Chordata > Actinopteri > Perciformes > Pholidae > Pholis > Pholis gunnellus. The sequence continues at coordinate 4,849,836 of NC_136528.1, forward strand.
CAAGAACCCCCTTCTTTTCTACAGGACACACACACACACACACACCCTCACCCTCCACCTCCTTTATGTCTTTGTTTGGGGGAAAACAATCCATCAGGCAAAGGTCAGTGTACACTCTCACCTTCACCACACCAGGTACACACACACACACACACACACACACACACACACACACACACACACACACACACACACACACACACACACACACACACACACACACACACACACACACACACACACTCTTAAGGCGCAGGAGAAAATTACCAAGGCGATAACACCAAGAACAATAAAATGAAAAGCTGATATTACAAACGTATACTATATAAGCTTTGATTGAAAAAAAGATTAAAAAAAATAGACTGTCGCCCAAAATAGATACATGTGCTATATGTACATGCTTGTGGCTCTATCAACTGTGAAGTGATGGCACTACATTACAAGCAGTAGCTTTTGATCACATTCGTTGTATCTGTATGTTCACGAGTTATTTGGGACAGCATGCACCTCCACAGCAAATACACACCAGTATATAATCGTATTAAGTTAAAGAGATTAAGAAAATAAACACTTCTTTTTTTTTGGCCACTTGGGGGCAGTGCAAACACTTTGTGAACACAGCATTGACATATCTTTTAAGTTGACATGGTGAACTTTTGCCAGCATTTTTTTTATTCAGTCTTCGTCATGTCATTAGTTTATTTTTTATCATATTTAGTCAAGTTTTAATTAACAGAAAGTCTAGGCATTTTAGTTTGATATAAAACCATTTTACAGTAGTTTTAGTCAATGAAAACTGACATTTAAGTCTTTTTTTGTAGTCTTTCGATATTATTGAACATTTCAGTCAATGTAGTCCAGCCCAAATATCACCTGGTTTCTTTCTCCAAAGCCCTGTTGTCATTGTTAACTTTAAATGTTCACAAACACAATAAATACTAGTTGCTGGTTAGAACATGGAAAAGGCCGTGTTTAATGACGTCTGTTCCGTCCAATGATGAACATATTTATAGTTTTGCTCAATGAAGGGTTTTTAGCCGTGCACAGCTGAAATCAGACTCCACATCGTACGCTATTGCAACCCAGCAGTGATAAGTGGAATACATGAAAAGAATAACAGAGGGAGCCGCTTTGAAAGAAGAGCAGTGAGGCCGATTCTAATGAAAGTACTTTGGCACACAGGCCCGTCTGCAGACCTGTCCTGGCAAAGTGGGATCCGAGTGAACCTTTGAAAAAAGCTGCCACGGTGTGGCTGCACACGACCGACCAATCGATGGATGCTACCCTGCTTGACAAATGAAACCAGAGTCTGCCTGATGCTCAGTCACAGAAAAGAAATTGATCCTATCTGTGTGTGATTTCCCAAAGCTGCAAGACTGCTGTTTATCGAGGCATCAGCTGGGCTTTATGGAGGGAAACGAAACAAAGTAGGAGGGAAACCGTAAAAAGCTGGCAAGACAACCGTAGTCCCTATGGGTCACACATATTAAGGGATCAGATAAAGGGCTGACAACTAATGCGGTGGTAGTAGGTCTTGATTTTATAAATGCACTTTCCTCAAAACAAAACCAGAATACTGAGGATACAACAACGTACTGTTGCCTAGAATATATCATAAATGTATGTACAGTACCTTAAAATGCTCCTCTATGACAATTTGCACTTCTTTTGCAACCACACGTGTGTCAAGTCTCCTGCTTGTCTACACTTAGTTATCAGATACACGTGATGCTCTTTACATCGCCTGCTGGGTGCAACAATAACGCACAAATAATACACACAGAGCCAGTTTATTGACCACTTTCCAAAATGAACATCACAAAGTATCTGACAGCGGAAACCCAGTGGGAAGAAAACACAAAAACCGTGCAGTTATTTTAGGATGTTAGTTTAGGATGCAAAGCACGTACAACGCCCCCGATAAGTGAGACATTAAGTTCACTAGTTCAAGGCAGCGTATCTTATGGAACCTCGGGGCTAGACGAGCACTTTTAATTATCCAGCTGACGTATTACCGCATAGTATCTTAGTTACTCCCAGTATAAGGTGATTAAAAAGTGTCATATCTTCAGTTTGGGCAAACAAAAGCTGAGGCCTGGTTGCCACTTTTAGAAGTTAACGTTGAACCCTGCAGTCAAGATTCCATCCCATAGTACATACAGCAGATGTTGTCAAGGTGTTTTATAACTATTCAGAACCGTCGCCTACCTGTGGACCAGTACACAACTTAACCTGTAATGACTCCATATGTCTCAGGTTAATTATCAGCACTTTAGCTATAAACCTTTTTGGGGTTGAGGAGCAGTAAATTCCGTTAACGCGTCTCATGTTTTTATTCACAGCGTTGTCTTGATTGGTTTAAGATGCATCAAAGAAGCATGCTTTTGGACATTTCCCCACTGTTTGGTCATTGTTTTTGACATAATAATTATGATGACCTCTTCATGCTAAGATTGTAATGTCAGGCCGGGGTGCCCCATATTAAGAGAAACACGCTGCACGGAGGGATTAATGTCACCGCGCACTCTGGAGTTGGGGAGACAGCCATTCTTCATATGTAAATGGGATGGCCGAATAAAAGAAGACAGGCTCGGCTTCCAAATGACACTTAATTGAGCCGCAGTTTGTCAGAAACCAATAAATAATTCTCAAAATGAAAGAAAGCAGCGCGAAAATATCATGCCGTTTTTATTATGAATATCCACAGCAATATTTTATTGTTATTAAAATCCTCTGGTTCATAGACGCTACCTCATATCCCCCTGAAGAGCTGTTTTAATATCCTCATAATTTAATATCCACAGCAGGATTTTATCTCTCTGTCTGACACGGCTCCCTGCAACTTACGTTCGGTGAAGGCAAATGTAGATGTAATGCATCAAGTGACACTGTTGAATAATAATTTCATTGCAACGATATGAGGAAATTTCTGGGTTTTTTTTATCCAAGAGGGGGGGGGGGGGGGTAAGGGTTCATATCTGCAGTTTAATCTCTCTTGAAAATTACAGGGGGGAGCGGTTTAGCATAATAGCTTTATGAGTTCACCCCTTGAATAGTTTTCCCCAACAGAGGGAAGGTCAACAACCCATTTGACATAATGGGATTTTAATTCCTCATCAAGACTATTTACATCAGCAATATTTACATACTACTAGTTTGTGGTAAAACAGTTTTTTACTGAGGGTTGAGCCCGGAGCACGACTGCAGCAGCGTCTATGGTTTATAATGGCAACATTTTAAAAGTGTGCATCTGTTTGGGAATGGCGGGGGGGTTAGATTGAGAGTATTCATGTGTGTTTAGGGGTGGGTGGCGACATTTAGATTTTCGTTTAACTGTCGGATCAGAGCATCGTCTATGACTGAACAGCTGCAGAGGCTTTCACAGATTTTGTCTGGTCTCTCGTTCACCTCGCTGCACTCACCTTCATTGTCTAAAATGATCCATGGCCGAACCACCAGGGTGTGTGTGTGATGTTCACATTCATGCGCGTACATACTGTGCACACAGACCGCCAGATTGGACCCCAGAAAGGACAGCGGCAAAGTCAACAAAAACAAAAATCTGCCTTTCTCTTACCGACAAAATACATTTTTTTAATGTATACAACGGTTTGTATGAACGTACGTAATGTACGTAAGTGTTCAGTTACTAACGTGCATAAGTTACGTGACAAAAAAAAATCAACGTTGACTTGTTTCACACGGGGGTCATGGTTTTTGTTCGACCCATCCACCATCAGTCCCACCCGCCCTATGTGGGCTTTTGCGATAAGGTTGATGATTCAGTGTGAACACACCTTAAGAAGGGTTCTTTTACCATTAAAAGGCATTTTATGAAGAGAAGCCTGAAGTGTCTCTCTGTGGTTTGAGTTAGCTTTCTTGGTTTCAGCAGCAAAATGGATACTACAGTCGATTCTTCCACTTTTACTATGGATTTCTGAGCTCGGTGGGAGACAGAAAACATCCCGCCACGGGGTGCCTTATTAAGAGATGTTTGGGAAAGAGGTTTTTGGAGAGTGCGTTTCAATTATTGACGGTCAGGGACTAGCTAAAGCATATCAATGCCAGAAATGACAAGTAGGGCTGACAGGGAACAGTCCTATGTTCAATACAAACACACTCTCTACAAGTGCACATACTTTGTGAACTAAATCAACATATCGGTTGGCTGACTGGTTGATTTTGATCAGTGTCATGAATCAGTAAAGTAGCAGCAGTGCATTATAAACTGTGGATTCAGTTCTATTTATGACAAGCATTGTGCCGAGGTCCACTCAAACTGGAGTCCCATACGTAGGACGAGATTTAAAAAATAAATAAACTGATTTGAAAGAATTGAAATGCGATGGTAAACCATTTCAGTTTATCAGTTTATTGTGCTTCTGCAGCATATCCAGACATGCCGGTATCGCATGGAATTCACCGAGCGTAAATCAATCAGAGGAGATCAGTTCTCTACATCATCCCAAGTACTGCCCAGCCTCTGTGGTATCGATGCACTGAGAGGAGAACATACTAGGAGAGTACGCCAACAGAAATGTACTTACTATTCAATTATTTGTCATTTATTTGAGTATTTACTTCAAATTCAGTATAGCGCTGCAACGATATATCGATTAATCGATCAGTTGACCACTATTTAATTAATTGCAATCGATACATTTGGACAAATGGGTTTGACTGAAAACAAATTTAAATTCTGCTTCTCCTCTATGACAGTAAACTGACAGATTTGGAGTTGTGGACTTTTTACGACGTCATCATGGATTTTGGGCACCGTTTTCTGACATTTTTTAGACTAAACAAACTAACCGAGTTCAGCATGCTGACTTTGTTCACAAAAGACGTAATTAAAGCTTGGCATTTTGTGAACTACCTTTGCTTTGGATAATGAAATATTTGAAATCACTAGTTTGCAAACACAACTGTGTAAAATGTCGTTGTCATTGTCAGTTGTAGCAAAGCCAATGTTTTCCCTGCAAAGTAAAAAGATGCTATTATCCGGGGATGGGATCAACATGGGGTCACTGTTACTTATTAACGTGATCCTTACGTACTTAATCTGTGCATATCAGACCACCAAAGGGCTTCATTTTTTTTCTTTTTAATTTGTTTTGAATAGTCAACATTTGTATTGCAGAAATTGCATAGAACTATATTATCTGTCAAAACCAATAACTAATATACTAAATACTAATTTAGTGGACTTATGTCCCATATTACTTTCAAGGTTTCAAGTCTCCAGGCAAACTTTTTTCACCACCATCCTGTAAAACTTTTTCTAACTTCCTAAAGTCAGTGTAAACACGTCAACAATTCTAAATGTTATCCTTTCACTTTTTGTCCTCGGTTGTGGTTATTTGAATATAAACACAATTCAAGTTACTAGGTAATAAATGATTGTATTTTTTACTTGATATTTGCTTTGATTAAAAACCATCTCGGCATTAGAAGTTGTAATTGTGCATTATAAGCCGCTTAGAGCTAGTGCTAGCCAGCTAAACAGATCATTAAACAGTTCATTAAACGAAACCTTGGTGCAGAGAATTTGCACCGGTGATTTTAAGTAATAGAGTTACTCGAGGAATCGTTTCAGCCCCGGCTCAGTCTAATCTATAACGATAACAGGGCTGAAGAAAGAGAGCTATCAACGTGCTCCGCCACAGCGGAGGTGGCCGGTGTCGTTTCTCTCTCCAGCGGTGCTCATCTCAGCATCAGGAACGGCTCCTTGTCCTCACGCGGCGACCACCAGGCGGGATATCTCATTAGATCACACAACAGAACAATAAACAGTTCTCCGCAGTGATGGGGCCAATAAGGTGCTCAGCAAAGCGTTGCCGCCCAACTCGCATCCCAGATGCCTCCCAGCGCCGCCGGCCCGTTAATGGGAGACAGCGGCGTGTCCCGTGATTAGGAGAGGTAATGGTGGGTGACTGCCTCTGGGGGCTCTGAAAGGGTTCCGTTGGAGGGGTGGCATCCGTGGAAAACGCTGACGAAGCCTGATCCAAGTGCTGCACAGTTACAAACAATGAAGAATCGTCCAGACAATGCGCTGTGCATGTGCTTTTCCCCACATGAAGACGAGAGACGCCATAGTCTCTCACTCGAAAAAGGTGGTTGAAGGGATTAGAGTGAGAGATGGTGATTCATCTCCTGACTTTCGGCACAGGATTCTCTGCAAAGCCCGTATTATACCGGGGATGCTCACAGAACCCAGCTGCTAATGAAATGAGAGCTCCTCTGAGTTTATACTCCAGGTTTCAGGAGAGGGCGTTTACAGGCAGAAATAAGGACCAGAGTACCTTTACCTCACATAACTTTGGTTTGAGGGCTTGAGGGGACGGCCTTTTAGAAAGCAATTCTCTTCTGGTGACGTTTGATTCTTTTGAAGAACTGGGTAAAACAGGAATCAATAGCTGGGTGTGTTGGTACCACACATCAATGTTTTAGCATAAATTCAGTCAGAACATTACTTTTCTCTTAATTTCCTTATTCCATCGGATTTCTGCCGCTTTTCTGCCAACTGATGATCGTCCTGGCTAAAGGGCATTTAGACTTTTTACGTCACCTGCTCCGTCTCTTTGATAAATGTGGGCATGGCCAGAGTGTCTGGGAAGGTAGTAGCAAAGTCTATGAGAAAGTGACTCTACTTCTCACTTGATTTATTACCTCAGTAAATATTGTAAACACGAGTTTATGGTTTAAACCGCTAGTTTCAAGTCTTCTTCAATACAACATGATGATCATTTAGTAAATGATGGTCCCTTTACTTTATGGCGGGGCTGCCTTTGGATTGACAGGTTGTTACCACGGCGTTGTCCCATCTGTGAGGTTGTTCATGTATTCGTCATAGATCTTCAACCCTTTCACAGGGTTTTCAGCTCATAAACGTTGATTGTAACACTTTGGATCGCCTAAAAGTGTACAGCATTGGATTGTAGTTAGCTTCACCTTCTCTTTCTGGCAACTTTCTGGTTGCAAAAAACAAGACAGACACAGAAGCAAACACTCACTCACGGATGTACACACAAGACCGATAGCATGATCCTCCTGATAAAAACGAACAAACAAAAGTTTGCGAAAAATGGGACTCATCAGATTCACTAAAGGCAACATGCATGGATGGAACTTGTGACCATTAAATGATTTGTCTGCCTGACCGACTGCAAGGCTCCATTCTTTACCAGAACAAAAAATGATCTCTGACATGAGTCCGAAATGTACGGAAGATGTTCGGAGAGAGTATTGAGATTCTAAGTGAACTTGGACAGACATTGTAATACAGTTGTGTAAAAGGGTCAGACACTTCTAAACATTACGAGGTGATTAAAGCCTCTGTGTGTAGCATTGACTCGGTGTGTGCTTCATCCCCGTACTGTGGTTTATGGCCCTGCCTCAAAAACTGTGCTGTGGAGCAGTGAAGTCAACCCCCAGTTCTGGCAGGAGAAATGCCGTTAGATGTCAGAGGGAAGGAACAAATGACCAATTACTTGACTAACATCAGTTCCAGGCAGGAAAATGATGAGGTTAAAGCGATCGTCAAGTCATCTTGGGATATACGAAAGGTAGAAATGCTGGCAGTGCTCATGGCTCTGCAACGTGTTTTTAATCTGCTCCGACTCTGTTCAGGCCTCAAGATGCCGAGCTCCTTTTGACTCCTGCTTTCAGGAGCTTTGACTCAAAGTGTTGCAGGTTCATACGCAACAAGGTGCAGGCATTCTGTTACTCTGGGTTCCTGCTCACGTCGCTCTGAAAGGACATAAAGGAGTGGATCGTCTTGCTTAAACAAGCTCTGCAGCGACACAATAGATCCTGAAATTGCATTAGGTGAATCCCAGCTCAAGAGTATAGCTCAATAGAAAAGTGGCAGCAGTGAAGCAGTGAGACAAAACAAAGCTTTCTTTTCGACTTCAATAACGAAGTCAGCTCAACATTTGGAAATAAAGTCGGACCTGGGGAAAAAGGAAGTGATATTTAACAGAATAGGACTTCATCACAGTGACTTAAACAGCATTTGAAAGAGTATTGGTAGCCATCCAACTGGTCTTTGTGATAAGTATCGGGTAGAGGAGTTAGTAGAGCCTTGTATTATAGTATTTATTATGATGACAATTGATTATAGTTTTGACTAGGCAAACGGGATTAAAGGTATAGATTTGATCTTTGTTCCAGTCTTTGAAGCTGAGGGAGGCAGGAATGCTCCGAAAGCGCTAATTGTCAACTAAGAAGAAGAAGAAGCAGGAAGTGTTGGTTGTCACGACCATTTAGGGAAAGCATTGAAGAAGAAAGCCAGAGAAAGTCTAACTCAGGATTTAAATAATAAACTACAGCCAAACTTAATCAATACTCAGTGTTTTTGTTTTAACAAGGGAAGGTTGAGGATGATTGTAACAAATTATTATCCAAAATAAACTTTGGAGAAACAGCCCCATCCAATGCCTCTGTCTGCCTGTTTCCTTATAAAAGAACTGTCATATCATGACATACCCGGCAATCATATCTCATCCCGCTGTGCATAGGAAATACATCCTGATGGCTCAGTGAGCCTCCATTAGTTTTGATTACCAGCTCCATTATCACTTCTAAGCCCACTTGTCTACAGTCATATCTTTGCCCTGTTACCATTGGCCATTTCCATTATGCTATCAGCGTTTCCCCACGATAGCCTATATATAGCATATAGTCCAGCTACTGTGTAGAGTTCATTCATTATAGGAATTATCCTGGCAAAACAAATCCCCCACGAGGTTGTTGCGCTAACAGGCCATGGACCTCAGGGCTCAGGAAACCTAGACTGCAAATCTGTGAATGCATAGATTTGGTTATAGGTTGAGCAGGTGAATACACGGGATTCTCTCTCCGATCCTATGCCAGTTTAAATGACTTTTATTCTCAAGAGATTCTCGAAAGACATTCATTTGGGGAACATATGCAGGGATAGGATATTTTCAGGGTGATTAGAAGAAATGCACTTCGAGCCGGTTTAGAAAGTAGCCGAAATGATGGAATAACTTTAGACTGGCTTCCTATCTAAGGGGATTTTTGTTGGTGCCAGTGGTAAAGAAACAGAAAAATGCAACTAGAATAACAAATCGGAGGAGGTTTTTTTCTAAACTGTGCCCCCAGGTCTTGAATACCACACCACAGGTTGTATTTGCTCTGATGCTGAGCTGCCCTGCTCTTCGAAGCCTTCGCCTCCTCCAAAGTCCTGCCTTCTGTTCACTGGTACTGTTTGTTTCCCACTCCAGGCTCCGACTATGAGCTGCCAACTGCTCGTCCTCCCTCCCTCCCTCGGTCTCCTACAGTAGCTTCCTGTGTTGGACGACGGCCCGGTGTTTCCAAGCTTAAATAATGTCCATTTTCTCTCTTGAATCCCCGCTTCTGAAAAGTGGAGCAGACTCCTCACCTGGAGACAGAAGAGCCCTTTCAGTCCGTTCCATCCAGGCAAACGCCAGCGCTGTCTGCTGTTTTATTTACCAGCCCGCCTGAATTATTCAGGACAATTTAGCCGTGCTTCAGTCAGTTTGAGGAAATGACAAGCTGTATTATAAGCCAGGATGCCCTCAAAAACCTGATGAATAATACACTGTAAGAGGAATTAATCTCTTTAAATAAACATTGGTGTGATTCATTTGGAGCGTGCACTGTGGGGCCCGAAAAAACAAACACGTCTCACGGCGTCTCACGGCGTCTCACTCCGCGGCGATCACATCTCCAGGAGGGAAGCACAGCCCGAGGAGCTGCAGCGTTTGGTCCGTGAGGAAGCTAATATCCGAGTATTAGACAGTAGGCTGAGCTGAAAGCCCAATAAATGTCCCTTTTTTTTTTTTTTAATCGCCCAAATTGGATTCTGTGTGTGGCTTCTGTGCTGTAATTAATATGGCGGTAATAAGGTGTGCACTCTGAGAATTGGCTCTTGGCTCATTGTCTTGGATTCACAGGCTTTATTTTGCAATCTTCAATCCCGACTCAGTTAGAAATGCACACGTTGGGATGAGATGCATAATTCAACCTCCTCCGTTTTATTATTTCAGGTAAAAGATGAATTCTTTATCACGTGCCTCCCAGCTTTGTAACACAAGTCTCCTCCCCCAAATAGCTCAAATGTACTGCGTGGTCCCGTTTCCTTAAAAAACCCCGTCTCCCAGGGAAGCTGTTAAAGAGGCATCACTCTCCATCTGTCACTCAGCGAGCACGGAGCTGAAAAAAAAAGGTCCTCGGTGGTGATTGTGCCTTGATAAATATATCATCAGCTGTCCGTCCCTTCCTCGCCTCCCATCCAATTTATTTATTTTTTGCTCGTAATTGATTACTTGCTCTTCCGCACCATGTGAGTTTCAAATTACAGTTTGGGATTTTTTTTTTTTGCAGTGCACTCCGTGAAACACCCCATTCACTTTGCATTAACTCACAACCGTGACTCATAAACAAACTTTCGGAAGCGCTCGTGGTGGAAGCGCCGCTGACCTCATTTCCTCACTTCGCCACTCAGGTTTTTACACTCCTGCTGCCGCCGCCATCAACACCACTAATGCCGAACCCAGCGCCGCCATCTTATCAGTGAGTGCTTTAAACGCCCGCCACCTGTTCCTCTGACAAGCCTGAACTCGCTCTTCACCTGAAGGTTTCAATGGCATTGCGTGTCGGTGCAGAGCAAGCACACCGGCTGCTATAAATAGACCTCTAGTCAGCCCCCTTGAGCTTTGCGGGTCACCGGCTGCTTCTATCGATCGTCAGAAATTACAGGGAGTGAAAACACCAACGCCAAGACGATGTCTCTGTCTGAGCCTTGGCGATGAAGTTGACCTTAAACTAATGCCACATGGATGGAGCCGGGCAAAAATGGCACAACACTGTCATCTCTCCCGATTCTTTCAGATTGATTTATTCTGCACTAAAAGCATATTCTCCCTATAGGCTGCCCACTAGCACTCGCCTCTTAACCGCTCGGAGAGATCTCTTCTGGAGTGGCGCACTCGAGGGGGAGCCGACGGTCGGACGAAGGCCAGTCGTGACCAAATTCAAAACAAGCAATCGCATGGCAAGAGGCAACCCGACCTTGACGACATCACACAGGATCATAATTTTCCACAAGGGTGTAGAGCGCTGGGCTGGTGAAAAGCACAGAACACTCAGTGGTCCTTTGTGGCTGTGAGTAATAGGATTGGCCGCACCACATGCTGTATATCAAAGTAATCTGAGACCAGAATGAAATGTGATTGATGCAATCTTCCCAGGGTCCCTCTTTAGGTTGAGAGAAAAGAGAGCAATCAAGCTGAGATCAAGCTTTTAGTCATGTTTCTTTCACTCATTCCTGCTTGTCACTGACATGCCAAAGTTGCATTGGAGAGTTACATGTTCCAGAACCCCCGAGTTGTTTCCTTTCAGCTCTCTGGTAACAAAGAGGAGAGTAAGCATTTTGCTCCTGTCATTGCTATCACTGGTGCCTGCTGATGTTGGGTTTTTATGGGCGCTCTTGTGAAGAGTTTGGAGAGCTGAACAAATGTGAAGATATGTACTTTAAGATGCCATATGTAAGTTTATGCTGCAGCACTCAACACAAGGCCTATTGACTTAACTTAATCAGAAAGTTTGCCAGGAACTACAAAAGGTCTCAAAAGCGAGCCAAGTGTCTGAAGTAATAATCAAAAGTAATTGAAGTCATAACTAGAGAAGTGCACTCAGGAGAGTGCAGATCTCCGCCAGCTGTGTCTGCAGCGACCAATGTGGTGTGTGATTGAATGAACACGGCCCACAATTGGCTAACCCCCCCCCCCCCCCGTCTAGAAACTAATGGCATGTAAGGCGCCGTGAACCACACTTCAATCAAACTTCAAAACAACTGGTGACGAATGCAGGCATTTGGCTCAAAGTCATACAAACTAAATTAAAACCACCAAGCTGTCTGCCCGCGTACTGGTACCGGTAGTTCCTTTAGTTGTTAGCAGTGAGCCAAACCCACCATCCAAAACAATACAAGTGAGCAGCAGAGCAGCAGCCGAGAGGTACGCAGTAGTGTGTGTACAGTAGTGTAGTTAGCTGTTAGCGGTTAGCCAAACACACCCCCCTCAACATTAAAAGTGAGCAGCAGAGCAGCAGCCGAGAGGTACGCAGTAGTGTGTGTGTACAGTAGTGTAGTTAGCTGTTAGCGGTTAGCCAAACACACCCTCCTAAACAATAAAAGTGAGCAGCAGAGCAGCAGCCGACAGGGTCAGCAGTGTGTACAGTAGTGTAGTTAGCTGTTAGCGGTTAGCCAAACACACCGTCCAAAGCAATAAAAGTGAGTGGCAGAGCAGCAGCCAAGAGGTATGCAGCAGTGTTCGGTTAGCTGGTAGCCAAACCCACCAGACAGACACAGATGGACGCACGCAAACGTGCAAGCGATCGCAGGACTCTCCTGGCGCTGATGATTAAGTAATCAGTGGGTGTAATAGCCATGTGAGCGGAAAAGCCATCATGTAACAGCGATAGCTTTTCTTGCCTCCCCCTCTTACTTTGTTGTTTTTCACCACTCCACAAGCTGCAGATGCATGCACACTACACTGTAAGAGACCATCTGCTTCAAAACCACCTCTCTTTTCTCTCCCTGCCCTCTTCGCAGGTATCTTTTATCCCTTTTTACTGAATTAATGCAGCTCTCGGTGCACACAGTGCAGGTTCAGGCGTCAACATCTGTTGGTGGGAGGCTGCTTGGCTACTGGGTCCAAGAAGGAGTGGATGCAAGGCAAGAGCCACCCGCCAACAGCTCGCAAAGATTTGCAAACTTTCATGTAAACTTTGAGGATATGGGTGTTTTCAGCACCAAAGTGTTTACCTGAAAAGTGCCAACAAACGCCATATGTTACGAAAGCTTTCTTTTTCTCCCGAGCTCTGATGAAGTCAGCTGTAATAATTATGAAGGAGAAAAACAAATGCTGCTATGTTGTGTATGCTGGGATGTGGCCTACAAATAGAGAACTGTGTTGGGTAAATCCTCCTGGCACAGCTCTAGAGGCTGGATGTTACTTGGCTACTGTACTCTAACGGGATATTATTATTAGCTCTGATGGCGGCTCAGCATCACCCAAAGGTCACAATCCGTTCAAATGGAGGATAGCTTCGAGGCTGTTTAGGTTAAAAGGCGGGGAGTTGGGGATGAAGATGGAAGACGGAGGCGGCTGCTGATGAAAGAATGAGGGAAGAAGAATGCTCCCTGATGGCTCATTGTTCACCGGAAATATAGATCAGAGCTTATTGCTCTACATTCTGCATCAGTTGATAAATGAATAACGTCATACACGGCATCTGCAAGTGTTTGAGCACAAAGCAGATCACTGAGTATTTCACCAAATATATAAAAAAATCTAAACAGTTTGTTGCTCAATTTTCTTGACTCTCTGTGTCTCTTTATAGCCTGAAACCAAAACGGGTACTTAACAGCAACAAGTGTGCAATGCTTGACTTTTCACTCACAACAAAATACTTGACGGGAGCTATTGAAAATAAATAATTATGAAGCAGTCGGTTCAGACGCCGACTCAATTTCATCTAATGCACTTGCATGAACATTTTATCGGACCAATTACACGGAAACGTTCATGACGGTAAACACGGCGCGCGGGGCAGAAGGTGTTTATTCAGATGAAGGCGGAGAATGCGCCCGCTTTTGCTGAAGGCATTCGGCTGAAACGACGGGAAGAAATCCCCGTACTGGGGCCTCCGATCTCTACGGAAATGAACCCCCACACAAGATGTGTGTGTGATGTGCGGAGCAGCGGAGCGTGGGAATCGGGAGGAGATTAGGAGGGTTGCTCGCCTTATCAGCCCCGTGTTTAAAAAGGTAGAGTGGGGACTCGTCTTGTGTGGATTGAAGGGCACCAGAGCTGTAAGAGCAGATAGACGACGCAGTGCTCTACTCGCGCGCCTCGATTTAACCCTGAAACTATTGACCATGAGGCACCACTGACTAATAATGATGGCAGAACAAAATACTCCTCAATGGCAGATGTTTTGTAAAAAAAGAGGCCTTTTTCTAAAGAACATCTTTCTACAAAAACATCAAATTGTACCATTCATGTACGAGCAAGCCATTAAAACATCCCGTCTCCTCGACTCATGGGTAACATGTTTGTGATGTGACGCACAAGCAACAGAAATTTCAGTCGATATAAAACCGCAGCAAGTGTTTTACATTGTACATTAATGTTCAAGTGGTAAGTACCTGCTGTGTCTTCAGAAAAAGGTGCAGAACACTACATTGTTCTCCCAAATGTCGATATATATCTAAAAATAATCATTGTTTCACAATATATGTACTTGTTAGTATTTGTTAGTGCTTTGGGTTTTTAATGGAGGGCTTACAGTTGTAAGTTGTACGAGCAGTCAACCTTATCGAATGATTTAGTTGATTTAATCGACAGATCTGTAAAACTGAATTTCTCCACAAAGAATCACACAAAAGCACCACTTTAAATCTTGTAGACCAACCGGTTAGTCGACTAATGGACTAAGAGGAGGCAGCCCAAGTGTATAGGTTACACGATCACATTGTTTTTATGAAATGCTCATAATTAGTATGAACCTGCAGTTCTACTAGATCCTCTCCATGTTTCTTACAACTATTCATCGGGCCAAAGCCGCAGGCTGTCCCTTTAGTTTGAGCCCATCATGGAGCCACTCTGGACCCACGACTGTGACTCCATGCATTGCTTACAGCTGGTGTTGAAGTGCAGCAGTCACATTCTCACACGTCTTCTTTGAGTGTGTGAAGTAACATAGGATAACCTCACTAATCCAGGAGTGGGAAGACTTTTTAGTTTTTTTTCCTCCTCCTTTAACCGATGACTTGAAAAACCACAAAAAGGGGGGGTGTTAAATATTTCAGCGCATATCTCTCTGAGTGGAAAGGGAAGTTTGAAGCAATGACTGCTGATTAACCTTCATTTTCATAATAAGTGCAAGCCGAGCACATACTGCATGGCAACGGCTCCGCAGAATGCAAATGAACTCCAGTAAGAGCTCCTCAGTTCATCGGAGCCACGCAGGGGAATGCCAAGATCCAATTCATAACTTAAGAATTAGTGGTGAAACAACACTGCCCTCTTTTTTTTTTTTTTTTTCTCGCCTGGAAGCTGAGGCAGAACGCTGACATGAGCGCATCCTTTCAAGTTCCTCATGTAAGCAGACCGGGGTTGCTGCAACAAAGAACGCCGTTTCTATGAATTTGAATATAAATCCACCCCACAGGAAAGTCTGCCGCCATGCTGGGAGAAGAACTATAGGAGATAATGTTTTTGTTTTTTTTAACAGGCTGTCTCTCCTTAAAGTCATTCAATAGCTAATGCTGGTAGAGATGCGCGGCACCCATGCACAAATAACGTTTTTGCCGGGGTTTTCCCGAGTCAAGCAGAAAAGCAACTTCCGCCCTCCACGTTTTCATCTTTGAACTGTGTAGGTCGGGTAGTAGCGCACAGCAGTTTTACTGTTATTCCATCATGCTCAACACCACGCTCGCTCCTCAGAGAATGAGCTCACGCTTTTCCCGGATTGCCCTGGAGTTGGGTTGAGCACAATACACATGTATCAGTTATGAATTGCCAAAGCTGGCGCTTCTGATGTTTGGGTCCTGCTGTTGCTCTTAATGCTGTCAAGGTTACCTGCTGACAATAAGTCAAGGAAACCAAATCCTCAGTGTTTACCAAGTAGGCACCGGTTTGACAATTTCATGGTTCGATTCCCGTCTCAGAAAATATTATGGAATCACGGTGTTCCACTAGTTATCATTTATTAATTACACTTCTTAATTAATACTCACTTATACATATTATTATTATTATTATTATTATTGTTGTTATTTTTATTATTATCAGTTACTATGATCCTTAATGGACTTAAAATGTTATATAACTGAAGCATGTTAGCTTACATGTTAGCAGCACTGTAGCATGTTTATATTAATAACCAACTAATATATAATGTAGGTGGATGTGCGTCTGTACCATTAGCTTGCACGCTAACTTTTTCAATACGGTAGATACTGTTCATTATAATACCGCAGCATACCGGTTCGGGACCCACAGGTGAGTCGCAGAAGATTTTGTTTGGGTCGTCAAATAAATTTGCAGAATTAGTTAGTCTTTTATTCAACACGTATGACTGCAGTACACCTTTGAGCCACATGAAGGTGCCTGAATGTTCGTATTGCTCTGATAATTGTAGCCGCCAGTACTTGCAACATAGAATCTAACATTCGTACATTCTGTTTATCTGCTGAATGGAGCACCTAAATGCATTTATTTGGCCTCATTTATAAAGTACTTATTATGTAAGTTTTCAGTAGCACATGCAAATAACTATTTATCAAACGTATATCTCTTTGGAAATGGCTGGTTTACCCTTTCAGGATAGTATGAAGTAATGGAGGAAATGCCAGTAAAAATGGTCAGGAACATTCCATGACGCACAAATTGTTTCATCTCACGATTTATAGATAAGGCCTAATGTGAGTCGGGCCGCGATGGTTTGTCATTTTTTAACTTCCCTAGAAAAACAAAAGGTTGGGATATATATGAAAATACACACACACATGTTTTCCCATCACATTATTGCTAAGATTGCAGCAGACCCAATTATAGCAATTAGAAGCTTTCTACTCCTAATTTTTGGAAGCCTCTTGCTGGTATAAAGTTCGCACCTCCCACTAAACGTCACCACTTATCACTTCTCCCCGTCAGCCTTCGGTAACACACTTGCAGATTACAATGCCTCCAAGCTCAATGAGATGAGGCCCACTCTTCACACCGAGTGTGCATAGAGACCTAATGAGAACCACTTCCTCTGCTGGAAATGGAAAAAAAATCTAATTTTCCTCGTCCTTATGTAATTTGTTAATGTCTCATCTTCAGGCGAGAATCGGCATTTTGCATGCCATTCTTTCTTTTTTTTTTGCCGCCTCGCCGGCCTGTGATTCACTGCTGAGTCACGCAGCTCGGGCTTACTCAAATGTTCCCGGGCGCGATCGAGCACCGAGACGTGTTGTATTTTCTCCTCATTAGTACGCGCCCGTTAAGGGGGCCGAAACATCAGGAGGCCCGGTCCGATGGGGTCACGGAGTGTGGGCTGAGGAGCGGTAGTTTACTTTTTTTTCCTAGTTAGAGGCTTAGAGAGTGGGAAAATATATAAATACCTCCAATTTACCAGAGGCACTGTAATGATCCAGGTGCAGAGCGTGTCTGTCTTTTTCCCACTGGCTAAATATTGACTGTGCTTGATAGCAGCAGATGGGCTGAGCGGTGAATGCAGGCTGTGCTGGAAGGAGTGAGCGAGTATGCGAGCGACATCTGGTCCCTCCCAGCGCCCAGTGGACCTGGTTGCTACATCAAGCCGCCTCATTAGGACTAGCTGGGGCTTTAGGAGCATTCTGCCACTCAAGCCACCGCTCTAGTGCTTCTCTCTCTCTCCCCCCTGCAGCAAATCCCTCATTTGCCACCGTGCCAAGGTTGAAGGACCGTACGTACACTGCAATGTGTTGTGTCGGCAAGATTTTGCACAATCCCGACGCCCTATTCATACTTTAGGGCGATTTCATTTTTAGCCAGGAGAGAATCATGACGTGGTCGCTGTCCAGAATTTCTGCAATCAACTTTGGCTCACAGCTGGCTCTCAGCAAAGCTTCCCGACCGGTGGGATGTGGCTTTATACAAACCAAATGACATTGAAAGTAAAAATGTCCCTGCTTCCACAATTGATAGTGTCTTTACGGACGCCCTCCAGTCAGTCCTTCTATGCATTTACAGGGTTGCCATCACGTTAATTAAATGATAATCAATTCTGGCATCATGTGCAATAAATTGTAATTGCAATTGCTGCTAATTTCGAAAACAAAAAACAACCAAATAAAATATAGCACCTCAGCATTAACTTCCATGCAATTACTCCTCTGCCTATGGAAAACTAAGTCATCTATAGAGTCGTGCATTTAGAATAAATAAATAAACATCACTGCAATTTATTTAAAGTCCCAAATTGCAATATAATCGTCCAGGAAAAGCTGCATTGAGTCCTCACAAGGTCATATATGTTCTGTGGTGAATGGCTGCGATTCCAAGGGCCCGGATTCACTGATTTCCACTCGGAGTAAAGAGTCATCCATTTCCCTGATGACTGTGAAGAGCGCTCATCTCAGCGCAGCCCGTGACCCGCTCCTCTGCCGGGCTCAGGTTCAGCAGCTCAACTCGCCTCCCGTCGGGGGGGGGGGACAAATCATCTGCAGCAACCATCTACTTATCACGGAGGGCTGTTTGGATTACCGCGCGGCTGTTTGGATTACCGCGCCGCGTTCAATGGCGAGCTGCCATATGATGGCTATCGTAATCCACTACACAAGTGGCGGCACACACTCTGTGTGTCCCCTCACAGAGCGCTGCCTCGCTCATTTCAACCCCTGAAAACCCCCTCCCTCAATCCCAGCATGCAGCGCAAATTGTCCTGAGGAAGGTGGTGAGAAACCAAGGATGTACATTGTGCTTTAATCTTGAGTCTTTTCCTAATCTGCCGCATGCTGTCTGTGGCACTAGACACTTCAAAGCACTGCTGAATTGCACTGCATAGTGGTTAGAATAGTCCTGAAACCAATCATCAATAACCAATAAAATTCACCGGCCATGTGCTTTTTTTTTTTTTTTTAAGCTCTCTGGGCAATAAATGGAACCATCACGCTGTGGCAGAGCAGGGCAAGTCATTTGCAGTAAGCTTCAAACTGGCCGGAGCGATGGGAGTGAAACACAAACTACGACCTTAAAAACGTAGCGTAGTATCACATTTATTGCACTGCTTGTATTAGATTGTCTTGATTGATTGTACATTCATTTTATTGTATGTATATTTATTTGCATGATACATTTTTGGGCCAATGAGACGGATAACAAACGAGAAGTAAAGGATATTTCTTTGTTTGATTCAAACAGGAAGCGGATATTAAAGATGAAGCACTGGTGCTACGAACGTTAGTCGTACCAGTACATGATTTGGTTGCACCCTTTTTTTTTGGTACAGCATGGTATTAATCTGTAATAGTAGTATTGTACTTAGACACCATTGCTATACTACTTTCTATTCCACTACACTTCCGAGGGAAATATTGGACTTTTTACTTCACTGCATTTATTTATAATAAGAACTACAATGCGATGTTATACGGTAAATCAAACCACCCAACAGTGTAATTATGATAATATATTAGTTTTGGACATACTCACAATATCCAAAAAACTATTTTCTTTTTCTTTCTGTCCTTTATGCATCCCTAAACTCTAACCTCCTGCCACCTAACAAGGTCATTACTGTAAGAACAATTGTGTCCACACTTGCCTTCCAAAATAAAGTCAGTGAACAAATGATAGAATTTTTCACACACCTGTGTCCCCTCTCTACATTTTTCTTTAATTTTCCCCTTCACCAAATTACTTTGTCCTCACATCACTTTCCTGCAGTCAGCCCTTCAAGAACCAGAAAACTCCGTGTTCTGCCTGAACATTGTCATTTTCACCATTGCACTCTTAAGAGTATTCAGTCATTGTGCTTGTAATGCTGCACACTTAGAAATGCAAACTCCTTCCACTGGTGCGCCCATTGCGTGTCACTCTGGGTGAGCGCTAAATAGCTTTAACATGAATAATGCAGGTGGGATGAATCTGGAAGCAGTGGTGGTGAAAACAGGAACATGTCTGGGGAAAAAAGTGCTTCTAAGCGTCTCAGCTTCCAAACTCCCATCGGTTCAGCGCGAAAGATAGCTTGGTGTCAGCCTACGGAGTATTAGGGATGTCACCAGAACCAATACTGCAGTACCATGTTCATGTAAAAAACGCTATTTTTCTACGGTACTGTCGTAGGTAAACTAACGCCATCTAAAATCCAAAAGGACGCCGTAAACTCACTATTGAGGCGTCCTATTTTGACACACCGTATTGTGTCACTGATGATGCTACATTGTGGACAAGTCCACGTTGAACTTAGCCGGAGGAGAGCTAGTTAACGTTAGCGAGGAGAGCTAGTTAACGTTAGCCGCCAGCGGCGCGTTGAAAACAAAAGAGCACAGCCCTGCGGAGGTTGCATTGAGTTTCTATTTAAATGAGCATTAGGTGAAGGTAGATGATGTTATTATGATGTGTGATGTTTTCACAGCAATATAAACTAGATATTAGAGAGGAAATTATGATTCATTTTCATATTTCCAGACGTGATGTCAAACACTACCCTAACTCCCACAATGGCCCTCTGCTTTTACGCTGTGTTGACTATGGAGTTCAACATGCTCTTGAAAACAAAAGAGCACTTATCACAATACTCAGTGTGTAGAGGTGTAATTGTAATGTCTCGAATCCAGATAAAGCATTGAGAAACTGAGGTAATCACGTTTAACGTGTACCTATCACGGTGTTCACACATGTCGATGCAACTTCACGACAGACAATCAGGAGAGGGGGGAAGCATTGTTTACAAGTAAGCTGTTATATTGAAGGGTAATTCATAGCTTTTTAAGGGGTTTGGAGAAAAATAATTACTTTCTTGCTTTGTGGAAATAATTATTTTTGTCACTCTGTAGCCTTCAGCCACGGACTAGCTTCAAAGTGTATTTCCTTACAATTTATGGAAATATTGAATGATAAACTTAAATTGTCATCTATATTCTTGTTTATTTATCTTGTTAATATACGTATATATTATATATACTATAAAGACTACTTTCAATCCAGGGACGGGCGGTCAGGGGAGGCAGAGCATCACCCTGTCATCATGAAAAGTAAAAAACAAATAATGATGAAATAAAATAAATAATATTTATCTACTGATCTGTGCTATAAATGTAATTTCTGTATGATTTCAATTATTTTAAGCATTTTTATAGTCAAAATCGTTGAATTTGCTCATGTCCTGTTCAAACAGGGAGACACGCGAGGTGAGGCAGCGACGAGCTGTGCCTCACCTCAGATTGCGCAATCCCCCACAAACCGGGTTGAGCGCGTGCCTTTTGCTTTCTTATTGTTTGTCACCACCAATATTTGTAGACACTTGTACTATATGTCATTTCTTTCCATAGAATAGGTCATGTATTTCACGTATGCTGATCTGACAGAAACCGCAGTGAAGAAGCACAGAGGGGAGGCAAACAGTACCTCTGCCTCAATGAAGGGGGCGTGCGAGAGCCCACGGGTCGGGTTCATGCTTGTCGTGTAGGTGGGGCAGATCGCGGCACACACGCTCCTGGTGCAATCAAATATGTGCCTTACCTATGTGTGTGTAAAGAATGCTGATATGAAAAACAACCAGTAGTCAATGTGCAAGCTACCAATTGAATGGTGATTTAAACTACCCTATATTGGGTTCATATATTTGTAAATCTGACTCTTTCAGAGTCAGTGCCTCACCAGCCACGAACCTCACCGCACGTCACTGTTTCAATCCTCCGTTTCTCTATCATGCTTCTATCTGGGTTGAATCGACATCACACAGCGAGCTGCAAGTGATGAAATCAAAATGCACAGTGCATCGACATAGAAACAAAAACACATCGCATGCCTGTCAACATGGTGACATGTCCAGTGGCGTTCCATTTAATTCAACACTTGCCCCGTGAGCTGCAGGCAGCGGTCTCTGGGCCCGCCTGCTGCCTGAACGCAACCATCTACTGGGGGGCGCGGGGACGCATCGTGAGTGGGCACTATATTAACGGGGTGAAAGGCTCCTGTCTGATGGAATATTGATAAAATGTTTTTTAGTTTGCTGCACATTGCTCTGAGAGTTGACGGCTCGCTGCACTAAATCATAAAGCCCGCTTGGGCGTACCGCGGAGTCAATAACCAGTTCTCTTTCTATTCCGGGAATGTTTTCTGGGAGGTCGTCCACTGAAGCAACACTGGTGCTCGCTCGCTCGCTTGCTCTTCTGCTCAGTGATGCACTGTGTGCTTTGTTTGAGAAGTTATCGGTCAGGTTGCTACTGATATCTGTGTGCTGCACTTAAGAGCAAATGCATTTGAGTGCTTAATGTATATATCTAGTCCTGCAGAGTCTTCTTTATTCTGCACGTGCTGCTCTCATTCTCAGCACCTCGTACGTCAGTATGTATCAGGCTTCATGCATGAGTTCCGACATATCTCTGCACCTACGTACCGCCAGGACGGTTCCCGCTTAAATGTTGCTGTGCTTGCTAAATGAAGCGATGCCGGCTCTGGCATCCGCGGTACGCTCGTGCCGCCGTACGTGAGGAGAAAAGCTGCAGATATTTCACCCTCCTCGAAATCCTGTGACAGTTATCGCGAACATTTTTGCGGTTCTCGACGAGAGCTAGTGACAGGAATAAAAGTTTTTTCTCTACGTGGTGACAGGTGGGGTAAAACATGCTGGGACTCTGTCATGCTGTGCACCACCAGCAGCAGCAGCAGCAGCTCCAGCATCGAGGCTGAGAGCTGGATGCGGCCTGCCAGGGGAGGCGATGATGCCAAGAGCTGTTGTATTATTACAAAGCCTCTCTTTCACCTATAAATTATACATTGCATCTCAAAAATCTCAGCTCTGGTGGTTCCCCAACACTTTTTAGACGTCACCTGAGTGGTTTGCCACTTTTAGTTTAGAACATGAAATGTTTTTGTGAGGTTGTAGTGAAGCTGAAACTGATCAGAAACCCCCGGAGACTCCTTGCATCCTTAATGATGGAGTACGCTTGGGAAATGCTTTGTATAGGCACGTGTTAAGCACTCATTAGCCACAGACTATGTTGTAGTAATTGAAACCAGCTGTGCTTTTCGATTACACATACTAGCGTATTGTTAAGCATGCCAGAAAAATGTTTATATGTCCCAATACAAAGGATGTTGCATGCAGTATGCCAAAAAGCCAGCATGCTTTTCTGGCTATTCTTACCCACAATCCTCTGTGCTGCAGATTTACGAGCAAGAGGGTCAAAGTTCAATGTGCCATGTTATGACGAAGTAGTATGTCCCAATTGAATGCATACTATATGCAACAGTACATACTTAGTAAGGGCTGCAGTAGGTACTAAAAGTAAAAATAAAAAGTACAATTTAGGATTTAAGTGAATATACTGTATGCACCTTGCGTACATGTTACAAATAACGGATCCAGTTGCATTGGGCGAAGGTAAATTATACTGCTATCATGTGTTCAAATCTAGTCTTGTAAAATGTGATTTTTGCGAGACACTTGAATAAATCCAGTTGCTTGCATTAGATGTTTTCACAGCATCATGAAATAGACATTGGAAGGAATTGTGTCCGGTTCAACTTGCTAACACCAGCTCTAAGCAGCTTATATTATACAGTTTATACATCATTAAAATGTAATCTAATGGCAGGATTTGTTTTTTAATCAGAGCATATATTTAAATAAAAATACAAACATTAATTTCCTCTTGATGTGAGTTGTGTGTTCCCTTCAAATAACCACTATAGACGGCAATAACAAAGCACAAAGCATAACATTTAGAATTTTAAACCTTGATTTACATTTGGTTGAACTGATGCCCTCCCGTTGCCATACCACTGCTCTCTCTAACCCTTCAAAAGCATTCATATTGACCTTTTAGGAAAAAAAGAATATACCGTGATATACCATAACCGTTCGTGCCTCAAAACTATACCGTGATCAAATCTTTTTAGGCCGTATGGCGCAATCCCTGTAGTCTGTTTGCATCACGACGACTAAGAAGAAAGTAACAGAATCCCTGTTGTCCCCGCTCGATGTGAGGTCTTCGCCCCACGCTGATCGCCCGCCTGTATGTTCAGAGACGCTGCTGCATCTGGAGCGGCAGAGCATGGCAGGGCTGTGATGTGTTTATTTATAGAGCTCAATGAGCCCCTAATTGGTAAATTGCTGTGATGATTGATCCGCTATCGAGTTGGGTGTCGCCTGTCTGGACTCGGCAGTGAGGGATGTCTTGAAATAACGGGGACGACAGCGGAGAGGAAATAGGAGACCAATACTCCGAGCCCCCCTCCCCAAGTGCATGATCCCATTAACAGCCCTGAGAGTTCAGCCCACTGTAAGCAATTAGACACATCAAGGTTACGGCCCAGTCTGGCTGTCACCAGGCTCAATTACAGGATCTTACATTTTAATTTAATTTCTTTTTTTTCAATCACCTCTATTTTTCATCCATTACTTCATCCAATAACTGATCTGAGGTTGTTTAAAGATGCGGTGCGTCATGATGGGAAGCAGCTGCAGCTGCTAAAATGTATAAAGTGATCAGCCTCGGGGCCCGATGATCCCAACCTGTGTGGCAGGTGCAAATGAATCGGATCGATGACAGCGCGGCAGAAGAGCGCCTTGTTCAGATGTCCGTGTCCGTGTCATAAAGCATGTCCCTCCGTCCCGTTCAAGTTTCCTCAGCAGCTGGAGTCCCGTTAAAATGCCTAAATTTAATAACTCCTCATGTCTGTTGGTCAAAGACAATCTAATATATATTTTTTCCCTGCAGACGTGTTGTTTCAACTAACAGGGTTACTCCTCTCCGTGGCGGAGAGCAGCCCCATTACAAGACGTGACGGGCACAAATAAATCACGACTTTATGCATAACAGTGTGCCGCCTCATGGAGAGGACTCCAGCTCAGGGGCCTATCTGCTTTTCCTGGCTTCGGGTTTGAAATTCAATTACCCGCTGCCCTGGGTAGCCGCTCGCTGGAAGCGAATCACGGATCTGAGGTGAGGTTTAATGGATTTGAAATATAATTTAGCTGTGGCTTGGCTCCTTTGAGACAGGTCACCATTACCTATAACCACATTAGGGGTAATCAAAGATTCTCCTGAATTTGTTACCTCGGCTTCCAGCGAGCACCTCCAGCGGTCTTTTTTTCTCTCTCTCCCCCCATCTCGGTTGCATTTAAAGGGCACGTTTTGGACAGGCATGAATCATAGTTTTAATGTAGATTTATTGGAAAAGACATGTAACTGGTTCCTTTTTGTGGCAAAATCCAAGCTCCTATTTCCTCTTTAAATTTCTAACAGTTCCGCCTGTCTCTGTCTAGCCGTACCGTGTTTCTCTACAGCCAAAGAGTATTGGGTGGGGCTGATGGGACTCCGCAGAAACACTCCGGCTGAAGGTACCCACTGCTCCGGCACTCTAATTGCAGATTGTGGCTTATTGCTTGGCCTTTCTTCCCCAGAGACCTTTTTTTTTTTTTTTCAATAGGCAGAGCCTCCCCCTCCTCAGACACCTGTTATTAATTCTCTCCTGTTTAATCAGAGACCTGGGAGGTAGCAGGCTCTCCTCAGGCTGCAGGGATGACAAATGAATTGCCAGCTTAGAAAAATGGACTCAAATTCATCCTCTCTTTGGAATTTGTGTTCCCGTCCGTGCATTGTTCCTTTCCTCAAGGATAATGGATAGCATGTGGGGGCGGAGGGGTTTGGATTTTGAAGGTGCCGCACAGAATTCCAATAAATAGTTAATGTTGCAAAAAAAGAGAAAAAGTTACCCTTTACAGCCGTCTGGCGCTTTGGAAATAGCTTTGCTGCAGTTAATGCCAGTACGGCGGGAGACGCTGGGAGACCGACTCAAAAGATAAACCAATCGCCGTCTCGAAAAAAGCCTCTGAGAAATGTTAATGAAAGTAAGAAGTCTGAAGAATTTAGAGGCAAAAATCTATGTTTCCCTCTGCATATAAACTAGACCGATTCAAATGCGTTAAAAACAAATCCTTTAGCCTCGCTGTCTTCCCTCCACCGGTGTCTTCCATACAAATACCTTCCCTCCACTGATCCACTGTGAGGATGAGCGGCAGGACCTCACGTTTCAGGTGTACCCGCATGCACCACAATGTGTGATTTCACCGCTAATTCATTCTGACTCATGTTAAGCAAGCCATAAAGCATTTCATTGATCGTCAATAAGATCTTGTCGCTATCAGTGTAACATTCCGTTCTTTTGTAAATCATTTATCTTGCATCAGAGTTCTTCATTTAATATTATATAATCGTAGCGACGATGCATAAAGACGAGAGGATGTGGCCAGGGGTGCTCACGCAGGCTAAATAAATCTTCCCGCGGAGTGAATGGAGTGCAAAAGTATTTACTCTGCGTTGCGTCATTCAAAAGAAGACCTCTAAAACCTTGAGTGGTTGCTCTTTAAAGTGTCTGAGAAAGGAAGGCGTGTTTTTTCTCTCTCTCTCGTCAACTGGCATTCCACACAGGGCCAGAGAGGAGGTGACCTTGCCCCGCCAGGCGCTGTGACGAGCCCACTGCAGTTTCAGAACCCGCTGCCTCGCTAAAGCTTTTAGACGAGCTTTGTGAAATGATGTTCGCCACAGCCGGCGGTTTAAGAAAAGGTTTGTTGACTCCCACTGCCTTTGTGAAATGGAACTTTCTACTCACTCTGGTTTGAAATGGGTAACTTTTTGGCACACACAGTTCATTTTAAGCAGTCAAATGTATTGTAAAGCACAATAAAAGCTGCATAATTGATTGAAAGTGTTTCAGGCATTATACACTCAACTCGATATTGTGTTTAGTTTTACAGCCTTCAAAGCAGATTCTGTCCAGTGTTCTAGAATCTATAGAATATATAATGGTATTTCCAACAGCTGTCAAAAGATTGTAACGACTTTTTTTTCATCACTACAACTTCTGTTTCACAAAGCTAAAAGTTCAAAGCAAGACAAGATATCCACCGCTTGTAAAGATTGACTGCTCTGACAAAATCCAAAAATCTGAATGTGATTTTTTTTCTGGGGGGGGTTCAAAAGGGGACGTGTGGTTTTTTTGCATCATAAAAAATGAATCTAAAAAATGCATTTCAGCTTCTCAGACTCAATTAACAGTAATTGACAAACAAAATAAATTAGAAAAATATTCCACATCCTGTGCTCATTGCTGACCACTGAGCTATTAACAAATGCCCGATGGCTCGGCACCACACGCCGTCATGAACAAGGCAATGACATCATAAACAGATGAAAACAAAGACAGTGTGTTCTGAATCCTGCATCGCGCCATCTTAACATCAAAAACAACCCCCCCCCCCAGGGACCCACTCCATTCTGTTTCATCTGCCAGCCTACTTACTGACAATAGGGTCTGATAATGTAATGCAGCCGCTCCAGTTGTCATTCAAAGTCCTTGCATTGACTGTTTCGAAGACAGACTGCTGTCCAGGATGTATGCACATAATGCACGATCTATGAGCAAACATAAAACCTTAAGAGGGTTGGGTTCCTTTAAAAAAAAAAAAAAAAAGTAAGAGATATAGGGAAGCATTTTAGCAACACAGACAGATGAAAGGTCACTTTCAACCAGCAGACGTACTGTAGGTATGTGTTTCAAAATAAAAGAACACTGCCAAGTAGCCCGGCCGTCTGCTGTCTGCTCTTCTGGTACAGTACTCCCGAAGAATTGGTTTTCTCTCAGCCTTTGATGTGACACAGTGACCGTAAGAGCCAGTCATCAGGTGTAAGACGGAACAGAAAACCCCTCAGATGCTGCAAATCTTAAAGGTCTCGGCCATTTCCTCATCTACTTCTAACACGGCACCCTGCTCAAGGCGTAAATCAAAGCCCACAACCCTCATTCCGGAAAACTAATACCATTATCAGTGTAACCGAAGCTGAGTCGGGGGGGGGGGGGACTGCTAATTAATAAAATGTCTTTCTTTCTTTTTAATGAGCTCAAGTGTTAAGTCACTTTTAAGCTTCTGACTGAAACATGATAACCGTCTGCAACAGAAAGGAGCTTGACTTCCCCTCTTTTGACGAGACTGAATGTCTGGGAGCCTCATTTAATGAGCCATATCCAAGAACACAAATATTTGATGGAAGGAGGATGTTGTAAAGCAAAAAAAGAAGAAGTGAGTAGGATAATAATGCGTGGGATTCTCAGCGACTTCAAAGCCAACGGTTCCATCGGAGCCGTCTGTATTGTGCGTCGGTAATCAGGATGCTTTGTGCTGCCTCTGCCCGGGTTTGTGGGTAATCACGACGGGCCGGTGAGCGAGACCCCGTGTGGTTGTCTATCCTCTCGCTATTTGATCACTGTAGGAGGACAGTGCTGAGGCAGAGCAGGAGAAATGATCGATGCCGCAAACACATAATTATGAGGCTGGAGAAACGTCTGAGTTTCTGAGATTTGTGGATGGGATCTGCCAAAGTAATGGAAAACAAAATCGGTGTCATTCCTGCCGTTGGTATCACAACTTTGCTTGTTGGGTAGAAAAAAAGTAATCACAAATGTTTAGCAAGTCACTCAGTCAGTGATCAGGTGCGGGGCTCTCAAACTGACTTTATTCAGCATCCTACCCGAACCCTCCCAAAATACAACAAAAATAGCACCCACCCTCCGGCTCCCCCCCCTCAGGTACACACTGTTAGCTCCGTCACCATGTGTGTTGAGCGAGTTTGTACTGTCGGCTTCGTCAGCAGCGTTAGCTGTGAGCTGAACGGTTCTCGCGTGGCCATGTTGAGAGCCGTTGAGAAGCAATCAAAATGCTCCCAATCTTGTATCTCGCACCTTTAACTGCGCAGCTAAGTTGGATTACAATATTCCATTAATATGAAGAGGAGTAAGTCGGTAAATAAGCGGTTAACATTAGTTACAGGATTTGAACCGTTGCAGGGCTTCGATTCCTCTTAGTTAACGTAATGTAATTGTCAGTTCACTCGCTGTAAATTCAAACGTTGGGTGCTCGCATTAACTTGAACATATCCATTCATTCACCTATCAAACAATCTAACGTTAGCAAACATACACATTAATACTAGCAAGCTTACCTCTTTGTTTTTGGTTGAATTTCCAAGGTTTTATAAGAACTGTGTGCTAAACACAACGTGCAGCCATTTGTTTCTTCATTTTATACATAAATATATACATACACACACATATATATATATATATATATATATATGTGGCTGAATTATCTGTCAGTAAATCCTGCACTGCATTTGGCAACCTTGAGAGAAACGGAGAACAAAGGAAAGAGGGCTTCTCTGTGCTGCTGTCTAAGCGGGGAACAGATCCAAGGCCAAGCGCCTGTGAGTGACACATTTCAGACACGTAGTTTATAATCCACTGAGCTGTCAATGGAACAAGGCCTTACAGAACTACTTTCCTCACAATGCCGTCCTTCTCAAAAGGAGACCGGAGGCCCGAGATCCAGAAACCTTAAATACAGTTTGAAAAGGCTGGTAGATTGAAGCAATTTATCCCAGACTTGTACTGCTTCATGAGGTCACAGTCAGGCCGTGGATTTGGCTCCACATTGATGGGGTCTTTGAGTCATCACAGCAGTAAGGTGGACACATCAGCCAGCGAGCTAAAAAATATGCAGTTATGGCCTTTCCCACAAATAATTCATATGTGCAACTATTTCTTTCGCAAAACCGTTAATCATTGGTTATTTTCTGCATTTTCTTTTCTTAAGCGGATCAATTAAAATGTTTGCATAAACGAAACAAGAAGGAATATAGTGTTTCTAATGCGATTATGGCAACTCCCACCGTCGATCCTTTAACCACAGATTTTAATTTCTATTAAACAAACTATCCATTGACAATTGAGGTACCTAGGCTGACACACTGGCTTTGTCCATTTTGACTCTGATGAAGGTATGCGAATATGACGGCCCACCGCTCACTATTAGTATATGTGTGTCTGAGCCTCAACCCACTGCCCAATTTTCTTTTTTATGCCAAAAAAGTGGGCAAAGGGCTGAGCGATGAAACCACGCCCAGCTTGTAAAATAGCGATATGGGATGGGGCACTGAATGAGTTTACTGTTAATGAGACCACACATGAGCCAGCTAACTGGCCAGCGGCTAAATTACACAACTAAATGCTTCATCTTCACACTCTTGTCACAGTGTATGATAGTGCATTGCTATTGCCAGATAATCAATCATAGATGCTTAACCAAAGCTGGTTTCCCGTACGATATGTATTTTCACATACTGTCATACTAGCACACAGCCGGGACAACTACTGTCTGTCTTCAACAGGCAAAAAACACTGTGATACCATACCGTAATATATACTTTTGGTCATACAGCCCAGCACTAGCTGGTAGTCTATGTTTTAAAGGCTGCAAATC
Organism: Pholis gunnellus; assembly: GCF_910591455.1. Classification (NCBI taxonomy): domain Eukaryota; kingdom Metazoa; phylum Chordata; class Actinopteri; order Perciformes; family Pholidae; genus Pholis; species Pholis gunnellus. The sequence goes on from NC_136528.1 coordinate 4,879,905, forward strand.
AATCACTGTTCCAATCCTTGACCCAGAAGGTCCTCTGAACCTTTCCACCATTATGCACTTTACTTCTTGCAAATTCACTCACTTCCCCCTAAAAACAAAAAAAAGCTTGTTAATACAAAAAACAAAGCAATACTGTAGCCTATTAAAGTTATTGTCTGTCCTCATCAAATCCTTCCATCAGGACTAACGGTGTACAAATCAATTCAAAATATTATCTTTCATTAAAAACCTTATGAAGACACGAGTCTGTCACCAGCCATCGATCCCTCAACACAAGGAGCAACTGTACTTCCATTTAGTTCCATATCAGTGGCCTGTACTCTGCCCCACACATGCCCACAAATGGATGCACAAGCACACACACACACACACACACACACACACACACACCAGCATGACTGAATCAGTGCATGGGCTCGGTTCATCAATGAGGTGGGGTGCGGGTGAGAGCAGCATTATATTCAGGTCCGGCTGTGTGTCTCTGAGCAGTGGGAGGCCGACCCTGATATAGTGACAAGCTCGTGGTACGTTGTTCAATTAATGCGGGGTGACTGCTCAAGTTGGGAGTGTGAGATGGGAGGCGAGCAGTCTCGCCGCCGCCCGCCGCCGTCCGCCTGTCTGGACGCAGCAGCGGCAGCAAACAAGCCACCCCGACAATACACTGGCAGCTGATGTGTCACGCCGATGCACTGCGAAAATGAAAGACGGCGCTGCGAATGCAGTAAACAAGCTGTGGGTGGGGGCGAGGAGAAGCGGGTTGAATGGAGGAGGGAATCAAAAGAACAGAAGAAGAGGGCCTGTCCCTGCTAAGGATCTGACACATTTCTTCTGAACGTGATAGGTTGTTTTTTTTGGAGTAAAAACAAAAAAAGGGGTTATTTCAGTTTGGGACAGTATGCGTAGTGCAGCCCAGAGTAGCTGGGTGCGCTATCTTCCTAGCATTTAAATATCAATACGCTGTAGTTCAGTTTCCTGTCACATTGAGCAAATCAGTTGTATCTGGAATAGTCAGCTGTCATAGTTTGTTGACGAGACCGCTGGCGAAACTATCGGGTGTAATGAGCAGTGCAGTCCAGTGATGATCATTACGGTTGAGGCTGGGTGTGTGTCGAGTAGGATGGTTGTGTTGTTCCAGAAATTAGCATTGAGCCCTCCGGATCCCTCTGGGTGCATCACGAGTCTAAACGAATGGTCTATTGGCCTAATCCACCAAGCCAGGTTTTTACATCGACGCACAAGGATCGGCTCTAGCACTGGTACCGTGCCAACAACGTGTCATTTTTAAAGCCTCCACCTTGAGTTGCGGTTTGAGAGGAAGGAAAATGTGGCCTTCAAACATCGGATGTGAAAGTCAGAAAGTCAATACTGAGCAAACCATATTTTCACGGCGGAGTTCAGGGACCTTGACGTCAATATTTGGGTTCCTCATCACACGCCTCTCGAAGATTGCAGTCCGGTATGCTTGGCTTGAAAAGTGCAAGGCACCGATAACATCAGCGATGCCAGGTTAGCGACTGCTGCAGAGTCGTCGGCACGCAAAGTGGATCAGATTACTCTCAGCTAATCCCCTTCAATACACTCGATAACAACAATAAATAACAGCCGACCCTCGTAGTGTCAGATTCTAAGGAACGACTTGATCACCGTTTTTGATGCTGCGAGAGTCAACGATCTACTTCACACAAAGAGCCCTCAGCTGATGGTTTCCAAGCATTCTTTTAAATCCCATCAACAATATTCATTCTCGAAGGTTCCTTTTATGTAGCTGTTCATAAACAGATTCATTACACGTCTTGTGCAACCGCCTCAAAATAGAAAACAATTCATAAAAAAATGTCCTCCTCCAGCAAGCCAAATTCCTCCAGGGGCAAAACAATAGCCTTGATATCTTCAAACAAATGCAAGTATGCAAGCTCTGCTGAAATGTTTTCTGCCATGCTGCACTGTGCATAGGGATGTACTTTGCATATCTATTATGCGCTCTCTCTGTGAACAAGCAACCTTGTGGAACTCATCCGAAATCTGCCTCATATTTCTTTTGAAATCAGTTTTTCAAACTCATCGCTGTTTTCAAGTCTGCCAACAACAACTGCCTGCGGGCACCCGAATCATAAGGCTCTTGTGCGAGGAAGAGCTTCACTAATACTCGCGTCACTTAACTCTTGGAGGAAACAATGAGGGAGTCTTTTAGGACTACTGTCTGCACTCTTGGCCAACTTAGTTTTTGCAGTAATTTCAAGTGACGCTTGCGTGACTGTGTAGGACGATTTCCAAAGCACGAGTCCAAGTGCCGGTTTGACGAGGAGTTGAATTTACTCAACACATTTAATGCTCGTATCGTGTCAGTATTGCTGATTTAATGACTGCGATGTTTCGTTGAGAGTCACAGTAGAAATTGAGATGGTGCTTACCTGTCAGGCATCAGCATAAACAGATGATTGGGGGCCGCACATAAAGAGAGATGGGAAAGGGGAAACAAAGAGGGAAAAAAAGTTAGTAACAAATTCCACAAATCAGTCAAATCACTCAATTACTAAATTGCTTCATATTGCCGTTGCTCATAAAGGAGCAATCCAGTCGGCAAACATTTTTTTATTGTACGTTTCTGCAAACCACGGGACACGCTGAATGTTTCCGAGCCACAAAAACTTTCATAATCGCCTCGTATCCCGCCTCCAGAAATGCACAATGCCTCGTGGTTGGCGTTGTGAACGATTGGTTGGGTTTAGGCAACAAAACTACTTGGCTATGGTGAGAAAAAAAGTCATGGTTTGTATTCAAATAATACTGTAACTACCGTAGCAATGCAACTACCATGAATAAACAACAACCACAGTTAGCGGACTCTCTTACTTGACAAGCGTAAAAACTGTATACGACATATAAAACCTATATTACATTTAAAAAGCTTGTGTAAAAAGCTTAAGGTCAACAACTACTTTTGGTTTCACATGGGACACAAACAGTGGCCTCCTGGGTGAAAGTCCTGTGTTGTGGTGTACTATCCCCTCCATTTCCGCCTGACCTTTGTGGACTTTCTCTTTCTTATACTCTTCTAATTACTACTTATTATACCGCATAACCTTTATGTCAAATAACTTTCAATAACGTTTGCCAGACATATTAGTCACTTGCTCTGGCTAAATAAAAAAACGTCCACATTTGAACGTGTTTGGATTTATGATGAATGACAGGAGGAGTGATGTTGGAATTTTAAATAAATAGTACGACATTTTGCGAAATGTGCTTATGTGTTCTCTTGACGAGAGTTATATCTGTAGATTGATACCACTCTCACATCCGTACGGTGAATATGTAGCTGGACTGTTAGCTTAGCTTAGCACAAATTCTGGACATTGCTCTGACCTACTGTCTGTTTACCAGAACCTATTTGGTTAACTAGTGAACTCAGTGAGGGGCTGGTACAGTCGGCAGACGTTGTTACTTTTGGACAGGGCCAGGCGAGCTGTTTCCACCTGTTTCCAGTCTTTGTGCTAAGCTAAGCTAAGCAAACCGACTTCTGCTTCTTCTTATACATAACTGACAGACATTAGAGCAATATCAATGCTCCCATTTAACTCTCGACCAAAGAGTAAATATGCACATTTCACAAAATGTCTTAACGACTCCTTTAAGCATTAAGACTAAAGATACTGGCCGATAATTGTTTTACAAAGTTAACAAACATAAACTGCAACATTTTATTCCACATTTTTGCAAAGACGTATACTACAAGTAGACTATAATGTGCAAAGCTGTGCTCCATATAGTGGTGCATCACTACATACAGCACTGCATTCCTCTGTCTATACTTATATCAGTGCGTGGGTGTGTTTGTGCACGGACACGTGTTTGCTCCTCTCCCTCTCTTTCTCACACACACACACACACACACACACACACTGCAAGCGCGTGCTCACATAAGTCGAGAAAGACAGGTTTCAGAGGAACAAGAGAAATGCATTAAAAACGCGGCACACAGGACACCCGGTAGGCACAGTGCTCTCAGTTTCGGGCAGCTGGACGCAATAAAAGGCGAGGGGCAACTGAACCCCGCTCGCCGTGAAACGGAGAAATCTCCAGGGCCCATTCAAGACAATCTCAAGAGCATCCCTGCAGACTCATCCTCTTCCCGAAAAGCAATCGCTCACCTCCCTACTTGCTAATTAATGCAAAACCCAAGCCCTGTGTCTTCTCTGCTCTTGCCCCACAGGCCTCAGCGTGAGCGCTGCCCCTGGCCCCACAGCTACACAGCTACACGACTACACAGCTCGGCTTCGAGGCCTCGCTTTACGGCAACATTGACCTAAATCAACGTGGGAACGCTGAGAGGGGGGGGCGGCGGCGTTGGAATTATCAGATGACGCGTGAGAGACACGTGAATTAAATGTGTCCGTTTGCTCTTTCTGGTCCACTCAGAAACGGCGGCAACATCAGCTCAATGAGGAGGGAATGAATCTAGGCCGATGTTTTAGCACAGCTTTCATGTCATTATCCTATTTAGTCTCGACAGCCTGCATTGCTGCTTCGTAATAAATTGCCGGGCATTTAATTAATTATACAGCTGTATTAAATAAAACATTAGGGAAATCATATTTTATCGAATCAGGTGTTCACCTTGGCACTTAATCTACATTTAATACGGCCTGGCTTGTTAAAATTCTGAAATTCACAAGCGGTGGCTGCACTTTTAGCCTCTTGCACATACATATCCTGCCCTGAAACATGATGCAGATGACAGCGGTTGTGTCTATAATTAACTTCCTCTATTAGCGTCTTTGAAATGGAACTATCACTTTACATTTTTGGCAAGTGGTGGACGCTGAAGGCTTTCAACGACAAGAGGCAAAGCCGAAGGGTGAGAACTATATTCAGAATGTTTTAGGCAAGAGCATTATTGTCTAATGCTATTAGAGTAACACAGCCGGAAAAAATAACGTGTGCACGGTTGCTTATTAGAGTTTCCTTTAATAACCTGCTGTAAGTGTTGATAAACATCATGTTCCCACTGTTATCCCGATGTAAAAACTATTATTACAGCAGTTCCACAGCAGTTTTCGGTGTCGGCGTCTGCGTTTGTCTGAAGATTCCCTCGAAACGTACGCACAATGTCAAGAATTCCCTCTGAACCCCAAAGATCACCGCAAATATGTTAATCGTAGCCAGAAGCTGTGAAAGCAGATATCATCGTTGGATTTTCAACTTTCCGACCGTCCTTGAACATGTCTTATGCAACGAACGAGCAGAAAAAGCAACTAATTCAAAGCTTAAAATTGTGATAACTAGATTGTGTAAAACGTTCAATTCAATAGTTCAACATACATAGGACCTGGAGCCTCTATTTATTTTTTTACACCACTGGTAAAAATGTTTGATACCTAGATTCCACTGTTTTCCAATTTTGTAAAGAAAAAATAAATAGACAATTCTACTTTTTATCTCCATTCTTTATGATTTATGTCATTGTGACATTCTTACACTGCACAACAGACGTGTGAGTTTGATCTTCTTCTAGCCATGATTGTGTTGTTTCCATAGAGGGGCAGGACTTACATGTTGCAGTTAAAAATGAGGCCACAGAGAGTAAGTAAACTGTGACTCGAGAAAAAAAACGCCCCGAAACTGCAAAGAGGGTTAATACACGTGAGTTCCTGATAATGCATCTCAGGAATGTTGTGATTGATGGGATTTGTAGAAAATACCTCATGGCATGCATGAAAAAAAAAACAGCTGACATGAATCAATGTAAGGCCGAAAAATACTGGCAAATATCATTATAATTTAAATTGGTTAATGAGACACAGCAGGCCATCAATATTCTATAATTACCCACAAATGAATGTGGATTTGTCTTAAACATGTAATCTTATAGATGTGATCGTTGTAGTAATGGATGTCCCGTCTTATGAAAACAGATCAGAGCGGGCTCAAATTCCATTTGCAGATACTTATTAATGTTTGCTTTGAACTGCCGGCAGCAGCGCAGGTGGGACTGACAATTCAGATGGTGTCAGATAAGCTGTCGATCACAGAGCGATGGACTAAATTGAAATGCAAACCCTTTTCTGCGGAATACTGCGCCGCGATGTGTTACTGCGAGGCATTCGGATTAAAGGTGTCCATCAAATTGCAAATATTATGCTACACAGCAAGTTCCCACCAGGGGTGGAAATTAGCATAATAGCTTATAGTGATGTATTCAGGTCTAATAGAAGGATCGTGCTCTGTAATTATATTAATGCAAAAGTTCACATGCTTGAGGTTTTTGGTATAATTCATTTTTAACAGCAACAAGCAGACTGGTAATGTGATGTTCACATTTAACAAGGTAAATGTTCTAAGGCTGAGGTTCCCATTGATCCTGCAGCTCTCATACACCATTAGTCTTTTGCAAAATATTGACATGCTTCGTTTTTGGGGTGAGATTCATTCACAGCGCCGCCTCTAGTGTTGTTCAACATATCTGTAATCGTGTCAGTGAGCTAAAGTGTGTGTTTGTAGCTGTCACACCTTTGCTCAGAGGAGCATTAGCAAATTAGAGCATGGAGGGAACAAAATCTGCCTGTGGAATATGTTGTATTCTAACTGATAAAATGCATTAGAGATGGAGCGGAGAAGCCCTCTGCGATTCTATCGATATTCAATATTAAAAGCTATTTAGTTCAAATTATGAGAAACCGTTGTTTGCCTATTAATGACTCAAAGCAGATTTGACCGTCCCTATTTCCCATTTAACATGTTGTTGACACACACTAATTCTATTTCATCAATAAGTCATTTCAACTAATTCTGATATTTCTCACAGGTATCGAAGGCAGCGTGGAGGTAATTAATTAGAGCAAATTCAGTTGCAGTTTATGCTCAACACAATTAATCTGGCACTCGCGCTTTAGCGTGCGAAAGGTGTAAATTGCCTGAGGGGGAATGTGGATTCATGTAATGAAATTAAAGATGTGGATGAACGTGTGGACACAAGCAGGTGCCAACCACGGGTCTGAAAAGTGAAGCCAAGGCGGAAGGCCCTACAGTCAGGGGGCGACTCCTCTGGTTGCAAAAAGAAGTCAGATTGTAGAGAAGACTATGAGAAAAAGAAATTTTTGGTCCTATTTTGAGTAAAGGAGTCAATGAAGCAGGGTATGTTTGAGGGCGTGGCTACCTTTTGATGGACAGGTGGCCACCACGGGGTTGTCCGGTCTGGGAGTTGTCTTAATTGAAATCTTACAACTTTAAACCTTTCACAGTTTGTTTTGAGTTCACGTTAATTGAAACATTTTGGTGTCCTAAAAATGTCTTAATCTTCATTCTGGTTGTACTTAATTCCAAAAAACAAGCAAAAAAACAAGATGGCAATGGCCAGAAACCAAGATGGCGACGAGTATTTTCTCCTTTTCTTAAGAACTGTGCACAATGAACATGACAGTTTCAAGTGAAATCATGGAGGAAAAATAAATAATATAAGTCACCTATAACAAAGGGGACAGCAAATGTAATATGAATACATTTCTTTTTAAACAACTTCTGAATCAACTGCATGTAAAGCCGACATAACATCACTGATAATGATATCGTTGTTATCATAACCTAAGTTAGCTGTCGAGAGTAGTTTGTGCTTCTGGGTTAAGATCTACTCTGTTTATTGTACTCACAGTTTTAAAGACCTACAGAGAAAATGCTTGTTGTACCTGCTGGAAAAATGAACATTTGACCTCAGTTCAGGTTGAACGGGCCTTTTTCGCGGCAGACATTTTGACAGGTCATGGCAGGAAGGGCACATTTTTGAACTGGTGACATCAACAGTGTTCCATTTAAGTGTCCCCGAGAGCCAGCGTGCACAATACCAGCGCCCTGATACCGGCTCACCAAAATGAAATGAAGCCATTAATGGTGCACTTTACCTCCTTCAACATGTCAACATGTCTGTCGTGGATATTGTCTATTTGGGCTAGTTTATACGGGCACCAAACTCCATGTTGTCATAAAATAATAATCATGACATTTTGTAATTACACTCGATTGAACCTTTGTATTGGAGTGAACTTTCTTCCATTGTGTTCAGCAACTAAGTACTTTTACTAATGCATGGTACTTAAATATACTTTTGAGTTAGTTATGAGTGTTTCCATTTAATGCTACTTTATACCTCTACCCCACTACCGTTCAGAGGCAAATATATGTACTTCTTTTTATTCTACCACATTTATTTGACAGCTATTGCAGATCAAGAATTGACTGAGTGAATGTAACTTACAGCAGACACAAGACGAGCAAACTGTATTTGTATAATGCATAATGCGGACAGGTTCAGGGTGATGATCCGATCAGCGTCACAATAAGGCCAATAGCGGGGGTGTTACCTGTCTGGCAGATATCGCCTATAATAAGCATAATGTAAGTCTCTGACAGGGCCTTCTGTCCTTACCATACTTTAGTTATATTTTGTTGCTAACTACTTAAGTAAAATGATGAATGCTTTTACTTTGTAATGACTTATTTTTATAGTTTGGTATTGCTACTTTGACTTACGTAAAAAGGTCTTAATACTTCATCCACCACTGATTGAGCTCTCCTATATTTTTTTATAATCCTTAACAATAGAGCCCTGAGAACAGGTCAAATGAGGCAAACCATGTAAAGCACCTGTGCGAGAGGCCTTCTGGCGTTTAGGAGCTTTGAAAAGTGTGGTTTCTTTCACTTTAAGAAAAGTGGCAGGAAGTATTTATACAGTACTTGCTGCACTTTATGATTGGCCGCACACCTTTTCTCCCTTTGGGTGGCGATGGCAACTTTGCACAAATGTCAACTTTTGCTGGTCACACTGTATCTTTTGGTGATAAAGTTTACGGGGGATCACAACTTTTATAGGCTCCCAGTTTAACCGCTGCACTGCAACGGCGGGGAAGCGTCACAATCCAACTCGGGGGGAGAAGGGCAGCTCATTATGTGAGTGTTGCCAGGCTCCAGATCAGTCAGCCAAAATAATTAGGTGCTATATAACCGAGTGTCATATCCTGTGCGGGACCGCAGCCATCCAGTTGGGGATCGATCGCGCTCACTTTGCGCGGGGGAAAAGTAATAAACACAATTATGCCTCTTTCTGCTGCGTTTTGAATCGAAGCCACACAGTGTGACTGAGCGGGGCCGCCTGTGCACGCTCAAGCAGAACGCCCTGCCAATTACTACGGATCATGGTCAGCTGTTTTCCCACTTCCTTTAATAGGACTCAAAACTTCCCCGCCTGCCGCTGCTTAGCATCAATGAGCACGGCCCATTCAACACTTCCATCTAATGTCACGCTCATTAAAATATAAATTGGCTTATGATTACTACCTGCGACTTTGCAACTGGACCAACTGATAATGATTTGGCCAGAGGCGGGAGATATTAAAGGAGGGGGTGGTTAGTTATCGGCATGTATACATTACAGGCATGCTGTCACCGCTAACACAACTATACTTTAGTAACACCTCAGTTCCTTCTCTACTCATTGTTGACGTACCTCGTGCACTAATCAGAATGAAAAAACCCAATCAAACTCTGTCCAGATGTGTGATATCAGTAGAAACAGCAGGATCATTCAGGAGCTCAGCTCAGCCGACTTAGTGGTAGCCGTGCCAATCCCTGTTTATTTTCATTACCATCAGAAATAAATGAGTTATCATGTTTTTTTCAGTCTGGTGTTACTGCATGCAGCCGTATATATCAGGCATCGACCTGCAGTTATGAAAGTGAAGCCAATGTGGAAGTACCTTAAACTTCCTTCTAACGGCCATCAGAAGGAGACTCCTCTGGTTGCTTAAATAAGTCTGATTGTATAGAAGTCGATGAGAAAATGACTCTACTTCTCACTTGATTTATTCCCTCAGTAAACATTGTAAACATGAGTTTATGGTCTTAATCACTTGTTTCAAGTCTTCTTCAATACAGCATGATGTTCATTTAATAATTATGGTCCATTTAGAGTCAAATAGATCATAAAGAAGGGTATGCCTTAGAGCGTGGCTTGTGATTGAAAGGTTGCTGCCGCTATGATCACTTCCGTTCACTGGTTGCAAAAAAAAAAGAGATGGCGATGGCAAAAATGTCGAACTCGAGGCCTCAAAACCGGCAGAACACAAATCAATGGGTGACGTCACGCTGACCACCTCCACTTCTCATTTACAGTCAATCGTTTTCATGTAAATGCAGACATTGCGACAGGCTTGATTTTTGAATTTAATGTCCACACATTTTATGCAGTTTGTTGTGTGGTATAATGTATGGACAGCTCATTTGCCCATGACTTAACACATGCTGTGCACACATTTGTCTCCATGCTGCTCACATTTCTTTTATGCTGAAATAAATTCTAGTGTGAGGAGAGCATGATTTAAAGTTATGTTTCCCCCTAAAAAATAGAAACAAAAGGTTTGACGGGGGAATTCATGAGTTTGTCACCTCTGGTGATATAGACCCAATAAAGCTGCCACAAAGGTACAAATAAAATCAAGGATTATCTGTCACTGTCATACCAATGAGTTTCTGTCAGATGTGGCAGGATGCTAAAGGCAATATACTCCTATCAACAGTGACAACAGTCCGTTAAGTAGCCACAGCAAATCCTGTTTTCTGGCGCTGTTCCTAAAGAATGATAGGGAGCTATATTCCAATGCAGCGCTTCTGCTCTGGTGTCAAACACGTGGAAACACGGCTCTGGATCAGAGGCCAACATGTGACGCAGACGTGATGATCCCTGTCAGAGGCGGAGGATCCCGTTATATTAAAGCCTGATTGATTTCAATATCCTGCCACACACAGAGCTTGACATTTATATTGAATAAAAAAAAAGAATTGGACTTTTATTAATTCACATACCCGCTTGGCTTAATAATACTCTCTTGAACACATTGAATTTAATCAAGCATGACTCATTGGAAATGCGAAATGGATGTTTGGTTCATATAAGCATATTCATGGAGAACAATAAATCTGCCTAATGTACATTAATACAACTGCCAGGCGTCTAATTTCTGCCACTGCGCTACAGAAGAAAGTGGTGTGATTATAGGGACACACGGGGCTTGGCAATAACCAAATACAAAATAGATTTATAATAATGGAACTGCAAAAGATGTTGACCATAATCCATTCCAATTACTAGAAAGAAAAAACATCACTGTAATCAAAATATAATAAGATTAAATAGCTTATTTTGAATTGTTTATAATTTGAATGTATGCACAATAGTTCCACGTAGTTTAAAAAGTAAGAACTCTAAAAGGCTGTGGTTTAAAACACTGAATTATCTCATTTACACCTGACGTTAAAGCGGACAAAAGCGGTAGTGTTTCCTAGCACCAGATTCCCTTTATAAAACCACTAATTTTACTGCAGCAGGTGTCTGACAGTCTGCCCCGTGCAGTCCTGGTTCTGGATCTACCGACCCGTTCTGATCTGGTGTCGCCGATGATAAGCATCATGGATAACTATGTAGAAATAGTCAATCTTCTCGCTGATGGTCTCCTTTACTCATGTAGGTCCTGTAGAGTGATGCAGGTATGACGTATTTATGTTGACCAACCCCCGGAAGTTAGCATCGCACTGCTTCCCTTGACAAAAAGCTAATTGGATTTTTCCAATGGATGTTGAAAATAAGCTTTGTGGCTAACACAAGTTCATGATCCTTTTAGGTTTTGTTCAGCAAATAATCTGCTTCACAAATGAACACCACATTTATGATTTTTGAAGCGTGAATGCAATCGGCAGAAGTAAAAAGCTAATGTTGGGCTATGAACACGGACGTACGAGCGCGAGTATACAAAACAAAGGCTGACGAGTCGGCGTGATGGATTTTTGTAGTGTCATTCGGCCACTTGTTAGCTTTCCTTCAGTCACTGACATATTGTATATCATAGAACAAAACGTTTAAAACTCTTATGTGTGTCAACAACAGACATTTTCTCAGACATCTAACCAAAAAACCCTTTCAAAAAACCGACTGACTTCGAGACGAGCGAACCGGTAGGTCAAAAATGCTGACTCAATAGAATATGAGTATGTTTCATAACCAGTTAAAGGTTCCTCAGGGTAACCTTCCTTATGGTTTTCATAGGGAAAAATCAACACTGCCAATGGTGAACAGCAGAAGACTGAATCTAGCACGTATTCTGCCAAAGAGGATGAAGAGTGTGAATGTTTTGTAGCTCTTCTCTGGGTGAATAATAAAGGCTGAAGACCACACTGATGATTAAATAAATAAAAAAACAAGCACGATCGGGCCTTTGCACATTCAAGGTTGGTGCTCAGCTGAAAGCAGAAGCCCACAACTCTTCTGTCGTAGCAGAAATGACACGGAGAGAAACCTTGAGACTGCCACACACTCAGGCATTGAATCAAGTTTGTTGATACAGCACAAGGAAATAAGACACCCCTACCTCTGTGCTGTTGAACAGATCTACCGAGTTCATCCTGTGCGTCATTGGGCTTTAGTTCAGTGTCTTAATTTAACCACTACTTTCGAGAGGACAGATGCTCCAACTGCAATGCACTGTGTCCGCAGTTTGTTATCTTGACAGTACTCGGATGAATCTGTATTTATTGTAAGCAAAACATATGTGTGATACAGGTGATGTGGAATTATGCAGATTTTCTGGAGGAGTTAATCTTAATTAGCCAAATTTCTTTCGGGAAACACTGTATGAATTTTGTAATTTATAAAGCATCATGAAAGAAGCTTTGACAGCTTTATTTTACAGCAGTAGCTACACATAAGCAATAAAAAGAAGAGTAACTACAAGAGATGGGACAAATGAAAAAAAAGCCAACAACATTGCCACTCATATAATCAGTCATATATTCCATCTTGTGGTTTGGTCCAGCATTGTGCGATAGCTTTCTGGCTTGATTTATAGCAAAACAGGCAGGTGGCACATCAAAAGAAGCCGGGCGGGGAAAGTAATGAAACATAAAGATAAAAATGCAGCATATGAAGAATTGATACTCACCAGTTGGCAGTAATACATAAGGCTTTAACAGATGTGTATAACTATTACTGCTGAACACACAAAATATTTACACTCTCCAATGAAAAACCACACACCCACTTACAATCAGAGTAAGGCGTAATTAGTATCTCTCCCTATTACGGTTATTAATACACGTGCCACCGATGCTCATGCATAATGGCAGGCCATTCCAATGAGCCAGTGCTACACATACATAGTACAAACTCTGCTGGCTGTAATAATACGCCAGACCCCCCCCCCCCCCCCCCCAGTACAGAGCCTATGGCACACATGCCTCCATAGTGGACGTGTAAGTGGCCAGCGGTGCAATATCGGTCCATGAGGAAGTTTGCCTGAATTAAATGGGTTGCATCAAATAAGCAATGTTGAACTATGAAGGAGAGCTTCAACAACACCCCCACGCACTGCAGAACCGACCGCAGCAGACAAACAAGACAGCAATTCCTGGCCATGTGGCGGAATTAATGATATTGCTTGTGTTTTCTTCTCCTTCTTTCTTTTTTTTTATTTGAAATGCCTGTCATAAAATAAACACAGCATTCCGGCTGGGCTTCATAAAACCTCCCCCACTTTGATGGCGGACCTTTTTGACAGAATCCCAATCAAAGCAGCTATGGGTCAATGTGGAGACGTTGGAGGAGTGTTGAGTTATAGCCGGGTTCAGAGTGTTGTTTTAATGGGGCGCCGAGCAGCGGCTGTAACGTCTTTCGGCAGCTTGTTGGCTCCGCGGGCACCGTTCATGTTTCATCTCGGAGTTGTTGCAAGCCTTATATAAGCTCTGTGGCGCGGAGGGCCTATCTGTGTGACATAGTGTCCCCAAACAGGGGACTGTTTAATGCTGGAGCTGGATAATGACTTCAAGGTGAGGCAAGCAGAGGGGCAGAGCTTTTTATGTGGTAGTGTTAATGTGTAAACTTCACTGCCAGGTCTGTGACTAAGTCCACCTACGATTTTGAAAAATGCAACAAAAAAACAAACAAATTGTGGGCAAGGGACCGCAAGATGAAACCACGCCCACCTCCATATGAGGAAAGACTCAGCGCAAATATGACAGCTACAGTAGCTTAGAATATATCGATATAGCAAGGGGCACTGAAGTCTATGAATTCATTGTTTATCAGACCACAAATGAGACAAGAAATACCCCTCGCGGAGTCCCTCTATTTCCCACCGATGGGATACTAATTCGCCAGGAGTAGAGCGGCCATCAGCTCCTCCTGGCTGTAGTCTGCTAGCGGTTGGGAGCAGCGACCCAGCAGCCATACTTCCCTCTCATTTTTTGTAACCGGTGTAACGTTAGCATGACAACATGGTGAAATTATAAAGCTAACGTTAGCTAGCTAAATAGCTAGCCGCTCAATTATTTAAATGACTCCCGGCTGTAGTCTGCTAGCGGTTGGGAGCAGCGACCCAGCAGCCATACTTCCCTCTCATTTTTTGTAACCGGTGTAACGTTAGCATGACAACATGGTGAAATTATAAAGCTAACGTTAGCTAGCTAAATAGCTAGCCGCTCAATTATTTAAATGACTCCCGGCTGTAGTCTGCTAGCGGTTGGGAGCAGTGACCCACCAGCCATACTTTCCTCTCGTTTTCTGTAACCAGTGTAACGTCAGCATGAATAAATGGGGGGTTTAGCAAGCTAACGTTAGCTAGCTAAATAGCTATCCACTAAATGACTTAAACAACTTCATGTTTCATCTACACGCTCTTGTCTCAGCGTAGGTAAGCACCTTGCGATCGACCAGTAATGTCATTAACGCTGATTCACCAAATGTTGGAATGTGCCGTTAGCTTAATTTCCCCAATTTGGTAAGAAATGCCAATATCAACAGCAGCATTGGTGTTTTATCACAGTACATGATTCAGTTAAGAGCTTAAAAAACATGTTGTTGTGCAGTTAGTTTTTAAAGCAATAATATTGGACCACATTTTAAACATATTCTGATCTCCAAATATGAGGCTCCTGGGTTAACCTCTGATGGTGAATGTGACATTATTTAAAAAATAAAGTGTCCCCAGGCAGCGGGAAGCCAGGCACATACCACAAATGTTCTGCTGTTTTGCTGTGAAGTAAAAAAGGCACATCGTTTGGAGTTTGATGAATCAACTTCCTTTCCCAGCGCTCCTCTCCCACCCACCACACACAGCTATGAATTATACTTGACACTTCTCCCCACATAATTCCTCTCCAGATGGCACCCTGCCCAACTTTTTGAAAGTAACAAATAAAAAAACAAACTCTTGAGCAGAATTGGTAAAGAGTGAGCAGCAATATAGAAGATGACTTTGCATAATTAGTTTTCTCTGACCCCCCTGAAACAACAGGCTATTATCCTCCCGGCAGTTTGCACCGATGCTGCCTCCCCTCGATTTGCAACTTAATCACCAGCCAGAGCTCAAAGCCCTCCGTTGAGCTAAAGAAGAAAAAAAAAGAAGCTCTCAGTATTCATGGACAGTCGACCCAACATCTTCATCATGGAGATAATGTGCTTCATGTTTATTCCGCCCAGCGCTAAACCCCGTTTGATGATAGATTTATCACCATCATGTTCTCGCACTGCTTCTTTCAGAGGCCTCATTTCATCATCGTAAAAGCGGGAGCAAATCGCTTTTGCTAGTAAACACAGAAAGCATCTGACTGACCACACACACGCAGTACTATGCATGAACATGCTTATTATGCCCCCGAAACATTCACTGCGAAGAAAAGGCACAGACGTAGACGTGTCTCCAACAATGGCCGCCTTCATTTTCTCATCCCCAGATGACTTCAATCATTCAGGGTTTTTTTTTTTGCACTTCATGTTCATAAAAGACTTTCTTACAATACAGAAGGGGCTCTAATTACTGTACACTGAGAATGTGTCATTAGGCGTCACTGCATTGTAGTAAGCCTGTGTGCAGGCATTGAGAGAGTAGATGTGTCAATCCACTCAATAACTGTTACGGGGGGGGGGGGGGGCACTCTTGATTCATTTGACATGCAAATTAAATAAGAAGTACTAGCTGCCGACACTGAATTCACCAGAGATCCCAATCTGCAATTCCAAGATGGTAATAGAACCAATATCTGAACATATACCGCTATTAGTCTGGGGACAAAACTGTAATTTGATGTGATTTCCCGCGTGGCACTCCCACTTGTATCTCTCGTTGAAGAATATAAATGGGGATCCTCTGATAGGGTCATGTATGGGGTGGAATGTCTCCCTGATGGTGTCTGCTTTGGCTGCACATCTGGACCTTGATACTAAACACAGTTAAATCCAGGTGATTCGATTGCTTGGGTAAGAGTTGCATTGAAGCTGTATGTGTTCACATTCTGTGTATGTGTGTGTGTAAATGAAAATATGTGATTCAGGAAAATGTTCACATAATGTCTGTGATATCACCCTTTGTTGATTTCCTCAGATGAATTAAAGGCAGGAAATCCTGTTGACATTTGTAGGTTAATCTCAAGAAGACAAAATGGCTTATTGCGGTGCTGAAGCATTAGATGCTAAACAGATGAGGTCAATATGCAAACGTGTGCTGTAAATATTCACTAATACACAATCAAATGTAAGGTCTTTGAATTGGATGAGCTATTATAGAAAACAAACCGTTATCTGCAACATAAGGCGTATAATGAATATTATATATTATAGTTAGTAAATGTGGGTGAGTCTGGGACAGTAACAGTTTTTCACACAGGATGTTGGACCATAAAATGGACCATTCTGCATAATGCGTATACTTTTACTATTGTACTCTGAAGTACAATTTGATGCTAAAACCTTCGTACATTTACCTATGTTACCTTTTGAATGCAGGTATTTTACTTGTAACAGTATTTCTACACTGCGCTCTAGTAAATAATTTAATCAGAAACACATTTGTTGTATAAATATCGATAGCGATGACGCTGCAAAAAAAAAGTCAAACTCACAAAGCATGGTAAACGAGACGCGGCCTGTGTGTTTCGGGGCGGTTTGGGTAGGTTGACGACAGTCCCCGCCCTGGAAACTGTGGCGGGACAAACTAGACTTTGGTGAGTCTAGGTCATTATTGGGAATCACTGAGGGCTGCAGGGCTGAGCCTCAGTGTGAGCTTTGGGATGTTTCAGATCCATGAAGCCACCCACCTTCACCCGGTAACACACAAGTGTGCATTGAAAGCTTGCAACCAAAATGTGTCCAGTGTCGGTTTACAAAAAGTGTCTCGTCTTCACACCTCAATTTCGCGAGCACAGAGAACGCTCCACATGTGAACATAAAAGAGTCCCGGTAACCATGGAAACTCTCCCACTGCTGGCAGAGGAGACAGTGACAGAGCAGAGAAGGCCACGGGCTGATTTGCGCCGCGTATTAGGAATGAATGATTCATGGACAAATAAATCACACATTTCTTATTCATAAAGCATGTGTTTATTACAATGCGGGACACTTGTCTTTTCTTCCATGCAGGACGAATAGTCCCAAAAAAAAAAGCGTGACTGTTCCGGACACATCGTGAGCTTTGGTCACCCTCACGGTTTCTATATGTTTGAAGGCTGGCTCACACTTATTCCGTCATGCTATCTTGGCAGCTAATGGAACAAAGAAGACTCGGGGAATAGAGGGACAACCTGAGACACCAGTCACTCAGTCAAACTGGTCCAGAAACCCATTTCTTAATCTATACTAACCACCTTAATAACGCACACATTAGGTGCAGTAATCCCTGTTTATTGTCGGGGAAAAAGAAATATTGAAACTTGTCGTGATAATGTAAAAGCCATTGTGGTGATACTGGTTTCCAACTGGCATGTACACATATACCATTGACGTATGTATAAAAGGAGAGATAATGTTATTTATCCCATTAAAACTGCCCTGAATGGGACTAAGTCAAATCATGTGCTGTGTCCCATCAAGCAGCCTCACCGGCCCCTCCTTGGGCTCATTGCAGCTCTTTAGCATGGAGCGCCTCTCTGCTCAGACTCTCTCTAAGGCCTCACCGGGGAGCCCTCCCTCAGACAACACCGTACAGCTGCCAAGATAAAGTCGGAGGCACGACAATAAAAGACACAAGCTATTTAGGGCCGACTTATCTCCAAGCGTCGCTGAAGCCTCGGTTTACCAGATAAAGTGATGTTACCTATAGCGACGGCGGGTGATACGGAGTAAAGTGTCACTTCTATCTGTGGGGTATTTATGCAAAGCGCACAGCTGACCAGGTAAATTAAACATCGATGTCATAGAATTAAGCGAATGCAGCGGCATTGAATCCAAAAAGCAATCTGACAGCCGTTCTATACGAAATATAGAAATCACATTTCTCCTCATAAGTTATCAATCTGCAGGTCCAAAGCTCTGAATCGTTTGTGCAGCGTTTGAGAAAAAAAGATTTCCTTCCCCAAATCGATGCAACGTTTTAGCCTAATTAAAACTGACATTTGATTGAGCGGTTCACAAACTTCCCACAATACGTTCTAATTTGTAAAGAAATGCATTTGAAAACGGATGGTCAGCCGTGACGGATTACCTGCTGAGAACCCTTTTTTTATTTGCGACGATTTAAAGATGAATGCACACACGGCAGATATTCCATGAGTGTTGTCATAAATCATCGGCGGGGAAAGTCCCGTAAAAATAATCAGCACATTGGGGAATAAATGTGGCCTGATCAATGTATGCAGAGCTGGTGTGCGTGAAGTCACCCCGGGGTTACTGCATATGTAACCAGCTGTGAATCCCCGGGCTCGTACTCTGCGAATCGAGAAAGGAAAATAAGTTTGCCTTGTTAGTTGCGGATGATTTGATTAACGGCCACCCTTCCCGGCGTGCCTCTCCCATGATGCATGTCAACCTGGAGGGGATACTTGCCTGTCTCATAACGCCTTGCTTAGAAAATGGTAGGTGTGTGCTGAACTCATATTTACATTAGCATACTAACAAGCACCGTTGCTGTGCCGAGGACGGCCGCAAATAGTGAGGCAGGACGTGCTTTTCTTCTTCTTCTTTTTCCTGAATCCTGGAGATGATGTTAATGATTAGCGTTCCGCATATGGCACATTGATAAACTGACTTCATGCCATTAATCAGCAGCGGAGGGAAATGGGTAGAGTCTTGGGACTGAGCTGTGATTGACAGGCTAATTTAGAGAGAGGAACAGCGTTTTCCCGCTTATGAATATGGCTCCGCTCACAGCCGCTTATCGGCCCCTCGGGCGCGGGGACCACAGGTTTGTGCGGTGGCATCAGTTTTGGCGGGAATACATATTCGTGGGAGGATCAGGTTTTGTGCGGTGGACAAAGGCGACGGAAGAGCCCACGTCCAAAGACGTTGGGTCAGTGGCTGGTGCAGGCCGACTGGCACGCTACAAGCATGCAAAGTTATTTGCATAGGGAAGGGATTATTGCGGCTATGATTGCCGACATAAAAACTGATCGTGCTGTGTGATTATCTCACTCTCTCGCCTCGTCCTCCTCTTGCAGCAGGAGGGCGGAGATGGCATTGGACGTCGGCCTTGCCCTCGGTCTCAAAATATCTTATGTGCGTAGCCTCCCCATTGAATTTCTTCCGAGGGCAATTCTTCTATTCTATTAGCATCTCATCTGGCCTTACACATTGGATTTTCTCACTTTTCATTTGCGTGTCAGGCAGCGCTTCTGCTTGAATAGCAGAATAATCCAATCAGCGGGGAGCGCCTCAGACCCGAGACATCTGACCTCTGCTGAGGGATCCTGTCAAAGTGCTTCTTATTTCAGATAATAATTCTCCCGCATTGTTTGTCGAGCCTCAATTTCTGCTGTGTGCTACAAGCCAATTTGTTTTTTCATTAGCGATGTGTGACACTGGGGAATGTTCATGGAATATTCATTGTAAGAGGGATATTCAAGTCAAATTAACACCTGAAGGTGGAGAATGCATACGCGATGTTTGTCTGCACACACATGTGTTCGCCGTCATAAACTTCTTTCTCTTTATTATCTCCAACAGGAGGATCACGCGTGTGAGTCAGCTCTGTGTCTGTCCACAGATACTTTGGCATTGTGCTGCAGCACACTGCATCCTATTTTGGGTTGCTAGTTATGGCTGTTTGCGTAAGGACCTTGTGGTTGCAATGACTCACACTAACACCTTTTTTATTGACACCTCACTCACTACTTGAAACCGGCGCCCGGCCGGTAGGGGCCTCTAGTACATCTACAACCTCCTATCTGCCACTCACATCTTAAATTATACTATATCTGTATGTATTTAGCTCTTCTCTATAGCCTTTACTGATAAGTATTTATTCGGTGTAATTGTATTTGCTTAAATAAGGATTTCATCATAGAGAATCATGCAACTGTTTTTTAATGGTCTTTAATGAATTCAGCAGTAATGTGGCTACTTCAAATGTGCATTGTTTCACAGTCGTACACTTGTAACACTGCACACTCATGTTGTCACACAAAACATTTTATTTGTTTTTGTCAGGATGTGAGTCATAGTCAGGTTTGACCATTTTAAGGTGGTCAAAATGCAACCCAACAGATACAGATATTGTTTTTGAACCGTGAAAAGAACCATCTAATATTGACTTCAACTGCATTCAAACACACACAGAGACTGTTCTTTATCTAGCTGTCGTGCAAATTCGGCTCCCCCACAGTTCATTTACCAAATTATCATAATGAGTCCTCTGCTCAGTCCACGGAGTCCAAAAATAAAGTCTAAAGCTCAGCAGAAAGATATACTCCGTGGAGGCCCTTTAGTCCACACAAAAAGTTGCAATCAAAAGTACAAGATTAGCCTATTGCAATTTCCACAAAACCAGACACAACCTGGGAAAATAAATAGATAACTACAAAAAGAATAAGCACATGAGGAGCAAGGGATGACCAGGAGCCCAAATGAAGAAAACAGAGTCTATTTCTTACAATTGTAAGAAGACCAAATGATCCTGTCACCTTCCACTCACTTCAAAGGTCAGTTTCTGAGTGTCCACAGTCAAACAGTAATACCAATGTGGGGGCCAGAGGTGTCCATATTGCATCATGTGACAACTTGAGGTTCCAAGATGTAATCTCAGGGAACCCTCTTGTCTTGGCAATTGGTTTGGCTCCATTGACAGAATAGCCAACGGCTGTCTACTTTTGTTTGCCTTGCTGTTGTCTTCCACAGTCTCCTGCTGTGAGGCCAATCACCTAACCTGTCCACAGAGGGAGAATGTAGACTTTGTGCCTGCTACCGGGTGGCAACCTCTGGTTCTGCGGGAGTGAAATCAATGCGGAAGTATCTTAAGACTTGCATTCTTTTCTACTGGCCATCTGGTTGCAAAAAGAAGACCAATTGTATGGAAGTCTTATGAGAAAATGACTCTACTTCTCACTTGATTTATTCCCTCAGTAAACATTGTGAACATGAGTTTATGGTCTCATTCCCTGGTTTAAAATCTTTTTCAATACAGAATGATCATTTCGTAAATTAAGGTCCATTTAGAGTGAAACAGACCATAAAGAGGAGTAGGCTTAAAAAATCAACATGGTGACGGATGTAATCCAAGATGGTGACGGCGAAATCGGCAAACTCTAGGCTTTCAAAAACGGCAGTCCACAAACCGATGGGTGATGTCACGATGACTACGTCCACTTCTTAGACACAGTCTATGTCTGTTGCCAAGCAGTGAGTCTTACCTTTCCAAAAAAGACGTGCAGCAATGACTTATAGAAAAATGACTTGCAATCAAACATATAACACTTTGTCGGCTATTTCAAATGGCAATGAGTCTGGAGTAAGCGGGCATAAGATCTTGGTACTTAACTTGAGTAATTGTATGTAATTCCTCTGGAAACAGGACGTTGGGGCATTACGTAATGCAGGAGCAGTGGTGTAAGAGTGTAAAACAATGGGATACATGTAGACAAATGCACTTCAGGACACCCGATACTGACGGAGGAAGGGCCGACGGTGTGGGCGCCATGTAGTGATGAGTTTGTGTGTAGGGTAGACAACAGGCTGATAGCATGGCCTCTGTATTAAGTTACACTCCTGAGCTATAAGCAGTTACGTCCCACCTCTGCAACGAGCAGGTACTTCAAAGTCGTGTTTGCAAACCTTTGACGCGGAACCGTAGAGGTTCAGCGCCTTTTGATCGTTAGAATCACATTATGCTTGTGAAACATTATTTAGAGGGGGGGGGGGGGGCTGTTTATTAGCCAAAACAAAGGAATCTTACGGGCCTCGCCGCTGCAAATTGACGTCCTCTGTTGTTAAGTCACAGTATGCTTGTATGCAAAATATTATGCAAGCGGCCCAAGAAACGGCGGAATAGTAATGAGGTGTCATTTTTTTTGGACCGGTGAGGACACACAGCAGAAAAGGCTAATGAGAGGAACATGATAAGTTATGGTTTGATGGGGTTTTCCGCCCCCCACAGCGCTCGCAGTGTAAATCTTATTTACCAGTGTTCTCCAGATGCGTGCACATCTTTTGCTTTGAACCTGCAGTATACTTGTCATGCCTACAGTGTGTTCAGCCTGCTATCACACGACATGTCCCATCTGTTACATGCGCTCGGTCCTGTTTTGCGGTGTCCTTCGTGTCAATCCGTTTTTCTGTAGCCGCCTCGTAATGTGTGGGCAACAACCGCTTTCCCTTGTTTTGTGTGCGACAAAATTAAAACAATTCAGGTCCTGCCAGAGGAAACGGTGTCAAAGACGTACGACTGAGGGGAGAGACGGAGGCAGAGCGAGCAATATTCATAGGGCGCAGCATCACTCACTCGCATGTGGGGATCGTCTGCCATGGCAACATAATCCTCATCGAAGGCCTTCAGGTTTTTTGTGAAAGAACACGGAGCCTGAATCTTTCATTAAACGAAGGCTTATTTCATTATTTAGAAGGTGTTATTTTCTGCCTCAGTTCACAGGCTAAACGCCAACTGGCAACTCCAAGGCCTTTGTAAATGAGTCAGATTCTGGTCCCATCTGCCCCGCTGGTTCCGTCACTCTCCCCCCCTGCGAGTGGGCGGCCGAACTGGATAATGCAGTCAGCCCGCGAGACCCAGACGGTCTTCCGCTGCGTCATCTGTCTTCCCCGCTAAGCATCCCACTCACCTGTGCCAAAGCCGCGGTCTCAGCAACATGCCTCCCAGCCACAGGTAGAGTCCTTTTTAATTGGAGTGCTTCTGCTGCTATATTAGGCTTAGTGTTATCAGGAAATTGTTATTTTACATATGGCTCTCACGGAGAAGTGGCCTCTGGAGAAGGTTTTTTTTTTTTTTTTCTTTCGGTGCGAACGCAATTGTATTCCTCCCTTCCGTTTTGGCTCGAGTAGTGATGTAAATAATGAATGATATTAAGATGATTTTACTGTACTATCTGTCATCGGTGATTAGCAGGACGACGTGAAAACGGCCTGAAATATCACTTAAGAGGACATTTTTATATTTGTAGGTATAGACGGCGCTACGAGGAACAACAAAAGCACCAAAGCATATCGGTACACCTGCCGGTCGGAATCGGCATGCCAGACACATGTTGGCGGTGTTTTTGTAACTACTCTCACTGCCTGAAGGATGGACAAAGGTCGACATGTGCTTTTTGAACCCGACCGGTCAGCTAGCAACCCCTCACTGCTCCAAAAGCATTGGCATCAATTTTCCAAACAGGCGTTATTTGGATAAACTGCTCACATATTGGGAAATCCGAATGTTTGCGTCTTGCCTGAAAAATCATTACAACTTAGTAAAAACACATTTTGGTTGATAAGTAAATGATGATGAAGCTAGCGACGCCTAGCAAAGTAATCTCACTTCCACTTTGTAACCGCTTCCACTAATAGCCGACATCCAGCCAGGATCATCGAAGGGCTTTCAGAGTCAGATAGTAGACAATTATCTCAAAAATGTAGAAATTTGACTTCGAGAGAAGAGCACCAGGACCACTGATACACATATTTAATACTTATACTCCAACATATACAGTATATATACTGTCATCACCAAGCTGCTGGGGTGACGTGTTATCTGCGGCTCACAGTAATGTCTGTCATAATCTTTGGTAGCTGTATGATATACATTCACTGATCTGGTTAAAGTTTCCCACATTGTACTCGTCTGTTACTGCATGTACTTTTATAAGGAATTACTGCATATTGACAGTAAGCACATAACAAAGTGATTCAGATTCCGAATGATGTTTTTGGGGGTTTTTTTATGAGCCATGCAGCGAGCCTTGTCCTCTCCCAGTGACACGAGAGGCATGCGTAATAATCATGTCATGTACTTCTGGATTTTGGTGGGCCTTGGGAATGAATGGTTGCAGTTTCATAGACTGTCAAATAGAGAGCATCATTACACACAGCTCCGACTGCCGAGGGATCATTTGAATAATGTCGTTGGTTACGTTATTATCTGTCCCATTCATTATTGGCTGGTCGAGTGGTTCTGTTGCTATTACAGAGGGATAACACTCCACTGTATGGAACCTTTCATTTGCTGAGCTCCGAGGAGGAAACCATTATCTGCGGCGCAGAAATCCTCTCTCCTTAGAAAGTCTTTAGCTTCATAACAAACAAAAAAAAAACTGGCTTTTTTTTTTTTTTTTTAAACTTAATTTTCCAAATGACTTGAGTAAATAAATGCTGAGGAACGAAGCCGCTTCCATTGCTACTTATTGGGGGGATTTGTGTAGCTTTGAGCGCTAAACAGGAAACAAAGCCAGGGAAAATAAAAGAGAGAGTGCCAGCCCATAACATAACATCTGTTGACATCGGCCCGTTAAGTGAAATACGACCATGGTGTACGCTTCCATTAAAAAAAATACACCGTTTTTTTTTGTGGACCAATCTGCTAATCGACAGAGACATTTTCATGGCATGATGGGAATCTCTGAATTTAATTAGAAGATTTGGCACCCACCGGTCTTGTTTCCCCAGCGAGCAATGTGTTCCCTTTTTACAGCGAAGCATAAAATAATTCCCCACTTTGCCAGATGTCCTGTTGTCTGGAGCCGCGAGTTTATTATCCTTTGAGAGCGTAAGGGGATAGTCCGACTCGCAAAATCCTCCGTCATCTATATTCCCCACAAATGACATCCCTGATATTGGAGGAATGTCAAAATGAATGTGTAGAGGTGAAAGATACCTCCACTTATAATTTTATTTTTTTGTGTGATACCTTATCGATCGCCTCCACTGCCAATGAGTAAGGGGGGGGGGCAAGGCCAAGGCCCCCTGGATTTGGTGTTATCTTCACTTTATTCAGCTCAAGGTCAATACTGTATGGATATCACCACTTGATCCATTATATAAATGGAAGTCTTACACAAGCAGTCGCTGGTGGTGAAATGCGTTCTAAGATTGGTGTCAATATTGTCATGAATTACCTCCACACAGGTCTGCAGTGGTGTTCAGAATGGAAAATTAAGTCACGGTGAGGGGGGGATCATTGAATAAATAAAAGGTGGCATGTTGTGTGTGATATAGAAATAAAAAAAAAGAAAAACATGGTGACTTAGAATATTAATTCTCTCATCCATTATTCATGCTATAGTGTGTATCGTGAAGGGAATCTCGAGGCTCATACGACTAACAATGCAGTGCCACCGGCGATACAATCGGAGACCATGACTTTTAACTTCCTGCGGTTGTCAGGAACCGAAATTCAGACCTTTTGAGTTCGGAGGCTTCTTTTATTTGAGGAAATCCAATCGGAACAACCCCCGAGCAGATCGATTGTTACACCTCGTTCAGCACTTTTCCACAATACCTGGTGCAGCGGAGTCAAAGAGAAATGGTTGTGCGAAATTAAAACAAATTGAATTTGTGGCCTAAACGAAGCAATTTGACACACCATTAACTTCAAAACCAACTGTTTGGTTCCAACATACTGCTAATGTTTCTTCAAGGCACCAGATGTGAATTCTTTTCATGTTTTTTTCAAATGGATACGAGCGCCGAGAGCCGCATAAATCATCAACATGCAGCATGCTGCATTGGTATATTACAGTTCAAACGTGCATTGGCCAATAGGTTATGCAACCAGGGCTTTTTTTTTTAAGGTTTTACTTCCAATGCTTTGCTAAAATCCTCTGTGTGTATTAGTTTGTTTCCCACTGGCTTTTTTTTCTCCGGGAGTAATCAGAAGTAACGCCGCAAAGAAAAAGAATCAGCAGTTTAATTAGAGTAATTAAGAGAGCGCAGGACTGGCAGTGTTTTGGATGCAATGAACCACTAAGCGCAGTCCCTGGGTGGTAATTAGATGTATACACTACCAGCCTGAGCTTTGTTCAAGGTTCTGCTACACTGGCGGCCTTGGATCGGGTGTGACTGGTGTGTGTGTGTATGTGTGTGCGTAATTGACATAATTGGTTGTAGAAACAAAAACATGATCTCAACCTGAGATAGTTTTGTAATTTAGCATCTTGGGAAATGAACAGGTATGCAGCGCTCGTGTTCGAAATTCACTCCTGCAATTACCGCAGCACGCCTGAAACGGAGTGACAACAGCGGTTAACAGTGTGAAGGGTTCAATGGCGGAATGGAACTATGCAGCCTACATTTACAAGTTCCATGTACTTGTACTTGAGTATTTGCATTTGTAATATAATTGTAAGTTATACTTCTACTCCACATCTCAGAGGGAAGTGTTGTACTTTTATTCTGGGAAATAAACTCTGAATTTCTCAGTAAAAGTTTTACATTTCTAAAAAGAAAAAATTTGATGTTCCGCACCGTTACTGCGGTAACGTAAGCCACCGAGTACAAACTATATTATATTGAAGCGGACTCTCCGTGGGCACGGCCTCTTCCAAGCGTCATAGTGTGACTACGGTAACGCCGTGTGTTCGGAGTGAGGGTTGGTTTCTGGTGTAAGCTAGTCAAAGATAGGAGTTGTTTGTCTCTACGTTCCTGTAACTTTGACAATATTACTAAAAAGAGTACAAAATGAACATGACGGAAATAAATGTGTATGCATCTTTAAGGACATTCACCTTGCTCAAAGGCCATCCTTACCGTAATTACACTACTGTAGGAGCAACACAATCCAGATGGCTGGCGTTACCACGGTTTAACACTCCACTATTTTTGTTGTCAAAAATGTATGACTTTATAATAATAAATAATGTAATATATTATATATTATAAATAATAATCTCACAAAAAGAGATGTATAGATGTACAGTATATATGCAGAAAATAACTTGCAGAATATATTTTAGATCATTTTATAAATGCAAAACTGGGAATCCTGCCTGCACAGGAAAGGGTTAATCGGAAGGCGGCACTAATTTCCAAATGAATGTAATTAAATGGTATATTTAAAGCCAAGGCTGGGTAATATGCATCATGCTCATTGCCCACAAATTGTAAGACTGCTCTCATGTCACATTTGCTTTACTTTTTTTTGTTTTTTTTTCAGACGAAGAGAATGAACTCGAGTTACTAAGAGACCATTTTTCGAGTATGTAATGCATTTTCCAGCTTGTTCTCGATCAAGGTCGAATTAATTTGCACATAACTCAAGGGTTGCTAATCTTTTTTTATTTATTTTTTGTGCAAAACAAACCTCTGATTAGAAGATGTTGCCAACTTACATATAATGAGGATTTCATTAAAAAGCGATGAAACAATGAAAATCTGTCTTCTTTGAGCCGGACAGGCCCCCGTGGCTCTGCGGCGTGCTTTAATAGCAGCTTTCACCGGACTGTGTTCTTAAATATTACCTTGAGAAATCTCTTTAACACCCACTTAATTATCATCACATTCCCCACGGGGGGGGGGGGGGGGGGGGGTGATACAGCGGAATACTGGACTTGCTTTCAGACCGGCCCCTCGTCTGCTCAACACGTGGACGATCGCGATGCATCGGAGAGATACTGTAATTAATCATTTACATACTCCATGTGGCACCTGATAGGTCACCCTGCCGCGCCGCTTCTCCAGTGCTCCTCTCATTAAAATGCTAATCCAACTCCTGACCCAACCCCGCTGCTGTGGGAGACGATCCTCATAATGACTCCCTACCTCAGGCTCCCCCCCCCCCCCCCCCTTAAGACCTCCGATGGTGGATGGAGGCGCCACCGGCCGAAAAACAGGGAACTTCTCCGCTCGGCAGCCGAGCCGATGTTCATTTATTCCTGTGCGTGCTGCTGTGGGAAAAAAAACAAAAAACGCAGCGCTCATTAACCAAATGTGTGGTGTTTTTTTAAATAGCTTTTTTCCCCCCACGCTTCACCTAGTTTACATACAAGATAGGTGACTGATATTAATTGAGGAGGTGAAAGCTCAGACATGATGAAGTGCTGGAGGCTCGTCAGTCCGTCACAGCACAATAACAGGCTGCCTCCCAGTCAAACTGTCATGAGGGAAAATTCACAAGACTCTCCACGACGAGGCTCATAAAGCAGCACAGAGCACAAAAGCAAAGGAGGAAGCCTAACAATTGATTTCCGGTATTGTCTGCCATGTGGTGCAAGCACCGTGGTAGTAAATCATATATGATCTGTTACAAATCTGACCTCTTTCTGTATGTTAATGTTTTCCCACTTGACACAAACGCACCCTGAAGCATTGAGAGCCTCTCAGTCTGGAAATGGTTCTGAAACACTTCTCCCCCTACAGCTGATGGATATGAAAGTGCATCGAGATAATGGAGCGCTTATTTTGACTAAGCGCTGCCAGTAAACAGGGCACATGCGAGCACACATGAATGGGTGGCCGCGCGGCAAGCCAATGCGCACCGGCATCACAATGCCAGAGGACGGCCTCCGACTGGTAAGGAGGCGGCTGTATGGACTAAAAAATATGCACACGCGCTCTCACGGCTCAGCGCGTGCCGGTGACCCGGGGATCGCGGTGTGGCGCTTCTTCAAAGTCAAATTTGGATATATGTAAATGCTGCATTTTAAAACAAAAATGCATGGACCGCAAACGACTTAATTGACGTCATGTTGCTGTTGCAGCGTGCAGTCAGAGCGGTCAGATGTCCAAATGCGTTCCCTTGACACTCGGGGAGCCTCTCAAATTCTCATTGGTGCACGGTTGGATGAGAAGATCCATATTGCTCTCATGTCCGTCCATTAGATATAAGAGTGCAGTCAACAGACGGTTAGCTTAGCCTAAAGCTAGCCTCCACATCTCACCAATCAACACGTTATATCTTGTTTAATTAATGTGCAAATCTAATTGTGAAACACCTGCTTGCAATATATCGCCTGGAGGAACTTCCTGGAGTTTTCTCCAGTTGCCTGGCAACTGGTCCGCCACATAACCCCCCCCCCCACATAAAACTCTGAATGTTGGTTTAAGACTTTGCTTTTTGTACAGATTAAAAAAATGAGCTGTAATGTTTTAATCACTCTATATCTGACACTGATAGTTTCATGTTGGTATTGTAGGCTATAAGTAAAATATGCCTAATTGCTTGTTAAACTGCGTTTGCTGCCAGAATAAGGATGCCAGTATCATGGTCACCAATGACTGATGGACATGATGTGTAACGATGAGTGACAGAGTGACGGCTGCCACTGATGACACGGGCCGAGGGGAACTGATAAATGCTCTGGTAACGTCATGTCGAGTTGAATATCGTGTCCAGCTTCTTTTAAACACGACTGTGTTTACTTTTATGACGGCGCCTTTAAACATTATATCTCTGAACTTAGTAAATTCCCAATTCTTGAAGCTACATTTTCACTTGTATTATTTAAAAGTGTTCTAAATGTGATTATTCACAGATGTCTGTTTCAAGTAACTGCTATCAGAATACATTATGTCGAGTTAAAGCAGATAAGATAATGCATAGGGCCTCAAACTGTCTTTTAGTATGCGTATACTACCCAAGTCTGCATATGAGCATTTATAAACACGCTTGGTCTTTGTTGCTGTTATTGTAGTAATAGTAATTGTAGTAATAGTGTGTAATTGAAATTGTACATGGTAAAAATAGGGGTTGAGCTGTCTTTTAGACTAGACACACAACTACTGGAGGAAACCCAGACGGCAGGATAGTAATTATTACATTTCTCTGTATTTCCGCCTCATAAAGCCTCTGAAGACTCACTGCAGTGTCGTAGCAGACAGCATGAATCAAAACACATCATTATTTGCCAAGTCATGAATGTGCGTGAATTGTAATGACAGCGGTCCAGATTACTGAAACAACACATAGGTGTAGGCATTAGCAGCTAATCCCGACAGACGCTACCGTATCATCCCATATGCGGAGCATAAACGACCGAGAATCAGGGCAAAGCGGTGCCACGCGGGAAGAGCGTCTCACCACTGTGCCCTTTCAAAAGTAGAATACGAGAACACTCGAGGAATTAGTGCAAAAGTCATAAAATAATCATGCAAAAACTCGTCATGTCTTAATTGAGCCACAAAGCTGAAGCTCTCTCTTTTTTTTTTTTTGCACTAGCGAAAGCTCTGCTTTTGTCTTGGGTTTAAAAATAGACTTTCGTTAATACTGTCCATGACAATATTAATCACGTCAAACCTCCGACAGAGCGGAGGAGAGGACTGAAGCGGCCTGCCGTGTTCAGAAAACACATTCTACTGTAGCGCCTCGTCGATAAAGCCCCGCTCTCTCCAGCAAACAAATGGCTGCAATAACTCCAGGCCTCAAACACAATAGGTTCTTTCCGAGGGAGAGGAATCAAATAAATGGAACAAACTGGCTGGAAGTGATACGTCACTATATTAGAAGCCTCTGTGCCAATATTAGATGCTACTATGCCCGCTATAGCCTCGGGGTCGGGTTTAGACAGGGTCGGGGTTAACTGTGCCTCTGCGTCACATTGAGATACGGCTTCGTAGAGACAGACGAACCAAAAATAGGCTGGTGGAAGAAAAGAAAAAAAATCAAAAGTATAATTTCAAGCATCCACAAGGTACAAATCTGAATGGATCAAATTAGAAACCTAAGCCAGAGCAGCACAAAAGAAAGAATCAATAACACAGATGTCAGGATAGACCAAAGCGGATCCAAAAATCCCCCCCATCCCCCGTCTCCCATGGAAGGAATCAGTATTTATCATTGTCCTCTGCGGCAACTTACTTATCGTCCTCCTAACTTTAGCAGGACTGACGGTGCGGCTGTGATTTATCACTGGTCAGCAGAGAGGCTACTGATCCCTGAAAGAGGTTTGCGTTTATGCATTATTCAAAACTTTATTATTTTTTTGTTCAATCTGCCACTTTAGGATTAGGGATGTGTGTGTGTGTGCCTGCGCTCAGTTCCTCTTTCCAAAGGCTTGCGGACAAATGTGCTTTCCACTTAGTTTGAAGGTTTTTTTATTGTGTACGAGTCGATGAAGCCATGTGGAGACGCCGGTGAAACCCGAGAATTATCTTCAACAACAAATGAATGTATTTGTTTTCACATCACATCAGCCTGTAGACATTGTGTAGACATTGTATTTGTCCCAAGTTAGGAACAGAATTCACTGTGCAAACGTACTTCTAGCGACTGCAGTGACTCCTGTCTCGACGCATCCCGAGTTTCCAGGCCGGCCGTCCTCTCCGATCGCTCCGGTAGTGTTAACAGCTGGAACAAGAGCGAGCCCAATCGATCAGGTCGTGTTATGAGAGGCGTCAGCCGGGTCGCCATAGAGTGAGAGGAGCCATGTGTTAATAAGGTGAGTAATTAAAGGGGGGTAGGGGGGATATTGAAGCCCGCTGACCCCTCTGGCCCCGAGCGGGGGGGGTGTGGGAGGGGGGGGTCAGAGAGAGACGGTCATGGAGCCGAATTACTCTGAGAAGACTCAGATGAGCCCATTCTTCACGCTCCCTCTGCCCTACATCTCTCCTTAGACCTGTACGGATTGATGCAATTACTGTTGTTTTTTAGTTTGTTTTTTTGTGCGGAAGAAAAGAAAATAACAGTATGATTTGATCCTATTACAAACTGGAGGAACTTGCACTTGCACTTCACTTGGATGGCGGAGTGTGTATTCGGTGTCAAGAGAAAACGGTATCATGAGGATAAAAAAGGACAGATGAGACGAGGAGGAACAGGACGCGGGACTTTGGCCAGCGCAGATGTCCACGAGAACCAGGGGAGCGCCCGCATCCGCTGCCAGGAAGACACACTGTGTCAGACATGGGACTTATGTAAGCTGGGTCAGCGTGCCCGTCCACCCTAATGTAAAGGGCGATGACTAACTGTGGGGAAAATGAATCATGGAATGGAGATAAATAAATGTGGCTAATTTTAGATTTTTCTATTTTGGAGGATGCCATGATCGACAGTGGGGAAAGCGGCAACACAATACTAGAATAGAGCGTTTGTTTGCATCGCTGTTGTTTTTAGGATGATTGACTATTCTGACAAGAGCCGTTCAGTGCTGTCATTCACTGTAAAACCCGACTGGCACACGTCACGCGGGTCGAGGAGGGTTTCGGCGTCCGTGCAGTTGTTTTGTTGGCAACCTTTTCAAGGATTTTACTAAATGTTGGAGATTGGTCAATTGCCCCTTTGCGTTTTTCCAGTGGCCTCTTGAGTTCTGATGGGAGCAATGCTGTCCATGATCTGACTTACAATGGAGTTGAAATTGTCCATCTCATCAGATGATGACATGGTGGGCAGTGCGGTGCTTTGTGTGCTCATAAATAAACATATCAGAAGTACTGTTCTGAAATGGCAACATCCAGAAGAGCAATCATTGTTATATGAATTGAGCGATAACCAGGTAGAGGCTTTCTACGCTGTCCACTTCACCGTTTAAGTAGAGCAGCCCATTCTATTGCTTCTTGTGCAATGTAAACATTTTAAATTAGCAGGTGCGGTTTTTAATCAGATCTTTGTTGAAGTACAGTTCATGGTCTCAATCTCTAGTTTCAAGTCTTCTTCAATACAGCATGATGTTCTTTTAGTAAATGATGGTCCATTTAGAGTCAAACAGACCATAAAGCGGAGTATGCTTTAAGGCGGGGCGAGTTGTCAGTGTTTTTGGCTTAAGACTGTTTTCGGTTCATGAAATGTGATTTAAACATTTTGGTTGCCTAATAATTACACATTCAGAGTTTTGTTGTAGGCCTACTATAACCTCTTGTGTCACTTCTGGATGCAAAAAGCCAAGACGGCAATGGCCAAAATGCTGAAATCGAGGCGTCAAAAGGGCAGTCAATATACAATAATATACAGTTTATTGTTTTTTTTTTCACATGCAATGCCATTAACAAGGAAGGTTTTGTCAACTAAAGACGCGCTCTGCGCAGGCACCTCACCGATATCACTGGTGCCCGGTAGATGGGTACCACTGATAAGCACCTGCTGCAGAGCCCTACTGTCCTGCTCATCCAATGCCATTTTTTAATGTTTCCCTTCATGATGGAAGGACAATCTTACTGCCAGCCAGGCCCCTTGAGTGGTCTAGAGCAATCTGTCATGTCCAATTATCACAACGTGCGTCGCTACGCTACACGGTAATTCATGTAATCGCTGAAAACTAAACGGTAATTTGGAAAGACTGCTTTTCACTGGCAAAAAAATAACATTGTTATAATGTGTTATCAGACCACAGGCAGTGCCTTCTCATCTCTCGGTAAAAATGTAGACGTGAACAAATGAAAGCTATTTCTCCAGGTATTCATGTTTTGGCATTGCACTGAAACGTAGAAGCCAGAGAACCAAGAGGATCAATCCTCGGTTGCAGATAGCTTTGTTTCCCCGTCGACAGTGACGAATAGGATGAGGTAGGGCTCAATAATATAAAGTGCTGTATTGTTCAGGTGGCACCCGAGTGCGGTGATGAAATACATTTTATACGTTTCGTATTGATTCATTCTTAGCAACGCATTCATCAAGTTACTTTTGAAACATTGCAATTATAGTGAACCACCAGGAGTTTGTTGTTGTTATTTAATTAATAGGACCTTTTGCCTCACTTGCAATGCAATGTATTATGTAGTTTTCAGCAAAAATAAATCTCTCAAAAAACGCTTTATTCTTAAAACTTGCAAAATGTCAGTGGATTTTTTTCCTAAGAATAACTTTTACAAATTAATGACTCTATTACTTCAGGCCTTTTACTTCCACAAGGTGATTTGTAAGAGAAGCCAGAATGGAGGCCTCTCTGCATATCTTATCCCGCGGTCATCACCTGTATTACAGAACAGCACCATCCCCCCCCAATTAAAAGAGAGTGTAAACAGGAAAGCCTACCTACTCGGCTGTTCAAATTTGAACTTGGTAATCATGTCTCTGATGTGGTGATTGGCATGGAGTCACTCCAAACATGACAGGAGCTGTACTGAAAAGGAGCCAGAAAACACCTCTATGAACCCATTTGCTGTCCAGGAAAAGCTCCTCGCTTTATTGACGGATCCTCTTCAAATATTGGAGAGCTTAAATTAGAGAATATATAAAGGCATCTGGCGGCTCATCATTTTCTGCAGTTCTTGAAAGCACCGAGCCATAAGATCTGAATAATCATAAAATGTGTATGTTTTTGTATTGGTGTGCGTGTGCGTCTTAAATCTTACTCCCAATGCAGTAATGAAGAATGTCTCCAAGCCTCTGCTAAAATAAAATTACCACAGAGGAAATCTATGAATAACAAAATGTGAATACCCACATCCCCTCCACAATGTATGGCTCCATAAATTGTTAGTCGGAAAAAATGCATCAACACCTCGGTGCTGACACCACCATGAAATCAATGCAATGCAGATTCCCCACCCACGCTCAAACTATTTCTGTTAAAGGTGGATAATCCACACAATGGGCACGCAGCCAATTAGAGGTTGGATTTAAAAAGAAATACATGATCTAAGACAATGTTATTCCTCAATGGACCCTTTGCCCGTAGCGTACCAGGCTCTATCCGACTGTGCTCCATAGACTCTAATTTTCTTCATTTTCAGGCTGGCTTAGATTTTGAGGTAGTTGTGGTTAAATTGTGTAGTGATACTCGTTACCTGGAGAGGTTGGAAGGAGAAGTAAATGTTTCTAAAACGGCACGTTTCAAAGTAAAAACCTGCAGAGCTAACATTACTCTAACATTAAAATGAACTAGCGTGAGCACTTCTATGCTCTTTTCTCGATCTCCGGGTGATGTGGTGGTTCACTTTTACACTGTGACCTGTAATCTTTGGCTTCTGTTATGATCTTTTTAACTTGTTTTCACTGCTGGATCAGTTTGACATTCAAACGCACATTAGACTCTTCCGTCCGCTTCTCTCTGAGATTTCTTTTTAGTTTTTCCGTAAAAAAACGGATCATATTTATTCAGGGAGTGCCGTTAGTGACGGTGTGGGCTCCACAGTAGCTCTGACATCTTGCGAGAGGCGGGGCTCAGCGAAGGGTCAATTTTGGTGACACTTTTGGTGATGAGCGGTCACGGCTTGCACCAATTTTCCAGCAATCATACTTTAATGGTACTGGACTGACAGCTTGTCCCAAACATACATACAACGTGATACCTATTTGTCATTACAGTATATGCATTACAATTGGCAGCCGCAAGTAAATTACAACATATAATTGCTGCCTGCTGAGTCATTTATTGTTCGTTGATCAAGCCTGGAAACACATGTTGATCCTTGAGTATCAAGAAGTTTTCTTTTGGCTAATGTTGAAGCCACCCACACAATATATGTTGTCTGTAAATAATAGAAGAGGGCATTTCTCATCATTACTGTGTTTTACTTCACTGTATGAAGCGTCTGCCACTGTATCTGTAAACATAATTGAAATTCTGTGCGGCACAATATTTTTCCAGGAAAGATCTGTACGGTAGAGATACCAGATATTTCGGAAAAAAAAATTTCTAAAAGCTTTTGTGAAAGAGTTAGCGATTGAACTGCTGAAGGCACCCACCAGAAGGTAGCAAAATATGTGCCAAATAAATACAAAAGTTGGATATAATTAAAGTACAATGCATCAACGGGACCTAAAGCAGGAATTATGTTTCGTCTCTAATCCCTCCACACAACCATTCATCATGTGTCACCCGCGTCTGTCAGCGTGGTAGTAAGCTCACCGCGCTCCTCCTTGGGGCGTTGGAATCGATAGCGGCGGAAGCTAGGTGTCCAGATGGAGCAGCTGTTGGGGTTCTTCCCTGAGCCGAGTCGCTCTGACGCCACAAATGAAGCTGACGACGTCTTTGAACTTTACACAGTCAACACATCCCTCCTCGTTCCAGCTCTGCACAGTACCACTCCATCAAAACCCCCCCCACCCCCCCGTAAAGAGGGAGGCAGATCCTGCCAACACCAGGATCTGCCTCCCCCCCCAACCATGCATCTTCCTGGTTTTTTTAAAGATGAGAGGGACCGAGCTCACACCGGTAGACGCCTGCACGGCAGGTCCCTTTCCTCAAACATACCACACTCGTCTACACGCAGGGATGGCCTGAAACTGACACCGACCACGGGAGCCTCATAAATCTTTGTAGCAACTCGAGTGTCGGCCCTCTTTCTCTCCGCCTGTCTAGGCGAGGTGGCATACTCTTGAGAGCGCCATTCAGCATCTTAGGAGGTGCGGCACGTTGTCAAAGCCTAAGATGGGGGAATAGATGAAAGGCAAACAGGGCATGTATTTGAATATAACCTGTGTGAGGGCATTTAGAGAATTAACAGCTTAAGCAGCTCTGGAACCTCCTGTTTATATTTCCTACGCCTGTGCCCGTGACCCTGCATACCGCAGTGCAGCTTAGGCTGTTAACACGGACGGTTTTGCT
This sequence comes from Pholis gunnellus, assembly GCF_910591455.1. Lineage (NCBI taxonomy): Eukaryota > Metazoa > Chordata > Actinopteri > Perciformes > Pholidae > Pholis > Pholis gunnellus. The sequence goes on from NC_136528.1 coordinate 4,916,547, forward strand.
CCCTCAGCCTGCTGTCAGCACGGAGACGACGTACGCGTGCACCCCGTGAAGGCCTGCCTCGTGTGGATAGCTGGACTCTACCTGCGCAGTTGAGAAAAAAAAAAAAAGCTTGTCTTTATTATCGTCATCGTTTTTATTGCGGAGAAACCTGTCTTGCTCCGAAGATATTAAACACACACAAAAAGGGCACTGAGAAGGTATGATCGAGCCGATGCCCCAATTCTGTCAAAATGTTCCCTCCTCCCTGCTTTTTTTTTTTCTGTGGTGCTTTTGTTGCCTGGCTCTCCTGTAAGAATCAATCAGCTCTTTACACCAGGGCTGTGATGGCCCCCGCTAGACTCCGTGTGTTGCTGTGGCATCGGTAGAGGAAGGGGGAGACTCATTCTCTCCAACTAGACTGGCAATTTAGTTGCTGTGACTTAACAAATTCATTCGGAGAAGTGGAGATAATTAGCTAGATAATAATGGAATAATTAAATTCTTCAGCACGATTTTCACGAATGGAAATATCCGTTATGTTCAAATGTCAAAATAATAATAAAAATGACATAACGGTGCAATATGTTGGGCCAACCGTGTCTTTAGTTGGAAACATGATTCTTAATGAGCTGGAAATAAAATAACTACAAGCCAGCTCAGCTTGTATAAAATCTCTTTTTTTCTTTATGAAATCACAGAATCAATCAGCTCTCTAAATCACAGAAACTTTTCAGTCTAAGAAGTCATTGCTGGAGGGTGATGTATGTGGAAAATTTACAAAAAAAGCAGAATAGGTTTCTTCCACACGCGTGAGCGGAATTCTTATTCGTCGTCGAGGGGTCAAGAGCTCTGACCCGGCTCCAGTCTTGGTGGCAGATCCAAATGTCTCCAGGAGCAAAATGACAAAGATTAACTGTCCCTTGGAGCTTGAAGGCTCATAATTAATGCCGCCTCACTTCCCTCTGTGCCTCTGCTGGGAGGAAGGATTGACACTCAATTGATAGAGTTGCCATTTAAGGGTCAGCCGTACCATGATGGGACAGGCAGTGCCCGGCACGTATTTGTCAGCTTTAAGCCCACAATCGATCTGTTTGCAGAATCTTTAATTTTCCACGGTATCACGTCAAGAAAAGGCACTTGTTATCTTTTTTCGACAGCCGGGAAGTAAAAACTGAAAAGAGGTATTTCACACCCTGCGTGGATTGCACTTTGGTTTAAAATAAATAACTGAATAGTATTATTGGTCAGAACGAAGGGGGCTTTCTTCGTGGAGCTTTTATTGTTCTTTCATTTTAGCAGTCAACAATAAATAGACTCAGCAGGCTTTGGCATGCCTTTGGTGGAGCCGTTTTTTAATGCAGTGTTGGTTCTGCTGGCTGTAGGCTGAGGGGAAACATGCTGAGTGGTACCAGCCGCTGTGTGGAGTACAGTGTGGTAAACAGCCTTAGAAAAAGGGCGGCTTTGAAAGGCTCCCTCCTACCTCCGAGTGGGCTCTGCAAATCCCTCTATTGAAGTGGGCTTATTTCTTAACAGCGCTCCTACCGTTTTTGGTATGGATCCTCCGGAATCCTCTTTGCACATAAACAGCCACAATGAAGTTGGCAACAAAGAGGAAATGTTCTGTCATGAAATGTGGTCTGATTCATAATCAATAGACGGAGGCGTGAGAGGCGGGGTCCTATTTTCTGTGCCTGGACTGTCTGAAGATACGGGGCCAGTGAGACACGCTACAGTGAGTGTATCAGTTCCAGTGGAGGTGGACAAAATCCTCCCATTGTGATACAGTAGCACTTACAGTCCTGTGTATATATGGAGGTTAAGTCCTTTGGCCTGTGCCTTACCTAAGCCAGTCCTCATAAAACAAGCAGCCCTGTGATTTATGGTAGAGGAAGACAAAATCTCTCGAAGACTTACCGAGATATCAGGACATAAATATAGGGGATCTGTGTCCAATTCTCTTTGGTGCCAACCTCTGAGAAAATTGGAAATGGGTAGTGAATAGCTCAATTTGTCTTGGAGTAATTTAATGGCCTGTACCTGTTATGGGCTCAATCTAATGCAATAAAACACAATGAGCAAAAATGCCTCCGACTCGTGGAAACAGGCTGCAAACTGCCTGGCAGAAGGCCTGAAAGCTTTTCAATTTTCTGTGAAAGCTGTGTTAAAAGGTAGTAGCGTATACGGCAAAAACCCCAGACAAATTTCTCCATTTCTCTTTACCGCAAAAAAATGTCAGACGTGCTCAAGTAATGATGACCAGTGTTATGGAGGCTCATTTTTGTGTCAAGTTTAAACACATTTCTTACTTTCAAGAATGCAGCCTGTCAACGGAGAATTAAGCACTCCTTTTTTTGCTTTTCATGAAAGTCTCCTCATCAAAGATGTGGTCATCGTCTGGCAGCGGTAATCGAGTCACCAAACGAGGCTGAGGTTGTTGTGCCACGTCCTCAGGACTGACGTTAATGGCCTCTCATTGGATTTGCTGAAAGCCATTAGCTAAAAAAGGACAACGCTTTGGAGCTGAGATGAGGTGGGAAGATGTACTGGATCTGAAGCAAAGTGCCCCACTGGGTGTGCTACCTATGTATACTGTAGGGAAACTAATCATACAGTATTGTACTTGATTGCAAAGTCGCAGCTGAATTAATTTACAGGAGACGCCCGCTAATGTCCTCTGCATGCTTGTCAGAGAGAAAAGCAACGACCGGCGGAGACTGAGAAGAAAAGAGTGGCACTGATTATGAAGGGATGTGAGTTTAGATCATCTGTTGAGGACTTTGGCTATATGTTTATTGGAGGGCTCAGTTTTTCTCTCCTTTTCAGTAGCTCGGCCAAGAAAAGCAATTTCATGTGCAAAATTTCAAACGTCAATCGTTATCGTAAAAAAATACGATGGCTTAATGTGATTACTTCAGGATGAATGCACGACACATCCTGATAATGTACAATACAATGCATCAGTGGATTAAATTCTACACTACACTATAAATTCATTCATACATGCCTGAGACATAGTAATGTTCAGCTGTCCTAAAGGAGCATTACCCCGGTTTAAGTCACCTGCTGAATTTTGCTTGTTTCTCCCTATGCTGTTTTTTAAATTTATTTACGTAGATCCAAAGAATCCCTCTGGGATCTGTCCAGCACAACAAAACTCTGCAGCGCTCCCTTTAAGGAGAAGAGAGTGTTTACTTTTCCTGACGTTTTTTTTCACGAGTTCAAACTGGAGAACTGACAGAATCGTTTCCTTCATTGTGCCTTAAAGAGAAGCTGGATGGTGCTGAATAAAAGTATCTGTGCACTGTCAATCTACCACCAGGATGCATGTATTTTAAGAAAAAAAAAAATGGAACAAGACAAATAACAGGTTCTTCGGTCCACATAATTTCCTGTCTTTGTCCCTCTGGTTTCACTTACATCAGCCCCCGGCGCAGACGCAGTCATTACCAGACCAGTAACCCGGCCACAGGGCAGGAAATTGACTTTTTTTGTTCAAGGCCAAGCTTACAGATATTTTCCAACCACTGTCACTGTTTGATCAGCCAAAGGGATCTGGATTACACCTCTCAACAAAGGGGAGGCCCTCCACCCTAATCCCCAACACTGATCAAACTAGTACCATTTCCCAAATGACTAAAATGTCCTCAATACAGGGTCTGAAACTAGGCTTGAGCGATAATTCGATATGATTACGATATGATCCCATTCAAATACGATAATTTATCGTATTTGAATGGGATCATATCGTAATGAAAACATATATCAGATATTGTGATACACAATTACGTTAATCTGATTATTTTGCATTTAAGTTCTTGAAAATACTTTTCGTTTGTCAGATTTTAAATTCCCACAAGAATATGCAAAAGTAGGACAGCAATGTCAGCCTGTCTGTGAGTACGTCTACAAGACTGAAATCTATCAACAACTATTGGATGGACTGCCATGAAATTTGGTGCCGACATTTATGGTCCCCAGAGGATAAATTATACCGACTTTGCTCACTTTTACACATTTTTGGTTGTTATCGAAATGATTAGAAAACTACAGAATTGACAGCCATTCAATTTGGTATCCAGTGAAGTCATTCCTAAAAACATGACCCCTGTGACATTTCATCTAGCGCCATCATCAGATCAAAATGTCAATGTGTCAAATATTTTGATTAATGACCAAATACCTGCACAATTTGTAAGATTCCCACACGCGTACTTCTGTACTCTGCATTTAGTTCTGATGAGCAAATTACCACACGTTAACACTAAAACAGTTAGGCGGTTAACATGGTAAACATTCTACCTGCTTAGCATCAGCAAGTTAGCATTGTCATTGTGAGCACGTTATCATGTTGTTGGTAGCAAAACAGTCTCACAAAGCCGCTAGCACGGCTGTAGACTCTGTTTTGTTGAATTATTTTGTTGCGAAACACACAAAATGATGCATACAATTAAACTACCTGTAATACATTGTTTGTATTTCCTGTATCGCCATTTGCTGTTGGAAAGAAATGTTCACAGCTTCGTTCCGTTGTCTTGGTTTTTTTGACCATTATCAATCAGTACTTCTGGGCACAGAGTGACTCTGGGGTATCCAAAATAGCAGCTGGTCAAAGTCATTTCTCTCTCGGTTCGCTGTACAGAAAACAACTAAGAGTATCTATTTCATGTCATATGACTGGTGTTTCAGGATCAATAGACCCGAGTCCACAAGAGAAAACCCTCTGGCTCTGGTCTGGAATCAAATTGTAAACAGCCTGAAATAGCTCCTGTGTGACTAATTCCCTTTCTCTGCCATAACTACTCAGACTGTAAGTGACTTTTTGTATGGACCATAAAATCAGATTCTTTACGCTATTAAAGACAAAACCCCCATGAACATTCAAAAACAAAAACTCTTGTCAATATTAATAGCAAATATGATGTTTTAATAGCCATCTGGCAGCTCTGTTGGGTAATTTGAAAACAATTTCGGAGTTGTAACATTTGGGAGAAACAAACGGGGGAGGGGGGGGGGGGGGGGGGGGTGATGGCAAAAAGGTTGATGAGAGACAGAGAGGTAGTGAGGGTGCAGGGGGGGAATTAGCTGTATGGCGATCCCCTTGTTAAAAGGCTGGATAATGCCCGGGTTGGATTGATTCACTGGCTGCAGTTTGGTGACAGCTCCCATACCGCAGCCTCACTGTCCACTGAAGTGTGCATTAGGAGTTGGTATTGGCAGCAATGTTTTTTTTGGGGGGTTTAACAATCCAAGCCCCAGACTGAGTGGAAGGGCTCGGGAGACAGGTTGACAGAGGGGAGCCTCCCATCACTTGTCAGCATTGTCACGGGCAATGCCTCATTATCTCCAATGTGTTTGGCTTCCATTCATGTCGTTTATCATTCCCATCACCTTTTCTTTGTGGCCCGCATCAGAGAGCGAGAGGCGAGGTCTGGAGGGGATATATACGTGTATAAATATGTCTCGAAATTGGCGCGGTATGGATTCCGACCTCTTTGTTTGGCGGCAGACTGAGGTGGCTTTTGTATATCTGCCAGCGGCACGCCATTCAGGAGATAAGCATCAGCTGGGCGGCCCCACTCCACTGACACCGCCACTTCCTCCCGGAGTCAGCAGATTACATTTTCGAAGTTGACAGCTTGTTATCACTCTGGATAGCAGGAGGGCTTAATCTTTTGTTCTTTTCTGGTCGGGGTAGGGCCGAGGAGTCGTCGGCTCGGGCCACTGAATTCCACCGACTTCCCTCCGCGTGCCCTCTGCAGTGACACGCGCGCTGCGAATAGGCCACTCTCTCCCTCCTGCTCTTTTCATCTTCCTCTAAGAGTGGCTGCACTTTGTAGAGGGATTACAGTGATGGAAGCCTCAGCAGTGCACAATGATATCCATTCAACACGTCTCTCTCCGGGAGAGAGGGGATGGGTTCAAGTCTGATTTGATAATGGCCGCGCCGGCTTCAGTCTGGAGAGACGGCTCGCAGCTCCTAAGGCCCGGCTCGTCCTTTTTGGTGAAGAATAATGTGGAGTCCCTCCCAGAATAACACCCACGGCCATAATAGGGGCGGACAATGGTGCGGTTATTGTACAATACTGTAGCTTATACCGATCATAAGGAAGCTTTTTCTCTTGTGGCAGAAGTTACTACGAAAACACCGTGCGACCGACAAACGAGCTACACAGACGACTGTGTAGGCCAGGTGTTTTATAAGAATCGTAGGTGTCCCAGAAGCAGCGGTTCCGTAAGGAAAACCCGAAATGTCTTCTGTTGCATTTCCACCTGGTCGTAAAGCCGCTTTTGGTCCGAGCTCTTCTGCGGCAGTCCATTCACGGCACAGTAGATAGGCTCATTTAGGCCGTTTAAATTATTTTGCCGCAGAAATCAGAAAGCCATTAAGTCTATGAACAGATAATTAAATAAAGGAGAACATTCAAAGGTGCAGATAGGCACCGATAAAACTCATCATAGTGTTCACAATGATGAGCTCACTAGACTGTAGAAGCAGGCTATATCTTTTGATAGTAGATTCGAGCTGTGGGTGTCTCAGAGAGACACTTAACACTCACATACTAATTGACCTGTAATGAAATAAGCAAGTTTTGTGCTAACAATAACCCATCTTGCGTAATCTTTCCATCATGGGAGGACGACAGCCTTGGACATCGGCGTTTATTATCACTGCTTTTTGCTTTTGAAGCCACACGATGTCTCTTTGGTGAGAACTGTGGTTATATAACCTCCCTCTGTCCTCCCACTCTCTCTTTGTATGTCTCCTCCCGTCTACGGCGCCTACTGGAAGATGGCTGCAAAGCTCAAACGTACTTCTTTTCTTTTTCTTCACTTTTCTGATGTGTTTGCAGTGGTGAAGCCAAGCTTTCTGAAAGGAACGCTATGTTTGATATGAACAGGCTCATACTGAAGCAGAAATACTGTAAAAATCAAACCGCTTCAGACTGCAGACAGGCAGAGTAGATGATCCCCACCAACTTTAAAGAAAGCTGAAATATTGCTACCAACATTTCAGCCTACAGAAACGATTGGTTTGGCATAATACTCCATAAATACTAGTACATTTTCCTATTGGCTGAGAGTGCATATTATTAGAGGAAAGGTAAGAGATTACCTGTACGATCAGTCTGCTTAATCACTTCTGTCTGTCTACTTACCATGGGAAGATGTAGGACATAGTATCTTTTGTCACAAGATTAAATTAAGCCTAAATTAATTAAATACATTTTAATTTATGCTTGGGTGCTTCCAATTTTCAACAGCAGATAACACAATTCAACAGATGCATATTTGAAAGTGAAGATTAAGAAAAGCAGAAAGCCAGCTGGCAACCTCCAGTTCTGAAAAGTGAAGCCGCTGCAGAAGTGCCATAAACTTGAATTCTTTCTAGTGTCCACCAGGGGGCGACTCCTCTGATTGTATAGAAGTCTATGAGAAAATGACTCTACTTCTCTCTTGATTTATTACCTCAGTAAACATTGTAAACATGAGTTTATGGTCTCAATCTCTAGTTTCAAGTCTTCTTCAATACAGCATGATGTTCATTTAGTGAATTATGGTCCATTCAGAGTAAAATGGACCATAAACGTAGAGTATGCATTATGGTGTGGCTACTTTGCCTCGGCATTGTCCGGTCTGGAAGTTGTCTGTGTTTTCTTCTTAAACTTTTCTGTTTGAACTTTTTGGTTTCCTAAAAATGTATTTTTTCAGAATTTGGTTGTACTCTCTTGTCACTTTTGGTTGCCAAAAACCAAGATGGCGTCTGCCGAAAACCAAGGTTACAAAACGGCAGTCCACAACCCAAAGGGTGACGTCACGGTGACGACATATACAATCTATGGCAAAGATAGGATCAGGCAACAACTATGTGATTTTTTTTTTTTTAAGTATACCTAAACAATACAGAACAATAATATATGTATTACTTTATCCAGCAACAGTACCAATATATCCAACTCTCTGTGCTGCATTTCTTCATTCATTAATTCTGGCAGTGTGAGTCTTACCTCACCGACTGAAATCTAATTGGTGTACTCGTTTAAGACAAATACTGGGCTTAAAAGACAAAGGAAAGGAACATAAACCATTTGTTGGACACAGCAGAGTTGTCAGTTTTGGCTCCATGTGAGTGGAGTCATGTTGCTGTTATTAAGCAGTCTATGATAACCAGTCCGGTCCTGATTAATTGGTGCTCCTGTGGGACCGGGACGCCTTTTGCTGCCTGAAGAATCGGTGTCGCGCTGATAGCAGAGCGACTGGGGACACTGACAGCCAGGACATTGTCATAGCGAGCAAGAAGCCAAGTGCTGAATTTAATCAGTCTCTTCATGGCTGTGTGCTGCCAAGACCGACCTGTTCGTAATAATTACTGAGGAACGCGGCTACAATACCTGCATTGTTGCTGCGTCTCGGTTGGCATTTCAGGGCCTCCGGGTCAGTCAGAACTCAAAGCCCCACTCTAACTGATAATCAATTTAAGTTGTAAAGGCACGAAAGCAGATGTGACTTCTTTACAGATGTCTTTTTTTTTTTGGAAATCACTAATAGTTTGTATTGCTGTTGTGTACGGGCTCCCTCCCAAGATAGATACGGTCAGTCATCCAAAACGATCAGATACGGGCAGAAAATTGGAATTCAGCTCATGAATGCCACCGTGAACTCTTGCCTTTGTAGTTCTATCCGTGATTTCCCAACTGTCTGTGTTTATCTCAAACTGTCATCCTAAAGATGAACCCCCTTTTCTGTTCACAGCCACAGATAGTGTATGGAGCAACAGCTGGGGTTCTTGCAGTGGGAACACAGGACTGACTGACAGCGTGGAGAGGCAGCGTCTGTGATTACGGTTTACAAAGACGTTTTCAAAAAATCTGCCTCGCTGTTGGATCCACCCTGCCGCACTGGCCTTGTTCTGTTTTATTTCCTTTGGAGTTTTTTTTATGTTACCCAGCGTGGCGTTATGGGAAAGGGCAACTTGAACGCGCGCCCCCCCCCCACCCCCAGCAGGATAGCCAGGCCGTGTTCTGCTGCCCGGTAGGGGTCCCAACCCTGTCTGCTTGTCAGCGGTTCAAAAGATGCATCTTCGTCTCTGCATAGTTGAAAGAAACATCACCATTTTTTTTTTTTTTCAATCAACCTCTCTTCCCCTCATCCTTCCTCTCGTACTCTATGGCGGCTTTTGGATCTGCGTTTCATATTTCATGGTTTTCTGGGTAGCACAAGAACATCTGTTTTGAAGTTGGGTTTTTTTCGGGAGCGAGGAACAGTTCGGCGGAGAGCTCTGCAGTAATGTGATTTGCGGCTGAACACCCCATTCCAAATTGGACTCTGGTCTCCGACAATATCGAAAAATAAACTGAGAAATAAACCTTCCAATGTGGTATGGTTTTTCAACCAACAATTGATGTAAAAACATCTCTTTTTCATTTATTTTTCTGAGTATTTTTTCACATTGACCTCTGTTGGAGCAGGAACATGAAAAATAAAATCTATTTGTATAGATTGGCATACAGGAGCCATTGGCGAGCGAGGATCAGATGGCAGGGAAAACAGATTATGTTGCAGGGCTCCAGTGGCATAACCCCGGGCATTAATGTTAATGGAAAACCACATGACCTTGCATTTGCCTCGGAGCAGCTCTGTTTTAAATCCAATTGACATGGCCCAAGTGTGGAAGAGGCTAGAGAGACGGTGACGCAGGCACCTGATACCCACGCATGAGAATGGTCTCTGTTTTTCTATTTTTTTTACCTTCTCAGGGGATCCCAGAGGCCACGTGGTGAGCTTCCCTCTGCTGCCTGAGATGAGCACGGGAAAGCAGAGCTGAATGTGGAATCACGGTCGCTATAATGCTTGCAGGGATGCCCGTTGCCCCATGCCAGATGTCATGTGAATCCCAAACTCTGAGCGGGATGGCAAAGCTCAGCTTGCACTGTTTAAAAATGTCACTTGAGGTGTGTTTTTTTTCTTTCTCAAGAGCGTAATACCTCTTGTTTTTGGGGAGCAAATTGGACTTACGGTTGGTTAAAAGAAAAAAACAAATCACTGTGATGGAGTTGGCTTTGCCAAGAATTGCTTTCCAATGATCATCCTGCTCTGGGAGGAATAGAGGGGATAGATGCCAGAACAACAGAAACAGGCTTTGTTAAAGGAGCTTTGCGCACACAAATGAAAGAATGACAAAAGCAGGGGTTTCCCCTCCCCCCCCCCCCCCGCTCACAAACATCCAGTGGAGGATTTGCATTCGAAAATACGGTGCAGCTCCACCGCTCCAAGGGTCATCAGCACAATTTAATTACATTAAGAGACGGCTAAATTGGACTTTAGAAACAGACAAGGCTTAAGGGATTACTGGACCTCTGACGGAGAGATCAAATTTTACCTTCGAGCATGAAACAATGTCCTTATGCTCGCTTCCTGGGACAGAGGTGGAGGGGAGGGGGAGTTGGAAGGGAGGAGCTACATGATCCTCTGTGCATTTAAAGATGTTGTTTATCTCCATCGCTTTACTTCCCCAGCATCCCCCAACTGCTAACCTCTCCTCCATGTGCAGTGTGTTGTCTGCTATGCCTCCGACAGTTCATACTATATATTCTTCAGTGATTTATTGAACACCGCGCTTCCTCTGCAGCTTGCCAGCTCGCCGTATGGCATGCTGCCTAAATGTTGCATCACTCAATATGGACCTTTTCATTCTCCTCCCTCTACGTCTTACAGCAGTACTCGTAAGTCGATTTGACCGGACTGTATCATGGGACTAAGTGTAACATGGCATCCAAAAGGGAGGTAGCATTGTCGGAGTTTCAAACTTCATTCATCGAGTCAGTCAGTTAAGTCTGAATAGACATGACAGAAAATCAAAAAGTGTCGATGGCATGTTCTCTGCTTTTAACACCATCTGTTGAACAATGAAAACACAGACACAGAGCTACATTAGCAGTCATTTGTAGTCGTGTTTCATGGCCGCTTGGTGAATGTTAGTCCAAAGTATATTCTTTCTTTAGGAGGGCTGGACCTACTACACATTCATTTCATCCATTATTATTATACCTGTTTTTTAAGATTTTAAATAAGCATTGATGCTCTGAAAAATAGGCGATAGGCTGGGCGATGGGGAGAAAATCAAATCTCACAATATGTTTCTGAAAATATCCATATTGCGATGATAGTGTAGAGTTGACCATTGGTGCTCTTACGTAATATTCACACAATGAGATTTATGATAAATAATTATGATCGATGTGGATTTAATGACTGGATTTACTGTAATGCAGCCTTTAAAACCAGGAAAAGACAACACAAACGCTGTGTTACGATATGCAAAATCTGAAACAATATCAAGTCTCATATATCACGATGTTGAATGAAATATGTTGCCCAGTCCGAGCTCGGGACAATCTGCCATGACAAGGAAACACTTGTTATACTTCTATGAGAATATTAACTCATCCAATCACAGCTGTCTGGAATCTTCCGCTGTGATGTGCACCTGAATTTCAATTTGCTGGGACTTGTAATCACAGAAATTCATTTTGTGCCAAGGCCAAGTCTTTGCACTTTTTGTGGAAAGCACTTTTTAATTGCAAATTGCAACACGGACAACCAACGGATAACCAACGGACAAGACCTAAGATTCACATCATGAGAGCCATCAGACGAGTTCTGTTTTGTCCTTTAAACTAATATGTTTCAACAAGCTTCTCCTGTGAAGGCTGCGCTATTAAGCAACTAAAGCTATTTATTCGAAAATTACAGAACACACGTTGGGAAAAATAAACACAAAACATTGTGCATGAAGAGCAGGAAACACAGCTCAAGGTTTGTGTAAGATCTCGCTCAGAAGACAGATGACACTGTTGTGTATGACAAAAAAATGTATTTACACCAATTTAAATAAAACACAAGATTAGGTTTAAAAAAAAAGAAAAAGAAATGTGTGTTTGGTGTGTAGTGTGAGCCCGGTTCCAACCACAGGCCCGGAGCCAGCAGAGGCCAGCAATGCTAAACTGTATGCACTTAGGATAATGTAGGCTACTTTTGTTGACAGCACTTAACAAATGGCACGTTATCATCACAACAACCTCTCCACCCTTTACGGCTCGCTCCGCATTGAGGTTTGGGAGAACCGGGCCCACCTTCACTGCCGTACCCATCTGAAAAAAAAGGCCCGGGGGTGTAAATTTGTGCAGGCAATTTATCCAAACTGCTTGTTCTTCAGGTGTTTCTTCTCCCTGCTGTTCCTCCAATTGTTCTTAAACAATTCCCTCGGAAAGATCTGGAGGGAGGGGTTCTCAGCTACCATAGTGCAGGCCATTTAAACCGCGGGATAGAAAGCTCCCAAGCACACTGCGAGCCAAATAAAGAGGTGGAGAAGGAGGGGGAGGCAGATAAAAGCTGACACCCAATGTATTATAACTCAGCTCTATTAGATATGAGCTTCTGCTAGGATGGAGCGCCATAGCTTAAGGCAAAGTTACTGCTTGCTCATCGCGCTTTAGCGAGGGGGGGGGGGGGGGGGACTGTGTAGCCACTGGGTTCTGTATACAGCACACACAGCCTCATGCATGATTTAGCAAACTAGAATTCTTACTCCGATATTCAAGTAGCGATATGGCAGACGAGATAAAAAAAAGAAAATAATGTGCTTCGGCTGCAAAACTTATCCAAAGACACGCTGTGCACTACACGCTTGAAAAATGGCAAGTAATGAAAAGAGCAAGAAATCGCCAACGAACCATCGCTATCTATTTTATTTTCAGAATTTATACAGCTTATTTATTTTTACATATACACACACACGCATTATTTTATCTAGCGCTGTGATGAAATAATGCGTGTGTTAATTTAAAGTGTCAGTGACACAAAATGAAGCCAAATAGGGAAACAACATCATTCTGAAAAACAAGGACTTTTCAACAATTGACAATTTTGAACCAAATAATTATTTGTTACAAACGTATAGTGGTCCTGGGTCTCCAAGTCTTCAGAGGAAACACCTACTTTTCCAGTTTTTCTTTTGTGTGCGTGAGTTTGGGAGCGAGATGAAGCGGAATTTAAAGACGCGGTTCAGAAACTTACTTTGAACAAAGTCCTGTGGAGGCGCGGGCACCAGCAGACCTGGGACCAGCTGACCAGCTGCCTCTCAACGGACCATGAATGCTTAAAATAATATATGAATACAAGTAGCACCATGGATGTATCCAAATTAAACATGAGTAAAACTAATGATTTGTAAGCTAAAAATATACTCAAGTAGAAGTTTAACAAGTATGCCGCAGTAAAACTACTCTGACAAGTACTATTTACTCCAAATAATGACTAGAGTACATGTAATGGAGTAACTATCTCGTTACAACCCACCTTATAGTCAAACTACTACAGGATGTCACGTGGTGAGGCTTGACGGAGACGACTGTTCCGAAGAGCGCATGTTAAAAGTCAAAGCACCACTTTCTAATTACTGACTGTAAATAAATGTAAAGTGCTCACTGATGTGCAAAGGAGAGGCGTAAACTGCGTGCAGTAGCGTACTTTACAGTTTGCTTTCACACACGATGACACATGACGAGCTCTCTGGTGCACGGCAGAGTAAAAGTGTACATGCAGGGTGACTTGGAGGAGTTGTCGCCACTGTAGCTGAAGGAGTAAAGTGAGCAGAAGTGCCGGCTCCATAGGCCGCCAGCTTACTGATAGGTGAGAACATGGACAGATAGAGTGCCCTTACACGTGAACCGCATTGTGTTTCTTGTAGTTTCTGAAATCAAGACGAGGTGAAGCGTTCCCAGTGAGTCAGGGGGCTCGTCCGACAACGGCGGCAGCATGCAGCTAATCCTTCCCCCGCTTAGGTGGAGGAGTGTAGTACGAGCCAAAAACAGGCACGTAAGCAAGCGGCTGATCTCTTGTTTCTGAGACATGAAGCGGCTTAGTTTTACACGCTCAGGACACTCCGGCATCACGGCTGCTTAAACCCCAATCTCCATAATGCTGAGCGCCAAGCAGAAGCACATCGGGCACCCATCATGAGGACAAAGGTTTTGACTAATTTGGTCAGTGAACGTACGGCCTCCCTCCATCCCGGTGGACACGGCCATTAGAAACCGCTTTGCATTCTGTCTCGATCAGCCACATCACCCTAACTAGCTCCGTGAACTAGCGCCATCAGTTATTGTCTATATAGCTCAGCTTTCCTCTATTGATCAGAGGTGATGCAAAACGTTTTGTGAAACGTGAAAAAACTTAGTGACGTAACAAGTTGTTGCAAGGCAACACCGTAGAGGTTCAGACAAGGTAAAAAATACCTTTGAGACCATTCATGTAAAAGGAAAGAGGTCAAAATATTACTGACGATGATAATAATGACGACTTAGTCGCGACCAACCTGGGCCTTGCTGCAGGACCATCTCCGACAGGTCCTGCAGGTGGATGAAGAGGACCAGACTTCCAGCGGCGGCCAGCAGGAGCAACCAGAGGAAGCAGGGCAGCCTCCTTCTCCGTCCACGCAGGGAGTCCACCACCATCTTCCACTTCATCCCCAGCATGACGCGGCGCGGTCAGCTGCTAATGGAATTAGTTCTGGAGAAAAAAAACCAAAGGAAGGAGGGGAAACGGGAAGAGGGAGGGGAAGCGAGACAAAAGAAAATGTGGAGTTAGTGAATCTGTGTGATGTAGGTAGCCTGTAGGTGGAGTATGTGTAAATTCATGCTGTAACGCAAATGGCAGCGGTGGAATGTAACTAAATACATTCAGTCAAGTACTTTACTTAAGTACAAACCTAAAGGTACTTCCATTTTATGTTGGAAATATGTTAGATTAAAGTATACAAAGTAGTTGAACTTAGCTACACCCAAGTGGAAACCTCAGCTAATCTGAGTCAACTTAACCCCGCAGCCACGTTTATGGTGCTGGTGACTTTTGGAGTTGTTTACAATGCAAATGTCGGACGAACAATAAGGCTTGCTCTGCTGTGATCTGCTAAATATGACCTGAATTATTCCTACAATGCCTGTAAGTGTAGGTAAATAGCTGCTCTGGACTGGTTCCCGTAAATGGGGGCTTTTATCCACTTGTAATGAAAATAACTGTCCAAATGCAGTGGTCTCAGATCAAAGCAGGAAAAAAGATTTAATCCAATATTGTCTTGAATAGATAGAATCCTATCATTATGAACTTAATTATAGTATTTACTCCGCAGGTTTCAATGTGCGCATTCACAGCAGGTTCAATTTAGGTTGTAGACACACTGAAGGACAAGAGAAAACCGTGTTTGTTGTTTACTAAAAACCCAACACTTCGGTCTATTTATGGTAGAGGGGAAAATCCGTGAAGTCTGACTAAAGCTGCTCAGAAACAAGACGGAAACGAGATGAGCCCATGCCTAATTCCTCCAAATAAAGAAGTCTGTTGTGTTTGTAAGGATGCGGTTTTGGTAAACACAGATCCAGTTGGACTGGCATGAGCGCAGACCGACTCGCTGCTCTGTTCACACAGCAGAAAGACCGTGCAGCATCTGTCTTCAAGTTAATACGCAAATGAGGTTCGGCGACTACCCAAGCATGGGTTGTCAGTGCAGGAAATGAAATTGGCTCCGATTCAGCGATGTCAAGAACTTGACTTTAAACCTCTGCTAAAACCAGAAGCTATAAATATGCCGCAGATGGGCATCAAATAGGAAACGAGGCATGTTTCATGCCGTGATGCTTTGAATATACTGTGATTTCTGTCAGTAGTTTGGTTTTATCGTCAACTTCTTTATACGGATGATCAAATACGGAGACGATGAAATGCGGCATGAAGAACAAATACCCAGAAATCCAGAGGGACTTCTAACATCCGCATGCTCAAGGTAACAAACAATGACACAAAAGACATTAAAAAGTCAACACAGAGGAGAGCGGCCAAAAATAAGCGTGGATGGATGTATTTGTGTTTTAAGAGAGACAAGTGAGGAGAGCATGATGGAGGATACATTTTTTATGTCGTATACGCCACAGTTTTTTAAAAACTAGTCATTGTTGGTGAGCATTTAATGACATGAAACTTTGCCTTTGGGCTTTTAATCAATGCAGCCACTGCAGGAGTTCAACAGGCTTTGCTGATGCATTACAGTCTCAACCAGGTAACTGTAACCTGGTTACCAATTACAGATGCAATCATTTGACCCTGAGGTCTTGCAGAAAAACGATATTTTGCCGCTTTTCTAGGAAGACAGCATGCCATGTTAGGTATCGATACCACTGGCCCCGCAATGGCCTTCAAAAGACAGTCATGTTGATGCCAGTCAGATGATCCACCATCATTTCAAGTAGGCCAGGTTTGGTGGGACAACCATTTCTTTTTTAAATTAAAAAAATTAAGTTCTTATGCTTCCAAACTCACTGAAACTTTAGCGGTTACTTCAGGTTACGGCAGTCTCTCGTGTTTTTATCAAATCCAGACAAATGTCAGACAATACAATTTAGTCATCAACAACCTGTGCTGCACTATAAATTCAAGCTGGTTGCATGCAGTCAATGGCTGCCTGCCACCGTAGGATATCATTAAAATGACACTTCCCCATTGGACGGACAATAATTCGGCTGACAGAGCAGTGGAACACATATCGACATGAACGACATAACAGCACTCAGCTTTTTGTGAGGATCAAACTAGTCATAGAGATGTCAAACCATTAGGCCACCCCCGAAACCCATTCACACAGCTTTGCATTGACATCATTTCAATCCCCTATGAATGTTCTTTTACATCGCTCTGAAGGGAAAACATGCAGGTTGTTGCATGACGAGGGCCTGGTACCCTCTGTGCTCAGTGGAGTTAATAACAAGTGTTGTTTGATTTATACCGGTCGACGAGCTATTTCACATTTTCTGTTCCTTCTCTAATCTTCACGTACCGAACAACGGGGAGACGGGGCAAAGTTGTTGCAGGGAAACTTTATGCAAAACTCGTCATTATTTGTTTGTACAAGAAACGGCTCCATGGGAATGTATGCATGCATTTCAACCATGTCGATGTAAATTGGGTTGTTTATGCCGGCTGTGCGCGTGGTGCAGTTGCCATGCCAACTTCGGTGGCAACCAGGAGTCTGTTCTCTCTGGCCGACGTCTCAGGTGCTACTGCTACAGGTTCACACGACGCGCTAAGAGAGGACTGCATGTTTTATCAAGTTTATGTTTGTTTACCTATTTTTTAGAAATGAAATGAATGAGGGTCGGAAGAGGTTTCCATCCGGTTCAACCTCAGTTTTCCTCCCGACAACTTTCCTCACGAAAGCATCGAATGCAAGATGGGAAGCTGAAATGTTTAAAGAGGCCATCCTTTCATTCTGTTCTCTCAACAGAGTTTGACCTTTTACATCCACGTGTCATTCATGCTGACAGCACAAAACCACAGAATGTGACCGTATCTCAGGAAATCATTCCACGTTTTCATTTCCATTTGATCTTTTTCCAGGTCTCACCCCACAGTTTCACCGCGTTAGTTTTGCAGAAGATATTGGCTTCCTTTATTTCGTCAAACTAAGTGTGCGTCACACAAGCCGCCTTACTATTGGACTGCTGTGGACATTTGACTCATTTGTCCGTTATGCAAAACTCATCATTATTTGTTCGTACAAGAAACGGCTCCGTGGGAATGAATGCATGCATTTCAACCGTGTCGATGTAAATTGTGTTGTTCTGCTGGTTGTGTACATTGTGCAGTTGCCATGCCAACTTAGGTGGTAACCAGGAGACTGACCACGTCTCAGGTGCTAATGCTACAGATTCACACTATACACTCAGAGAGGACTGCCTTTTTCACAGAGTTTGTTTGTTCACGTATTCTTTGAAAATAAATCACTCCGACTGAAGACGGAGGAGATTTTTTCGTCCAGTATTGTTGAACTCAGTGTGCGTCGCACAAGCCTCCTTACTGTTGGACTGCTGTGTCCATTTGTGCTTAGCTGATTGTAATGTTACTTATTTCCAAGTCCAGGGTAACAGATTATGCAAGGAAGAGAATGAGAGCGAGTAAGATGGGAAACTGCAAACAGACTGAAAAGTGGAATTCAAGATTTCATAGACAAGCATACAGAGACAGAGTGAACAAAGAGTTTACAGCAGAATTTACACATATACTGTATAAACCAATATGACACAAACAAACAATTATTTGAAACTTTAAAATGAATGCAACATACAAATCACATCTGTGAATTACTTTCATATTTATGCCTTTTGGAAGGCCATTGCAGTTGATTATTTTAAGCCGAACCATAACGGAGACTGTTTCACTGTGAGCACGTGCTGTTAAGTACGTATATATATAAAAACGTATATATATATATAAATGACATGTTAAAAGCCTAAAATGCGCTCCAACGAAACAGTGAAATGGAGGGAAATGTCTTGCTACTTCTATGCCTTGGCATGAGATCGGCTTAAGGAGACAGGGTCGCACTACACGGATAAATAAGTCTCGAGTAATATGAGCAGAATGGATAATCCTGCTGCTGTTATTCTCAAAATAATAAATAAAAAAAGAACAAAAAGTACAGCAAGAATAAGATTGGTCCTAGTATAGACCCCTGGGGCACTCCGTACTTCACCAGGAGGGCTAGAGATGATCACCATCAGACAATCTTTATCAGTTTATCTAAGACAAGGTGAACACTTAAAGGACTAAACACTCGAGCCGGTCAACTCTGTTGTAAACTGCTGTTAAGTTGAACAGCAAAAGAGTAGCAGCTCTTAATTAAAAGATTGATTTGTTTCTCAGCGGTATGATGCGCTCTAAAACCTGACATAATTCACATTTAATTTCTGTCCAAAAGATTGCAGCACAGGGTTCTTCCTCGCACGGGCAGGCAGTGTTTGTGTGCAACCACAGTATTTAAGTATGAAGCAGGACATTCTCACATTCTCACTCGATGTAATTATCTGAAAAAGTAAAAAGAAATCACTGCAACTTTCAGGTCTTGACACAAACATCTCATTATGATCAAACAGCACGCCATTTTAAAGACATCGCCTTTGTACTTTACTTCCAAAAACAAATGTATACGCCAAGAAATGACATAACAAGTCCCGCTTTATGCAGGAAGAGTAATCGGACCGGTAGCGGAGACGACTCTGCGTTTGATGTTCATGTATAATACACATCAAAGAATAATGAAAATGAAAATCGTGGCGGTTTAAACGGATGTGCTGTTCATACGGTACATGTCTCCACCAACTGGCAAAGAAAGCGTTTTAACTGTGATATCTTTTCTAAACTTTGTCTAGTTTTGTTCCTGAAATCAAAACATCTACCAGAGTATGTTTTGAATAATGCTCAATGAGTTTTGATTATGTAACACTTAGACACAGTCCCTCATTAGTACAGGGCACTTTGGAAATCATTTCCTTGATTAACCCCTGATCATATTATCGTCTGTGACGGGCGAATGTGCTCTTTGGTTTTTCCATGTGATTTCATGCCCTGACTGAACGGACAGTTTAAAGCACCTAAAAACACCAGTGCTTTTTTTAAGGATAGTACAGAGCGGCTTTATTTTCTGGATCCACTATGTGTCCGTCTTTAACTGGGACACTGTGGACCTGAAGGTAACTTCGGGTGCTTCCACACTTCACATGTTTGTTTCAATTGACGGCAAACTAACCAACCGCACGATTTAATGACAGCAGAACTCAACTACAGGTGTGAAAGCACCCCAACTGTGATCTACTGTCGCTCTCCTCAGCTGGGTGGAGGTTGAAGCGGGCGGGCCGATCCCCTGCATTTGAAACGGGGCAACCCTGGCCTCGTGCACTAAAACTAGTGCGTCCTTCCTGCTCCTTCAGTCTTTCAAGCCTCGCACCGTTAGGGCCGGCTCTTGAGCAAAGTCGGCGTGCGCGACAGCTGTGTTTGAAGTGCGCGTTGGTGTGATGGCACAGGGCACAGGGCTAACCATAGAGGTCGGGCTCCACCTCCACGTCCTGCAACTATGGTTATGTGGACTTGTGGTTGAGACCTTCATTCTTCTTTGTTTCACTTTCTTCCGTTTTTACGTTCCTGTATCAGATATCAAAGACCGAAGCAACAGCATGTGGGCTGATTGTCTCACCCCACGCACTGGCAAAGAAAGCAAACTAAATCCGTTTTCATTATCTCACTGCATATCTAATCACCTGCTTCCTCCCAAAGGTTGAGAGCATTTCAGAAGTCCTAGAAAATACTTTTTTCCTTCTTTTTTTTTGTATTTCATTCATGTCTAATTCCCTCTAGTGTGTCAGTGAAAGTGTTGGCTAGTGAACAAAAAGAAATGGAAGTCGCTGCCAGGCCTGTTTCATAAATTAATGATTAAGGGACTGTGAATGGGAGCTGGTAGAGGATATCATGTTCAAAGAATTGCTAATTGTCTTTATTTACGACAGCCGGTGATCTCTGGGATGAATTAATGCGTTCGCCACGCTGCCGCGGTGAGCCGCGTCCAATCAGTGTGGGGAGATCAGCCATCAGCTGTCTCACGCTGATGGAACAGGTCTACAGGTATATAAAGAAAAGGTTCTGCTGCACAGCGAGAGAGAAGGGAACGCCCACGCGGACAATACCCATGACTACGTTCTCTATGTAAATGTGGCTGCCGAAATGAGTCAAGACTCCTTGATTCACAATGCTTTATTACTACAAGAAACTACAGCGCTATGCACAGGTTTCGTCCATCACATGCTGAGATGTTTTTTGGGGGAAATAGTCAGCTGCTGCAGAAATAAAAAGACCATAAATAACATGTAATTAACATGTAAAACTACACGAAGCGACGCGCTCAACACCCTTTTTTCTTTTGCTAATCAGAGACCAACCGATGAGTGAGACACATCTGACAAACATCTGTTTTCAGCACCCTAACCCTTTTGGAATAAAGCCAAATCAATGCAGTCACATATCTATATTATTATGCACATACTGCAGTCAGGGACGGTAAAACAGAGTGGAAAAAGTACAACGACCGTTACCTCCACTCCTACCTGCGGCGCTGTAACGGCCACCAAAGCCCCCGCCGCGCCAAAAGCACTTCCCAGCCTCACAAATGTGACTCGGCGTGACGGTGACCTGGCACACTGGCCTCGGGGTAGCCACCAGCTCAGGTGATGACGGCTCCGACACAATCAGACACGCTCAAATACAGCACGTCCTGGCCATATCATGTCAGCCCCAATACCTGCTACGGGGCACTGCTGTGTGCTCCGACACACACCTCTCAGATGAGGCTCCGGATTAGTTTCTATTTTTATACGGGGGCCTCACTTGCAGCTCGATGACCGGCAGAGTAGAGGAGGTAAGTTACATGTGAGCCTGTTTGGTAGAACAAGGCCTTCATAGTGCGTGTGTGTGGGGGGTTGCTTCTATATCTCTGGACAGACAGATTTTTTGTGGTTTCTGTATTTTCCAAAGGCTTTTTGCTGTTATTCCTATCAAATTTCTATCAGAATAATAATAATATAATAATAACAATATTCTAGTTGGAGTGGCCACTAGACAAAGGGTCAAGGCTACATCCCATTTGCTCTGCCAGCAACACACCTGACCCTCATACGCCATTTACTCATTTAGGCTGCATTGTCTAGTGCTTTCATTACCATTTTAAAACATATAGAATTGCACTCAATGGGCTCTTCTTAGTAATGGCGCGCTGACACTCACCATCAACCCGCCGCTAATTAAAAGCCGGCTCTCCCGTGAACGGAATAGTCAGCCGATATCCGCTGTAACCTGTTGCTGTTTGTACCTGCGATTGTTAAATTCACTTCAGTCATGAAAGGAAGAGGGAGATGGACGGGAGGAGACAGGCTGAGGAGCCTTTTTAGCGCTTTGACATACAGGGAGAACGTGCAATGTTGGTGCAACTCAGCATTAAGATGTTCTTCCTAATACTTACTGCCTCTGGGCCCAAAAGTGTGTATATGGGGGGGGCAAGTAAACAAGAGGAGGGTTGGATTTAAGGGAATCAGCTTTACAGACAAAGTCTGAGGTGGAGTGTGAAATTCAGTAAAACAAACACACGTGTGCACGGCCCGAATAAAACCAGATGCTCGCCGGGGGTTGGGAAAATACGATCGATACAGCTTAACTGTAAACTGATGCGAAGCGTCAATCTTTTATGATATCAACTATTAATATTGCAAAGACAAACAAAACCTTTTGGTAACATTTGCGTTTGGTTCGCTCGACGGTGCTTCGTTTTCTTTCCTGCTGCGGTCTCCGGTGACGTCGGCAGGATTGTAGACTGCAATACGAACAGTTCGGGTTGTCGGGTGCACGACGCAACATTTATGACAAACCCATTTCGCTGCAATAAAAATGACTGAAGTGAGATGAACCGAGTGAAAGCTGACAATGTTGACAAAACCGGATAATTTGCAGTTGAAAAAAGGTAAAGAAATTGCAATACAATGCATAGTCTAAACATTGCAAAATGTTTAAGATTGCAATAATATCGTGTTGTGACTTAAGTATCGCGATCTATTGTGGTTCCGCCGTTGCTCTTTTCTCTACATAACGTGACACAAAAACAGTGGCGTCAGTCAACATGTAATTTGCATCGGGAAGATAGAGACGGGTTTGTTTTTACAGAGGAAGGAGAGTGATTGAGAGAAGACACTAATCATGGATCTGTTTCCGCTTCGATCCGTCAGTGGACCTATTTCACATGCAGCAAACAAGAAGCAGATAAGAATCCACACAGTTTAGACCTGATGGGAGCAGAAGCTCACACTGTAAAAAAGAAAAAACCTCTGATAAATGATTGACGTGACCATAAAATACATGCGTATTATCTATTCAGCTCTTGTGTAAATCGTGGATTATTTGCGGAGATGTCCCGTACACCTGCCAGCTGGTCTTAGCGAGAAGCACTCAAGTAATAAATACATGCGATAAATGTATGGTACGGAGACGCTCTGTCGTCAATGGTGCATTAAGGATAACACAATTATGCAATATTATGGCCTTGATTCAATGCCTGAAAGACTATAATCATATCAATCTAGGGATTTAAATTGGATTAGCTGCATTAGAAAGCCTAAAATGTAAATACAAGCACACACCGGCCAATGAAACCCGTTCTCTATCTGCAACTGAGGTGGGTGTGTGTGTGTGTGTGTGTGTGTGAGTATCACGTTTGGTAGCAACACAACGATAAAAATAAAAAAAAGGTTACGGTTATCAATAAACGGCGTCTCTGTGTATTCATGTCAAATGATAGTTTGACCCATAACTACGCCTGGTTGTGCTGTCATAACTCGACTGGGTGATAACATTCTCTAAGCGGCAGAAACACACCTCTAGTCTCTCTTTAAATCCTACTCTCACCGGAACAAAGAGCACAAACTTAGTGTCTCGGCCTGGCCCGATATCTACATCTCTGCTTCGGCTGAACTTCCCCACTGGCACGGCCCGCTCAGTAGTCCCGCCGTCATCCCTACATATCTAGAAACGATAACCGGTTATGACCCGGTCTTCCATCTACATTGTGTCCTGTTAGGTTTAACTATACCGACCGACCCAGCTGGCTTGACGGGCGACATCATCTGAATGCCGTGGACTGCTCACCGTGGACTGTTCCACCACCATCACAGCATAACTGCCTGTTACAACTGAATAAATGCTCAGGATTTACTGCCTCGAGCGCATTGCCATGAACACATTGGAGATTGCCAGAGGAGGGGGGAGGTCAGGTCGTAACACATCCTTCATCTCTTGGAAGCTTGTCTGTCTTATTAATTCTGCGGAAGCTTGCTTTTTAATGTGATTTTCGTATTCTTTGATTTCAGTGCAGTACAAAGGAAAGCCGGATGGTAAAGCCATTGGTTTCCCTTGTGATTCTTGTCCACTGAGGAGCGGAAAAAAGGAATAGCCGGTGATCTCTTTGAAACAACAAATCCATTGCAATAGCCTCCCGCATCTACCCGTACCAATTACTTACATGCAAGTAAGTCTAGCAGGAAAGACAGGATCCGATGCAAAAGTGCCAGCATCCTATCAAAAGCCACCTTTGGTAGTAAGAAAGAACCCTCATCAACAGAACCCTGTGTATAACTTGCTAATACCGAGGCGTCTACGGAGCTGTCCTCTTTGCTTTCTCATGCTTTTATTGTACCAGCAAATACCATAATGCTAATTGTAATGCTATGAAATTGAAAGCTGGTTTTCCCTGACAGATGTTCATGATCAATCAGCATGCGATTAACGTGACCGACACATGTTACGGAGGGACGCTACAATGACGGATCGCAATAACTCATTTCCCTTTTTTGCACTTCTTTTATGTTCGTCTCCGGTTCTTGTCTGAGCATAATTGGACCTTTTGAAGTTGTAAGATTAAAGGAAATACATGCAGTTTGTTTCCTTCACTTGAAAAAGTACAGGGCGAAATCCACATCTAATTATTAATTAATTAACGAGCAAGGCCAAACACCACAGTCCTTTGAGATACTATTTATTTCAATCAAATAGCAGCGCTTAGTCAGTGCTCCTCGGGGTCTGATACTGACGCACCGAGGCGTCTGTATGGGACACATCTGGCTTTTGACTAACTCGGATGTAAAACCATAGGCGTCTTTATTCGACCGACAAAGCAACTGATGTACAGAGAGCCAGAAAATCCACCTAGAGGTTGGATGGGTCAAACAAACACAGGACTTTCACACAGTAAAACAGACCATAAAGCAGGGTATGCTTTAGGGCGGGCTTAATGTTATTGGCAGGTCGCTGCCGCTACCAGAGCCGTATACGGCGTCTCTACGTCACTACTACGCACTCTAAATATGGTAACCTCCGTTCATCGGTTGAGATAAAAACAACATGGTGACGGCCGTAATCCAAGATGGCGACGGCGAAATACCCGAACTCAAGGCTTCAAAACGGCATTCCACAAACCAATGGATGACGTCACGATGACTACGTCCACGTCTTATATACAGTCGATGTGCGCAGCTCCTCGTGGACAGGTGATGTTCATCGGGTCAAAACATTGATTTACATATTTTTGGCAAGCTTGTGCAGTTAGGAGAGTTAACTCATAGAAGCAAACCTCACAGGAAAGAAAACTCAAAGACGTTTCGGGTAAGAATATTAAAATCCATAGATCCCAGATGCACACAATGTCTGGAGCAGTCCTCCTGCTGTGAAGTCACTGTAATGTGCAGGGTCGCCTGTTTTTTTTTCAAGCACCTTTGCGGTGATCAGAGTTGGCAGCTCCAATAGATCACAATCAGGTTGAATGCAGCGGAGTATCCACTACACGACTTGCAAAGGGCTCCGTGCGGGGCATGTGGGGTTTAGCTCAAGTCAATAACCATTAATGAGATGGACAGGAAGCCTGAGGTCCCATGCGGGTTGGCTGGTTTAAAGGTGCATTAAGAGTACTTTTAAAATTCCTCCCACCAATTATTCATGAGGCCAGTGACTACTAGCCTCGTGTGTTTTGTCTATAATGTAAATGACTGTGTTGTTTCAACAAAAGTGTTCTCTATTCTTCTGACATTACTTTCAGTGAACGCGCCCTCATTCATCCCCTTGTGTGACTGAAATATTATAGTCTGATGCTCTATTCTCAGTCAGATATAGTAGATGGATGGTTGGACAACCACATCCAGCATAGTGCAGTTGCACAACATTGTTGCACAACATTGTTGTGCAACTGCTGCAACATTGTGCTTAGTACCAAAACTTTGAAATATTTCAAACAACCCTCTGAAGTTGTGAGGAATGTTTTCAAACTTTTTTCCTGTGACTAAGACAAGACGTCACAAACGTCCTTTTTTACGGTAACGATGTCAAACATGTAATATTGTTGACGAAAAAAAGACTACACTGAAATGCAGTTTCAAAAATAAAAACTTTACCGAAATGTTAATTTTGTGACCTCACACCTTCTCTCTCTCTGAATCAGACACACACACTGCGCTCAGTTCGTCTCTGCCCGTCTTGTCTCAGTCCTGTATAATGAATGAAGGTGGCGGTTTGTAATTCCCATCCTCCCAAAGATGCATTCTTTATCATTCGACCCCAAGATCAAATCTCATGTGAACAAGTGTGACTGAAATTACAAAATTATTCATTGGCTAATCTAGATTGACTGAAATATTCAATATAATCTGAAAGGACATGACAGGACCGAGACTAGAAGTAATGACAACAAGTTTACTATGATGTAATAACTTTTCAGAGACTAAAACTTGTCCAAACAGTTTTGAGTTGTCAGCGACTGAAACTAGACAAAAACTTTCAAGCATAAAAATGACTCAAATTAGATTAAAACTTTTAAAGGATAAAAATGACTAAAACCAGAATAAAACTCGACTCAGACTTTTAGAGGATAAAAATGACTATAACTAATATGCATTGTTTACTAAATCTAAAATAGCTGTGAAACGTAAAGTTACGCTTTCTGTATTTATGTTGCGTCGTTTACTTAGATTACATAGTTATTTTAAGCCAAACCAGAAGGATTTTGCTAAACCTGACTCAGTGGTTTTGTTGCCTCAACCTAAGCCATTTTCTTGTTTGAATTTACAACGTTAACCACGTATTTTCTGTGACCGTGTGCTACTCAGTGCGTTAGAAAGCGACATCAAGGCAATGGTATGCGACGAGTTGGAGTGAGAACGTGTTTTTTTTTTTGGCTTGGGTTCAGTTTGATGTTGTTGTTGTTAGAGAGACTTATTTCATTATTTCCGCCAATGTGGAAATACTCACACCACTCAGTTTGCACAACACATCACGCATGCTGAAGTCCCGAGGGAGCCAGAGCTTACCAACAGCAACACAGTGATGTGTTATCCTCAAGCTGCAATGATCTTCAATGAAATGTTTCAAAGATACAAACCAAAGACACTTGGTAGATACCAACTTGTTTTTTTTCACTTGTTGAAAAAAAAAAAGTACTTTTGAAGCAGGTGCTCTGTGCTCATAAATGTATAAACAAGCAGCCATTTAAAGATTGTTCTATAAGCAAAGGTCAAATATATATATCCCCACAAATGGTGTCAGTTGTGAAACTAAACCGACAACTTTGCTAACTGAGAATAAAGAAAGAGTGAGAAATGTGAGGTGGCAATTACAAGCTTAGCGGTAACCACAACACCGCAGGAGGGAACAGGTGAGCAAAGAGAAAGAACAGTTTGTGCAGGTAACATTATCGAACGCACCCTCGGCTTCAGAAACCGGCTCATCAAAACATTACAAGAGACTAAATAAATAAATAGAGTAATAATATATATTTTTTAAATGTCAGTCCTCTGTAATGTGTGCTGTCTGTGGTGCATTCATGCACCGCTGTGAAGCTCTGGACGCTCCACACTGGAGAGTCAAACTGCCAAAGCAGTGTAGCAGTCAAAATCAAACCGGGGGAAAAAACAAACACAAAGCAATCGTTGTCAAAAGGAATATGTGAATTTGAAAGATTCCTCCACGAAGGCTGCTGTTCGACAGCCGGCCGTCAAATGGTGGAAGCCTCGGTTCCCAAGGCGCCTAAACGCAGCACATGGCAACAACTCACACAAAAGCCCACAGCACACTTTTTTTCTTCAGCCAAATGGGATAAAGTGTGAAAAAACACCTGGTATGGTGCTTGTACTTTGCTATCAAATGTACATGAGCGAAGAGGAAAAGGTGAGTTTTTTTGTCTCGTAAGAGTTCAGCAGCACCGGAGAGCTTATTGGAAAAAAGAAAGCGTATTGATCTGGAGTGTCTGTACAGTGGTTGTATATGAAAACATGCCAGCAGAGAAGCTGACTTTTCAGCTTTACAGATATGAATGCCTTGAGTGACGAGTCATGTGATGTTCATCACATCAACTCCCAAATCCCTGTGGATTAAAACCTTAAAATAAATGTGTCCTGATGCAGGAACAATCTTAAAACAGATTCAGTCCTGCAAACTGACATTTTGTGGCACATTTTTTTTCCCGTAATTTCTTTGCTACTTTTGTGTTTCTGCGGTTTGTCCGTCGTTGAGTCGTTGTGAACACGCAATCACCGTATAAAAGTGACGTGATTAAAGAACGCTGCCACATCCATCACTTTCACACAAAAAC
The DNA here is from genome assembly GCF_910591455.1 of Pholis gunnellus. NCBI lineage: Eukaryota > Metazoa > Chordata > Actinopteri > Perciformes > Pholidae > Pholis > Pholis gunnellus. The sequence goes on from NC_136528.1 coordinate 4,944,577, forward strand.
ATATCAGAAATATATTGATTTAAAACATATATATATATATATTTATACCTTTGCGTGACAATAATCTCATAAAAATGATGTCAGTCCCTCTTGGTTGAGTGTTAAAGCTATTCTCTTATCTCTTAAACCTTAGACTAGTCGGTTATGTTACAAATTGAGATTGATTTTTTCAGAAGAACAACCTTACCCTCTTTTGATGCAGTTCCTCTTTTGTCTGGACTTTGATAACAATGCTAAATTGGGAGTTAAAACTCTATAAATTCAGCACTAATTACTTGCTCGTGGACACTCGTATTAGTTTCCGAATCCTATCAAGACAGAGGTGATAAAAGAAAGTGTTGCCAAGATACAGTGAGCGCACACGGAGGCTTCCACTGTTCAGATACCAAGGTCACACAAATGGAGCATCCCAGGCATTGATCATTTGATGAGACACAGTACCAACATGCAACAAGTTTAAAGAACATTTACACTGTAGTAGGGCTGGGTGATATATATCGATGACATTGAAATCATGACATGAGACTAGATACAGTCTTAGACTTTGGATATCGTAATATGGCACGAGTCCGGTCTTCTCCGGGTTGTAACGGCCGCATTACAGTCAAATGATGAAGTTATCTGAACTTACCAGTGTGTTGTAGCTGTTCTATTATTCCTCCATGCTAACCAGCCCTACGCTTTAGTATTACCGCTTGAAACCCTGTCTCTGATGCCCGCCATCTGTAAAACGTTTACGTTATGTTCTTATTCAACGCCTGCACATAAAACGTACAGACACAAAAGTAGTAATACTGGTTGAGTGTAAAAAATTAGACCCTCGCTGCCAGCCTATTTGATATTTCAAAGTCGTTGCGTTTCATCTTTTACATGTATTTATGTGGACCGCGGTGAATCCGTGAGACATGGAAGTGTATTACATCTCTCTCCCTTTAAAGTCTGTATGTTCAACGCAGGACACACGACACAGGGAAAAAAACAGATGTTTGAAAAGCTGATTTTATTTGTGGTGAAACGCACTTCAAAGGAATATTTCTTTAATGGCTCACTGAGTTTTACTCAGTGAGCCAACGGACTGAGAGAACAATATGTCTCAGTCTTTGAACCTCAGTTCCATTCAGTGACCGTCTACTCACTAGACATTTTGATTTTGTATTAAGATACAATTTAGTAGAATATTTATTTATCCTTCAATCAATAGCAGGCCAGTGCCAGTGAAAACTGCCACAATGTCTTCATTGAGTATAAAATGCCAAATGCAGCAATATATTTCAGCGAAAATATCGTCATTGTATTACTGCTTTTGTATTGAAGCAGAGATTGGGAGTTAATCACTGCAGAGATTTTGAATAAGATGCTTTACTCAGTCAGGCCCATGTAGCCTGGTTTCCCACATGCATGCATCTAGAGAGGATAGGAGCCAGAGAATATGAATTATGTGCATGCATGCATACATTGTCACTAACCTTAACCGCTTAAATATATATAAACATGCTTTTCACACAGTCCTCTCCGGCTCGGCAGCCATAACAAATGAAAAAGAATGGCAACCAATCCAGAAAAGTCACATTTTGTAGCTTATATTCATTCTCATTCCCCTCAGCTAGAGAAAATCTGGTGGGAAATGAATACATTTGAAAATGTATATTTAAAGGGGAGAAGCCCAAGGTTCACAAGATCAGGGGAAGAGGAACACGGCATTTATTTTTTTGTTTTATTGCCAGAAAAAGCCGTTCCCGTTACTCTGAGTTCCTCCTCATTTTGAATAGGCAGAGAGAATGTTCTGTGCCAGTTCACACCCATTGCATCCCAAAACAAAGAATTACAGAGCAAATAATGAAGTGAGTACATGCTGTAAAACTATACTACATGAAAAAAAAAAAGTTGTTTTGTGCCTGCAACTGAGCAATGTTGCCCGCTCATCTCAACTCAAATGTACAGGACTTTGTGATGCCAAAGCATTTGCTTTTCATGAGACGAGAACTTTTTCATTTTATTTCACCTGATATCGTGGAGTTATTAAAGGGAGCAGGCGGCCGGCATTTTGTTAAAGGGCGGTTTGACATGACGCGGACGTTGATTAGCTGGTGCTGGGATCAATATGATCTTTCTGTCTGCTGCAGTTTAGTTTCAGGTCAGCTTTTTGGATTAAGACTCCGGTGCATGTGCGACCTTTGAGCGCCTGGCATCGTCTCAGTCTGAAACCCTTTTCATTACATCACAGACGTTGGTGGTCAAAGGACAATTGACGAGATTAAAGTTGCATCAAAATGTGCTAAAGCACAACAAAAAGACCAAATGTGTTTGAAAGAAACAACCAAAGGAGGAGGTGACGGAAGTAAAGAGTTAAGAGAATCTACAAAATGTCAAATATTCACAATGTAACGGCTTCTTTATTGACGTCTGGTTGCTGGCGGGAGTTAAAAGACATGCTGAATACACCGCTGAGAAAAAAATCAATAACATTTTTTATTTCACCGTCTTGCAATGTTGTACCTGGTTAGTGTTTTGTATGTATCTCCTCACTCAGAGGAGACTAGACAGACTAACAGACTCTCTACTATCTTATTACTATCACGGAATTCTCCTGCCCAGCCTCATTAAGTGGGCTCGAGCGCTACCGGGCTACAGCTTCTGTTTGCTTTGGCGGTGCTGGAGCCGGGTCGTTAGGTGGTTTGGTGATTGCTAAAGTAAGCGGGAGAAAAGCCTCTGCACTGACTGGACAGCTGTGACAACCCCCCCCATTCCCCGCCGCCTCTGGCGTTTGCTCCCATTTGCCTTTTCACTCTCTCCGCCTCAAGGTCGGACTCATCCCAAGCAGGGTAGCAGCTACGTTCCACATTTCGACTCCCACGAGCCACAATTGCAGGTTGTTGTTTTTTTTGTCCTTTTGCACAATACACCGGCCTCTTTCTTTTAAAGCTGTACTCAGCAGCCTTCTCAACTTGTGTTCTGTTGAGTCAGCAGGTAACCGTGACCCGGACGACTGCACTGCTCTCCAAAAATCACTGCCACGGTATACGCGCCAAGTCTGCTGCTCCGGATTAGTTCATTAGCTCGCACTGGTGTCTGGCTATACAACGAGGGTGACCTTCCTGTATGGTCCGCCTGTCCTGCCGCCGCCGTGTTCCATGTGATTGTCATTCTTTAGATGCCTTCGCGGGAAAAACCTGAATGTCTTCAACAACTCTTGAGAGTCTGCAGCCACGCTATAGCAGCTCCTTGAGGCTGTATAGGACAGAAGGGCTTTGAGGTAAATGTCAGTGTGATAACACAGATGGAATGCATTCACGGATGCATCGGGATTCTCTCTTCAACCATTATGACTCGATGCAGAAAACTCAATAATCGGAAATTTAAAGCTCAGTTCTCAACGTTATGATCGCCTGTAACAATTCTGTGACACCTTACCGCTGCCCCTGAACGCAACAGACGTAATACACATGCGTCTTGTTTACATTCTAAACAAAATACTCGCGGAGTTTTGCAGCCAATTATGGATACGATCCGGCCAACGCCCCCCTAGCTTAAAAGCCAACGAATGGAAGCCTTTCGCTTCTTCTTCTGCCAGACTTGAAAACTGGCCAAGTGAATCACCAAGTAGATTGAAACTTTTTTTAGTCAACTGGCACGACTAACACACCTAAACTGGTAGAAGAATGTATCAGAGAAGGCCATCGTCAAACTATTCCATTTAGCCCTATTTCATTTAGGAAGTGGGTTTGAGGTCAGCTCTAACAACTTCTGATCAAAGACGCCATTCATTCAATCACTGTGGACATGACTCAGCAAAAAAAAGAAAGAGAGAAAGGCTTACAAAACCTCAAGGCGCAGTCGATTTTGGTAGAAAAACCTTTAGAACAGAAGCAGAAAGGGTATATTTAAACCTTTTCATGAAGATTGATTGAATCCAGAAATACTAAATGGAGTTTACTTGGACGCCCAGCATAGAACGTCTCAAGGTCAACCTCGAAACCAAGAAGAAGTTCAGCCCGACAAATTAAAATGATCAAGGTGTGCCCAATAACTTGAAGGAACACCAGCTACTTTTCTTAAAAAGACAATCATTATTTCCCAGCTACTCTACAGGTTATACAAAAAGAACCTAGTGAACATGAAGAGCTCAAAAGCCAGCGGGGATTATTTTAGGTTTGATTGATCCTACATTAATATATCCGGTCTCTGAATCAGCCTGACTACGCCTCCGCAATAGCTCCTGTGTTTTACTGTTAACAGCAGGATTAGTTATTAAACTTTCCACGCCGTCTTTGCTCTTTAAGTGTGATGACAGAAATATGGCCTTGTGTTTTTGTTGTACCAGCTCCACTGTGCATCGACCATCGTTACAATCAACATCATAGTGTGAAATGATCCACTGCGGCAGGTTCTCTGGTGTCGACGCGCAAGAAACATTTCACATTATACGGACGGTTGACTTTATCTTTTACAACATCTTCTCTGTTGTCAACTGTTGAAAGTCATTGAAAGATAAACACTTTTAGTCACATTTAACATAGATGAAATACAACTGGTCTCTGAAAACAGGGCCCTGATCTGTATTGAATCTATGGGTTAAATCAAAACAAAAAAAAACTATGAAGAATAGTGTCTCAGGCAAATCTCAAGCAGGACAAAATCGTATATGTATACACTACTAAAGCATGACATGGCTGAATAAATCCTTTAAAGACATGCGGTTGAAAGTTAGCTACATTTACTCTTTAGCTGCTACTTGTAAGCTACTTTACTTGAGTATTTTTTATATTATGCTACTTTATGCAGTACTCTTACTCCACTGCACTACAAGTTATCTTGGAGATTCAGATAAGTAACACATTAATCATATTATATAAATTATATTCTAACAGACAATACATTCCTAATAGACAGACAGAAGTGCATACAACTGATTTGGCAATTATGGCCTGCCTTCCAATTTACCAGAAAATACAGAAATAATATATGATGTATATATATATATATATGTATAAAGTGATATGTGAGACTGTAATTATGCATAAGTTATTTTGTAATATTGACGTTCGCCCACTGCAGTAGTTTATTTCGATTTCTTTTTTTTTTTTTATTAATCGGACCGGCCGTTATCAATAATGTTCTTCAGTACTTAATTATGGAATATAATGCGGAAAAGGCTCTCCTCTACGTGCTTTACTCTTCCGTCCTCCATTATGTCTTTTGTAAGGGGAAGTAACATCTTTAGATGTGCATGTGGCACCTGTGTTGCATTTGTTCATTTTAATGTTGAGAACTTCCCTCACATTCAGAACACACATCAGTGTTCTCTGAGAAGTCCTAATATTGTGAGAAAGTGGTACGGTTCTCCGTGTGGGCGGATCTCATTTTCTTTTGTTCTATTCTGACGTGATTTTTTTTTTATCATGTGTTTTTCAAGTAATAGTACGAGTTGAAAACATTTTGAAAAAAAGTGAAAGTACAAAAAAATGGGCGAGATGAAAAGGGGCGTAACATCAAATAATTTGAACTTAACATCATGTGGAACCGTGGATATCCGAACCGGGTTCCATGACAATCCGTCCATGAGTTGTTGAGATATTTCACTAAAACACAAATGTCAGCCTCCTTATTGCAGAGTTTTTTCACTGCAATAATAAAGAATAAAAAGTTATTGAAGTGGTTGATGTGAATACAAAGTGAATCTTCAGAGGAAATCAAGGCCGAACCAGTTAAAGTGGTATGATCCCTCTGTTCCAAGTTGTAGAGCCTCCCTTCTGTTTCTCAGATGAGAATGTTGACGGAAAACTCGACGGATCAAATCAAAGATTATGGATGCAGGCAAACTTTTGCATGGATGTTTTTTTGTTGTTCTTTAAACTACATGAGTGGTAAATTGCATGTTGTGGTGTTACAGTAGGATAGTTTTAACAAATGTTTAATAGTGGGACTAATAGTGATCTACACACTGCTCGTTCAAGAGGCCGAAAAGCATCTTCAGACAGGACATCGTTTTCAGAAGAGCAGACAGCGGACAAAAAAAAAAGTTTCTCGTAGAAAGTGGCCATGACTTCGGCTGTAACAGTGTCATTTCAGTCTCGGGACGTTTGTAGTATTAACTCAGGGTTACCAGATTTACGGTTTTCTAATACATTGTGAAAATGAAATTGGGAAAAAAAACACCTTTTGCCCAAGAATTTTCTGTAAGTTTTTCTTAATCCAAAAGTAAAAGGAAAGAAAGTTTAAACAACCACATCCAAGCTTAACTTGCTCTCCAGCTTCGTCCCAAGGATATGCAATATTCGCCAACCAACGTCCTGCCGAGCTTGGAATTGTACTCCTCCGACCATGAAGCATGCTGTTTCAAAACTCTCGATGCCTTTCTGGTTTCTGTTTCATCTCGGGTTCTACTAAAACAAATGCCTGTCAATTTGGCTGACATGTCTGTAAAGTATTGAACACTGAAGTCTACAGTGGAGCTTCTGCTGACACGTTGTCACCAGCACACCAGTGCTGAGCCCACCGCCTGTTTTTGTGAAGTCAGAGGTTCAAACATGAGCGAGGATCACAGAGCATACAACAAGCAGGCAGGTAACAAAAGCACCGTAGTGATCAAGAAGGTGTCGGTTTGATTTTCTGAAGCAGCTGGGAAAGTCTGGCCAGGGAAAGGGAATGAGTAATGCGCCACGAAAAACCCCAGAGTAACTGTTCACATGCCAAGAGCGTCAGCATTTGGGCAGCTCCCAGCTGTGAACATCGGCTGTACAGTATACCTGAATGAATGAGGAGGCAAGGCTGTGGTTAAAGTAAGCCTTCACTCTCTGTAGGACAACCCCGTCTCCAAGAAAACACGTTTGTATGCAACAAGTTTACAGCAAATACATTTGAACAAATTGCTGCCTGCCCAAAAAGCCCTTCCAAATCAAACACAATTGTTTTTTTGTCCGTGTCTGCTAGATCAAATGACACATAGAACCTTTTTCTGATCTAGCACGACAACTTAATTTGTCTGTGTCTTTAAAACATTATACATCACTGTCGATAAGTTAATCAGTTTTATGATCTGACAATGCTAGGGATACGTTTTGTTAGATTTAGGCACAAAAAACTCAGTTATGTTTACGCAAGTAGTTAGTTAAAGGTGCTAAATTCAAAATTCAGAGCATATCTATGATTGAGAGATTGCTTCCACACGGCTCTCAACATGGCGACAGCTCAGCTAAATATATGTAGCATTTCCTCACAAAGAAAATGTTCCTTGATTGGATAAGGTGGGAAAATAAAGATGTAATCTCTACTACAGTAAAAGTAAAATAGCATTGTAGAGTTATTTTTAATTAGTATAATTACGTTTCGAGCAAGTAGCAATTGCTGAGAAATGAAGCCAACGCAAGTGCAGAAAACTGCAGTTCCTCGGATGGCCACTAGAGGCCGGCTCCAAAAACGAGTCAATCCCCATAGACCCCCGTCTTAAAATGCCCAACTTTACAGCTTAAATAAACATGTTTACAGCCTGGTACAAAAAGGCACAACAAACTGTACTTGGGGTGAATTTTTATACAACTCACATGTTTTAATTATGTTAAGGCTTAAAGTTAGGCAGCACCACTTCTTTGCCCACAGCTCTTCAGAAACCTATGGGTGACATCACAGGCTATGGGCCCACCATGTCGGTCAGCTGAACCCTGTGTAATACCTGCTTTGATACCAGGCTTATTTTGCCAAAGCATAATTGACTCTCATCTAATTAGGAGCTGATCAACAGCAACCGAATGCTATTGTGTATTTTTAATGGCTGCATAAATGGATCATTATATATATTAAATAGCACAGACAAGGGTTTACTTATCACAGTCATTTTGAAGACAACACTGAGCTTACTTACACTCGGACACTAACGCTGGAATCCTTAATCTTAACTATTAAAAGCCAGCCTTCATTAATATTTAAAGCAAAGCACTTATGTAGAGAGAATAATATTCCACCGCTTAATGCGCTGAGCAGCAGGTGTGCGTCATAACAAGGCACAAGAAAATAATTCCGCTGGCTAAGTTCTCCAAGAAACAGCATGGATGAAAACTAATGGCTCATGTCAAACTTTTTATTCTGTTTCTCCCAATCTGATAGACACGGTTCTTCAAACTGGCAGCAAGCCACTTTCTCAGAGCGTGCTTCTGGTTGGAAATTGGGATGAAAAATGAACTTGGCCACAAATACTGCAACAAATTCTGCCTACAGTTGATCCATACTGCCCACTGTTGTCAAAGTAAACAGAAGGTCATTAGACAACTGTGGGCAGATTCACTTATTTTTAGCTGTGTTGTATAAGTGTTGTGGATTTCAACAGACTTTAATGCCGAGACAATTAAGTTTACAATGTGTGGTAGTATCCTCTACATGACTCCAATTAGTTGTCATTATTTGCACGCCAATTGTAAGAGAGAGCAAAGTAAAGAACTAAAAGTCACTGAGGGAGCCGACAAACATATATTCATCTACAGTGTAATGAACTCCATGATTTTTGTTTTAAGTGTAACTTCACCCTCAGGTCTGAGTCTAAGTACACCCACTGCATCATTTAAAAAAAAAAGGTGGGCAAGGGGCTGAGAGATCAAACCATGCCCACCTCCGGATGACGAAAGCCTCGACAAATGGCGACCGCTATTACGCTCAATTTCTGTAACCAGTGTAACGTTAGCATGAAAACATGGTGGAAATAGCAAGCTAACATTAGCTAGCTAACTAGTCAGCCGCTAAATCAGTAAAATGTAATTAACAATTTAACATCTACACACTCTTTTCACAGCTTAGGAAACCCCATTGCGAACTAGATAATCAGTAATTGAGCGTTCATAATGTGCAGATAGCTACATTTCAAGTTCACAATGGAGAGAACGTGCTTGTACAATAGAGCAATAGATGCTATGGGGAGCATTAACATTCTTTACCTCTGTGACGTAGATTAGTCCCAAAAGGTACATTTTTATTTGGTAAGAAATGTAAATATTAACCCCAGCATTGATGTGCATTATCACAGTAGAGTCATATCATATAGTTTATAGAAAAAACACACTTGAGTGTGCAGTTACTCTACTTCAAGGACTCTGCAGGAGAATTATTCAGGGTTCCAACATTGCAATCCCGAGACTCATCTCTTACACAGTATGCGTATTGCTCCAAAGTACAGACTACGGCTACTCTTGAGGGTTTGTAGCACAAACAGCTGAATAACAGGTTTTAAAGAAGAACCACTCGTGTAATTTAACAGTTTACACTGTGATATAAAGCACAGCTGCAGCCTGCAGTTACGGGACGATTTTAAACTATAATGCCCACGATACTGCACGTTGTATTGGGGCATTTCTGTGTTCTGTTGGTGTATCATCAGGAAGAACATGCAGTTTTCACATCACGCATCATGCATTTTTACCGACCATCCATTCCTCATTTCGTTGCAGGTCATCCTTTCTCAAAACTAAAGCAGCGGCAAAAAGTACGAAGCTGTAATCAGAATAGTCTAAATCTATTTGTATTTCTCTTGCGCATGTGAGTGTGATAACAAGCTCAATGAAGCAAAATTGAGAAGCTTGCAATTTCTCTGTCAGCCGTTTGCAAGCTAACCAGAAGCAATAAAGCATGGAGGTAAAGTCATAATTGCATCATTCGGTGCAAATGCTAGAGGCAGCCTGTTTCAAGACCTATATGTAAGGGCTTATTAAGAGAGTATACATGCACTCTAAAGGGAGACAATAGAGTTGACTGAAAAGTTTCAGACCTGTTTTGCATGATTTATTAAGCACAAAACGTGCAGTAACTAAAACCTAAATAGCCCAGAGCACTTTTTTGAGCCTGTGCCAACACCGTGCACGTATTGTTCAACAGGTGCACAGAAAGAATTGTGACAACTTGTGGCTACACGGGGCTTTTGAAAGATCAAAGTGTCTGGCTGGAGTAAGGTGACCAGCTGGAAGCCTTCAATACAAGGCTTGAAACCTCTTCCCTGGTAAATACATACTCACCCCAAGCCCACCAAAAAAAAAAAGAGAAAGAAAGAAATCCTTTAATCTTCAGTCACCATATATATTCTGCCTTCCTGTGAGCAGATGATTGGAAATATACACTGATGTGATTTCCCAGGCAAGGAAATCAGGTAAGTGCACTCATTAGTCATACGAGGCTCCCTGCAGGGTCAAAGGGGGCAGAGATTGCGGGTAATTAAATGTTGTAAATGAAACGCTAATTGAATGAGCGACCCACTGCCTCTGGTTCTTGTTTAATCATATGGAGAGGCAGACAACCAAAAAAAGAAGAAGGAAAAAAAAGCGGGATTCATTTTCTTTGACGAGTGGGGATGTAATTATGGTGGCGCGCAAAATTGATCACTTAACAATAAACATTAAATACCAATCAAGGTAGATGTGTTTGTATTGACTCTGCTAAAGAGGGAAAGTCAGGGATTGAATGATTAACAGCTTAACGGTAAATTACACAAGACCTAAAGTGACAAATAATTATTGTTTCTAAGGAACTTCTTTGTTTGTTTTAAGTCCCAGTGAAACAGATTAGAGCGTCTTTAGCATCTGTGCTGTGTATGTTCCTCAGTGAAACATAATATTTGGGCAGGCTGAGAGTTTAGCTACAATGCGGCTCCACATTGATTGATGGATGGATGTCATGACATTATTGGTTGAAATTGGTTTGTAGCTCACAGAAGAACAGGTCATATTTAGTTTTACTGGAGGAAAAGATGATTGGATTTTGATATATTAAAAAAGATATGACCAGGGGTGTGATATAAAAGGGTTTAAAAGGGAATTTTCATTTAATCTCAACTTAAATCATTCACCCACAATAATGAAACCTGATTTAATGTATTAGTTCAATGGTGAATATAGTGCATGATATGCATATAGAATATTATGCCCGTTTTTTTTGCAATGGCACTGTGTATGTATGTGCTATTTACAATCTAACCTGTATGTTAGACTTTGTTTAAATCCCTGCCTTTTGCTGTATTCATTTCATTTCTCAGTTAATATACATTTAAAATGATTCTTTATACATTTTTTGAGATTATGAGCTACATCTGTTTTAAGAGACCACAATTATATTTCAATCAGGAGAGAGTAAATTGAAGAGATACTTCAGGTATGCTAAAAGAAGAGATTTGGGCTATTAGACCCCATAGTGGCTTCTTATTGTGAGGGGTTTTGACACCATGAGCTGTACAGGAATGAATGAAACTGTAATTACATCATATCTGAATATCCACTTCAATCCGTTTCAATTATTGCCATTGTTGCATAATGAAGAGCATTGATGAAAGAATAGGACAATGCATTTAATCACCACATCTTTCCAAATTCCATGAATTATTTTCTTGCACATTAACCACCAACTCTATGGATCTAGCAGCCCATTTTATTTGTATACTTTCCAGATACCAATTTGAAAGCTCTTAAGTTCAAACCTTGGACTGGCCCGGATTGCTCTATGAGGGAACCATTATCCCACCCACTGTTCAAATTAAGACCTAACTACTGCATCCAGAAAGACCTGAATGTGTTGCCAAGTCTTTACTGACAAGCTTAGAATTAAAACAAATAGTGTTATTAACTTGGGCAGCTACACTCTGGCGTAACCGACCAACACCCGGGCACCTGGTCGTGTGTGGATCCAGAGGAGTTGACGTTTTTGGAGCCCCGTGATGGAGCGAGATCGTGTCCTTGGTCCTGGGTTTTCAAGGCACCACGCTGTCTAACAGAGCACCTGACCCTGAGTCAGTCACCTTGTCAGCCCGAAAGAAAAAGGCTGCTACTCACCCCTTCCTGTTTCTTTGGGCCAATTCTACTCACTTTTTTAAAGAGACACCCACGATGAAACCATTTTGTTCCAGCTCCGAGATAAACGATCGTTGTCACTGCTCTGCACGTTGTACGGTGGCAATAAGGGAAACGTCTCTCAAAGAAACACCGGCATCACAAGCCGACCCCTTGAGCATCGGCGTCCCCGAATAACTTTTTCATTCGCCCAATTCATCAGCCTGGATCCTGAACTGAACTGAAGTCCAGGTGCCAGGAAAAAAAATCAACTGTTAATTTGAAACTTCGGACTTGGCACACAGCTTTTTTTTTTCACAGTGATCATGATTTATAGTCGTGGTATTTTCATCCAATCTGTAACTTGCTTTTTGGTTGTCTTCACTAGAATGCTACGGCAACAACGATACTGTATGTCAGGCACACAGACAGACTGCTAGTACGCACATTTAATCGAAGCCATGATTTACTGTTAGAGGTGGCAATGCCTGTTTATTGTCAAGCCAGGCATGAGTATAATAACTTTTCTCTTGTCTCTCTTGTGGCCTGGTAACACTTTACAGAACTGTGAGAAGTTCACCGAGGAATGAGTGTGGAACGAATCATCAACCATCCGAAAATGAATGAGTCCTTAGTTAGTAGTACCTGAATGGCTAAAACAGTAGATAATGATGAGTTACTAGAGCACATACTTGGAGGTACGATAATAATTGACCCCCCCCCCCCCCCCACAATCTGAATAAATATGATCTAATTTTCAAAGCAGACAGAAGGGTCTAGTATGCATTTGAAGGATATATCCAGGATGTCAAACTGATTCTGCAGCAAAAACTATTTAAAAAGATTTCAGAAGACAATGAAATCAAGGAACACAGTTCCTGCAAAGTCGGGTCGGTCTTTGTTCACTGTTACAATCATTTAAAAGCAACAGCAGCATGTGTATACATATATTCGGTAGCTAGCGGTGCATAGAGGAGCTCACGCTAGTAAATGATGTGCTAACGTGCTGTGCTAGTGTTAGCACCACAGGTTTTAATAAGAAACGGAACATTTTAGAAACGTGTATTTCCTTACGACACTATCACTATTGAGCAACATTTAACCGTGAGCAGCTCCAAACCCACAAAACCAGCCTGAAAATGAAGAACATCTGAAATGATTGCATCAGAGTCTACGGACAACAGCAGGATAGTAGTCGGACCCTGGGCAGAGCTGGCCGATGCTACGCCGTGATCGACATGTCTGCTATCAGGGGGCGGGACTTAACAAAAGTTCAACTGTTTATTAGTTTGATCCATGAACAGTTTACTCACTCTCCCATTTATAAGCGCCTTCAAAAGACATTTATTTCATTTCTATGACAGTTCTATGAAGCCTAATTCAGATCCAGCTGAAATATCCTTTAATGCAGCTGAAGACTTCAGCGCCTCTATTCATAAGTATCGATTGCTGAATTTCAGTAGTACGTGCAGAGCAGTCACAGCAAAAACAAATGGTGTCCTACAGACGGCAGTAAGATAGTGTCTATATGGGAAGATCAGGATCATTCTGTTGATCGCGTCTGCAATGACAAATGTACCTCTGGTTTGATTTCCTCGGCTGCTGCTGCTGCTTGACCACGCGTTGCTTGAGAGAGGCCGACTGTATCTGTGCATGCACAGCGCCTCTGTTATTGTTCAGAGACGGTAGAGTTGGCATTAGGTTGGTGTCTCTCCCTTTCACGCTCACACTCTTACACACACTTTCTCCGTCTCATCCGTCCCTCTCTTTCCCCTTCTGCCTCTCGCATAACAGGATTAACATTTCCACTTTCTCCCCTTACTCAGAATCCTCCCTTCTAATCCTTCCAGGGAAGTGACTCACATTACAGCATTCTTCAGTTTAATGCACTTTAACAGTATTAATATCTGCTTTTGCCTCTTCGGCTGCAATAAACACACCCTATTTTATATTTTAAAGAAAGCAGCTTAAGATCGGCCGACATCGCAAGTGAACAAAAACAGAAACACCTTGAGTGAAAACGCAGAGGAACTCATTGTAAAGGAGGGATCTGCTTTAAGAAAATAAAAAGAGCATCATACACTGGCACCAGCCCTGCGCAGCGTGGCACACGGCGTACTGTAAACAGACACAGGGGGGGGGGGGGGGGGCTCTCCACACTCTCCCTGTGTGGAGGAGGCCTGCAGATACGGGAGGAACACGAGTCCCCGCCACCTTCCGTGCCACCCATGTTGCCGCCGCAGTGACAGCCAAGGTCAGCCCGGGAATGACAGAGAGCTCCTGCATGGAGATAAGACTCTCATAAACACCTGAACGGCCGCGCCGCCCTTTTGTTTTTTTCGGAGGAAAGAGAATCCTGCCCCCTGAATTATTCAGCGGGTCTCCCCTCCCCACCCTAAATAACAGCCGGCAAGCATTGTTTGACATCCCGAATGAATAATTAAGGGATGACCTTTTGTTCCCATTAGAGGTGATGGGTTGATAGCGCCACACTTTGTGTGGGCGAGGCCGCGTGAGACGACGTGTAAAGGGCCGCTGTGCAAAATGGAGCTGGGAATTTTTTCCCGGATTTAAAATCAGCTCTCGGGCGCCAAGCAGCGATGTTAAGAAAAGGCGCACGCCACGTCCCCGTGGGATGCATTGATATACAAAGATGTAGATGCGGTCTCTGTTGATCTGTTCCTAAAGCACAGCCCGGAGCCACTCTTTGTCACTGCGTCCATGTTCTCTTTAAGAATTGTACTGTGGGTTTGTTTCTCACACATCAGAGGCGCTTTTGATTACGCCAGTCAGGAGCTTGTAGTCAGCTCTGAGAATCAGAGATGATGTATTAACAAAAAAGACAATCCCAGCTCAGCTGGCTAGGTCCGGTTTGATGGCGTTCCAATGACTTATGGGTCCGTTCCCCAGTTTTGTATTTCAATAAGGTAATGAGTCTGAACGGCAAATCTACACAGCGTATCCAAAATGACAAATATTGCAACCATGATACTACATTATACTTTTCCCTGTCATTAATAAGTATTAGTGTTGAGTCTGCCCATAGACTGCATGTAAGAAGTGGACGTAGTCACCGTGCCGTCAGCCATTGTTTGGTAGACTACGCTTTTGAAGCCTCAAGTTCAGCATTTTGTCACCATCTTGGTTTTTGTCCGTCGCTTATCTTGGTTTTTTTTACAAGCAGAAGTGACACAAGAGAGTGGAGCTCATACAACTGAATCTGAGACTGAAATGTTGTAATTAACTTTCATGAACTGAAACAAAACTACACAACTAAAGCATACCCTGCTTCACGGTCTATTTGAAGTACTAAATGAACATCATGATGTATTGAAGAAGACCATAAACTCCTGTTTACAATGCCTGCTGAGGGAATACATTAAGTGAGAAGTAGGGTCATTTCCTCATAGACGTCCGTACAATCAGTCTTGTTTATGCAATCAGAGGAGGAAGAATGCAAGTTGGAGGCACTTCCACATTGGCTTCACTTTTCACACCAGGAGGTTTGCCGCCTGGTGTGGCCATTCCTGTGTAATACAGACCTGTTACTTATGATAAGGTTGGAGATATTCTGTTTTTCTTCTTGTAAACTAATAATATAAAAACATCATAAATGCATTTATTCTTTGTGTAGCCAAAGCCTCTGGGCAATAGAGCTCCAACAACAATTAAAGATAATAATTATTAAAGATAATCACACTGTTGCAATGGATGCCATTACTCTGAGTCAATCCCACGTACACCATCTCGCTGCCTTAACTACC